>NC_064634.1:388125352-388441782 GCF_023864275.1 Schistocerca cancellata
AAGGGTTGAACCATCTTATACACAATCCCATCAGTGGCCAACATCTACGAACAGGCTTCCGAAGAACACTATATAAGCGATGTTGTGTCTGCAGTCATCATCTGACTCAGTCGGTAGTTGATGGCTGCTGACACAACATCACTTTTATGATATTCTTCGTAAGCCAGTTCTTAGATGGTGGTCACTGATGGCATAGTGTATACGATTGGAGTTCAACGCCTTGGAGTCAGTTAAGGTCTGAAGAACTTGTTGCAATATAATAAAATAACACCAATTCGATGCATGCAGGAGTTTCATTTTATTACGTAAGTGAACGACCGAAGATCCGTAGGCCATCATTCGCAAGGATGGATGTAGAAAACTTAATACATAGTAGGTTTTCATTGCCGGTGTTTACTTCAGTTCAGACTTTCTGAATGAAAAGCGGTGATCGGTATGTAAACTATTCGTCCCAAATGCTGGAGACATCATCGGAGATGTTAGCGAATAATATTGTATCTTGGCCACGTCCTCTCATTCCGGAAGTTTTAGGACAAGATGTCTCCTTTCTACCTTTGTGTCTTCGTTTAGTATCATGTTTGACAGTCATCTCCGCAAGAAACATGTTTAATCTCTCACGAAGCTATTTTTCAAGATGTACAACTGTCCGAATAATAAGTTCTTTCTAAAGTCACCAGTAATCCCTTCCCACTCTCCTACGATTCTATAAAGAATCGAATTCTCATGTATAAAACAACTTCATGTATAAAACAGCTGATTACTTTACAAATGAGTTAATATGTCAAATATTTGACGTTACGTATGTAAAATTCTTGTAGCTGAAGACGCAAAGCCCCAATCGTATCCTTGTTATTAGTTTGGGATTATTCATGCATAGAGTAATGAAATTATTATACTCGTATATGTTTGCGTCAGTCGTTGGGAGCCATAAGAAGGATATATTATTCTTATGGAATCAAGTTTGCCAGGATCGCTAGTAATGAGGAAGTACTGGGGTTCTTGGCAAAGTTGATTCTTTAAGGATAATATAATGAAGTTATGTTTAAACTTTGTTGCATGTCGCTAAGTGTCTTCATTATTAAAGATAAAATGAATATAGACTTGGTAATTTGCCCCTGTTCTAAAAAAAGGTTGTTTTAATCCATCTAAACGTTTGTGACGTCATATCTCCTGAACTGTGTGTCGTACAATGATATACACTCCTGGAAATGGAAAAAAGAACACATTGACACCGGTGTGTCAGACCCACCATACTTGCTCCGGACACTGCGAGAGGGCTGTACAAGCAATGATCACACGCACGGCACAGCGGACACACCAGGAACCGCGGTGTTGGCCGTCGAATGGCGCTAGCTGCGCAGCATTTGTGCACCGCCGCCGTCAGTGTCAGCCAGTTTGCCGTGGCATACGGAGCTCCATCGCAGTCTTTAACACTGGTAGCATGCCGCGACAGCGTGGACGTGAACCGTATGTGCAGTTGACGGACTTTGAGCGAGGGCGTGTAGTGGGCATGCGGGAGGCCGGGTGGACGTACCGCCGAATTGCTCAACACGTGGGGCGTGAGGTCTCCACAGTACATCGATGTTGTCGCCAGTGGTCGGCGGAAGGTGCACGTGCCCGTCGACCTGGGACCGGACCGCAGCGACGCACGGATGCACGCCAAGACCGTAGGATCCTACACAGTGCCGTAGGGGACCGCACCGCCACTTCCCAGCAAATTAGGGACACTGTTGCTCCTGGGGTATCGGCGAGGACCATTCGCAACCGTCTCCATGAAGCTGGGCTACGGTCCCGCACACCGTTAGCCTGTCTTCCGCTCACGCCCCAACATCGTGCAGCCCGCCTCCAGTGGTGTCGCGACAGGCGTGAATGGAGGGACGAATGGAGACGTGTCGTCTTCAGCGATGAGAGTCGCTTCTGCCTTGGTGCCAATGATGGTCGTATGCGTGTTTGGCGCCGTGCAGGTGAGCGCCACAATCAGGACTGCATACGACCGAGGCACACAGGGCCAACACCCGGCATCATGGTGTGGGGAGCGATCTCCTACACTGGCCGTACACCACTGGTGATCGTCGAGGGGACACTGAATAGTGCACGGTACATCCAAACCGTCATCGAACCCATCGTTCTACCATTCCTAGACCGGCAAGGGAACTTGCTGTTCCAACAGGACAATGCACGTCCGCATGTATCCCGTGCCACCCAACGTGCTCTAGAAGGTGTACGTCAACTACCCTGGCCAGCAAGATCTCCGGATCTGTCCCCCATTGAGCATGTTTGGGACTGGATGAAGCGTCGTCTCACGCGGTCTGCACGTCCAGCACGAACGCTGGTCCAACTGAGGCGCCAGGTGGAAATGGCATGGCAAGCTGTTCCACAGGACTACATCCAGCATCTCTACGATCGTCTCCATGGGAGAATAGCAGCTTGCATTGCTGCGAAAGGTGGATATACACTGTACTAGTGCCGACATTGTGCATGCTCTGTTGCCTGTGTCTATGTGCCTGTGGTTCTGTCAGTGTGATCATGTGATGTATCTGACCCCAGGAATGTGTCAATAAAGTTTTCCCTTCCTGGGACAATGAATTCACGGTGTTCTTATTTCAATTTCCAGGAGTGTAAATTTGCAGCTACATTTAGTGTTGTTTATTAATGTTGTCTGCAAAATGTGTTGCAAATAGAGTTAGCAGTAAAGAAGTAATAAATCAAAACGACATGTCCGATGGTGAAATTTTATTGTATCAAAAGCGAAAGTGCAGGAAGCGATGACCCTTTCATTTTTCGTGAAAGTTATAAACGAGAAAACGTTTAGAAAACACTTCAAACGCATTTATAAAAATGTATGTATGTATGCGCCAACGGCCTTGCCGCAGTGGTAACCCAGGTTCCCGTCATATCACCGAAGTTAAGCGCGGTCCGGCTGGGCTAGCACTAGGATGGATGACCATCCGGTCTGCCGAGCGCTGTTGGCAAGCGAGGTGCACGCTGCCCTTGTGAGGCAAACTGAGGAGCAACATGATTGAGAAGTAGCGGCTCCGGTCTCGGAAACTTATGGCCGGGAGAGCGGTGTGCTGACCACATGCCCCTCCATATCCGCATCCAGTGACGCCTGTGGGCTGAGGATGACACGGCGGCCGGTCGGTACCTTTGGGCCTTCATTGCCTGTGCGGGAGAAGGATGTATGTATGCATGCATGTATGTGTGTCTCAGATCTTCTCCTAAAACACTGCACTGATTTCAACCAAACTTGGTACACGTATCGCTTACTGTCTAGAAGGAATTGCTGTGAAGATACGAAACACATGACTATCAAAGCGGTGAGGCTGAGGGTGAAGAAACAGTGTTGCCAACGACGTGCAAATAGCCATATTTTAGTCTCCCAGTATTTGAGAATGAGAGCACTTAGTGACTTGTAACACGCTTTAACAACAATTTCAAAAGAATGTTCAAATGTGTGTGAAATCTTATGGGACTGAACTGCTAAGGTCATCAGTCCCTAAGCTTACACACTATTAAACCTAAATTATCCTAAGAACAAACATACACACCCATGCCCGAGGGAGGACTCGAACCTCCGCCAGGACCAACCGCACAGCCCATGACTGCAGCGCCTGAGACCGCTCGGCTAATCCCGCGCGGCAACAACAGTTTCAAACATTTAAGAAATTCTTTGTTAATAATGAAAGAAAAAGCGTTTATCAATTACTACATTTTCGCCCTTCATGCAGTAAAACTGAAGCACAAAGGATAATTTCGAATTTGTTACCTTTTTTTATTACCAAACTATTCACGACACCATTTACAGACAGTATTCACAAATACCACTGAATGTACCAGCAAAATTATGTTATTTTACGACACACAGTTCAGGAGATATGACGTCGTAAAATCTGAGAAGCGTGAAAAACTGCCGCATCACACATGACGTTCTAATTTGTTATTTATTTACCACTAACACTATCCACAATACATTTCCCTTGCAGTAGCCACATATACCACTGCATGTACCAGCAAAATTATGTAATTGTGCGGTGCCCAGTTCAGGAGTACGTCATAAATATTGAGCTGAGCAAAAATGAAGCTGCATGGTAAAATTTGCTAGAGATATAGGTGAAATATGTGTACATATACGTGTGAAATATGTTAAGTATTTTTTAGATGTGCGTACGCGGGCGAAACCACAAGTAAAAAGGTCACCTAAACCCCTAGAAGGATATCAACTAAATTTGGTATACATATTAATTACGATCCAGAAAGAAATCCTGTGGGGAGAACCATCACCCTCCAACTGGGGTGAGCATGATAATGAGGAGAGAGAAATGGCGAGGAATTGACGCTCAAGCAGCAAAAGAGAAAGAGGAGGTGGACAAAGATAGTGGAGAGGAGGAGGTGGACAGAGAGAGATGAGGAGGTAATGAACAGGGAGAGAGGGCTGCAGGAGACAGAAAGAGAAAAGGGGAGGAATAGATTGACAGAAAGAGATGGGAGGCAGAGATGGAATTAGAGGAGGGAGGAGGAGATGGATATAATGGTGAGGAGGAGCTGGACGGAGAGAGAAGCAGGAAGAGATGGACAGAGAGACAGAGAGTGCAGAGGGGGATGGGGAGAGAAGGAAGCGGACAGAACGAGGGGGATGAAGGAGGAGGTGGGCAGAGGAAAGGGAAAGGAGGTGACTAGCTATCTGAAATAAATATGTTGCCAGGGGCAACGTTCGGTACTCAGCTGATCACCATATATAAGAGGCAATTGACTGGTTGACTGATTGATTCATCATTGCCCAACCCAAACTACTAAGGACAGAAACTCGAAGTTTGGAGAAGGAGTGGATCTTCTACTGTAGGGGTCGTTTAAGAAGGAAGTTTTCGAAATTCCAACTCTAAACAGTAAAATAGAGGAAGAATGTTTTTTCTAAAGAAATGTCGCTATTAAGGCAATTTTAAAGCTAGACCTACGAAAATTGGTTTCTCGGTCAAAAATAAAGAAGCCCATGTTTCAGAATTTTTGAAATTTAACCCTAAGGGAGTGAAATAATTGGTGAAAGCTTTTTTGAAAATATACCATTACTAGAAAACTACTGAAGTATTTTCAAACCTACATCTATGAACGTTGGTATTTGATTTCTCAGTTACAAATTAAAAAAATACTTGTTTAAACGTTTTTGAAAACTGAACCCCTAAGGTGGTGAAATAGGGGTGAGGCATTTTTATGGAAATATTTGATTATGGAAGCATTTTGAAAGCTAAAACCATGAAAATTTTAATTTTGTTTCTCAGAAATAAAAAATACGTGTTTCACTCTTTTTGGGACTTTAACCACGTTGGGGGTGAAACGAGGAATGAAAGTTTTTATGGAAATATTTCATTGTGCAAGCATTTTTGGAGCTAAATGTATAAAAATTTATATTTGGCTTCTCGGTTAGAAATAAAACATATTCATGTCACTGCTTTTGGAAACTCAATCCCTAAGCGGGTGAAATAGGGGATGCAAAGTTTTATAAAAATATTTCATTGCAAAAGCATTTGTAAAACTAAATCTTTGAAAATTGTTGTTTAGCTTCTCGGCTGGAGATGAAAAAGTACGTGTTTCGCAGTTTTTGAAAATTCAACACGTAATGGGGGTAAAACATCGTCAGACTCATTCACGGACTCATCATTGCCCGGCCCAAACCGCTACAGATATAAACTTGAAGCTTGGAGAGGGTGCGGATCTTATAGTGTAGGTATCGTTTAAGAAGGGATTGTCCGAAATTCCACTCCTAAGGAGATGAAATTGGGGATGAAAGACTTCTTGAAAGTATATCGCAATTAAGGGAATTTTCAAGTTGGACAGACGAAAACTGGAATTTGGTTTCTCAGTCAGAAAGTAAAAAATATATATGTTTCAGCATTTTTGGAAATTCAGCCACTGAGGGGGCAAAATAGTTTGTAAAACCTTTTTCAAAGGTAAGTAATTAAATTTTGAAGTTAAATTTATGAAAATTGGTATTTCACTTCTCTGTTAAATGTAGAGAAATATTTGTTTAGGGATGAAAGTTGCTATGGAAATTTCTCCATAAGAACGCAAAAGGCAAAGATTGGACTCCGGTTACCAGAATCGCTTTTTGGTCAGAAGTACATTTGGAAGAAGACCTTGCTTATGTAGTCTTAATAAGTGTGAAAAGCTTAGAAGGTGTTGCAAGTTGTGAATAACGTAAAAATTCGATTAAATAAAAACAAAAGAAATATCTGGAGGCCTTACAGTCTACATGGGCGAAACAGCGGGCGCTGAGTTAGTTGGATTGGATTGGATTGTTTGGGGGAAGAGACCAAACAGCTAGGTCATCGGTCTCATCGGATTAGGGAAGGAAGCCAGCCGTGCCCTTTCAACGGAACCATCCCGGTATTTACCTGGAGCCATTTAGGAAAACCTAAAGTAGGATGGCCCGACGCGGGATTGAACCGTCGTCCTCCCGAATGCGAGTCCAGTGTGCTAAACACTGCGCCACCTCGCTCGGTAAGTTAGTTATGTATAGAGTTTGTCGTACGTAGCCACGTGCTGTTGTTTTGAAATACTATGTGAATATACTCTTGGTAATTTACTCGCTGTGAATTATGATGCCTCAAGAAATAATACAGGTTATAACTTTATTGCTTGACTTATTGTGACAAACATTTAACATAAGAATATATCTGTCGAAGACTAGATTATGACAAAACTTTAATTTTTTAAATTCAGTCAATAGTTATATGAAATACCAAAAACGAAACTTTTGTTGGCCTTGGAAGCCATTAGATAGGCAACATGCAACCAGGTCAGAATAGGCCTGAGGTAAGAGGCGACTAAAAAGAGTCTCACACGTTTCGGCCTTTATGTCCTGGTCCCCTGTAGGGTTTGACCCCCATTTTTCAAAATTTTCCCGAAGGGTGTGCCAGTTGCGGAAGGGCGCCTTTCATGGTGCATACTGTGCATCATGAGATGAGACATCTCACATCCTTCGTCGACGTGGATCTGCACTTCCATTCATTCTCCAGCTGTTGGGCGAGGCCACCCTCTTGGGTGTGTTTTCCTCCATCCTCTCTGCAATATCGCTTTCTGTGCTGTCGACGATAATGGCTCGTTTGCCCCTGATACCAGCGTGGCAGCCAGTCCGTTGTGGTGGGGCCACCATGTACCCTGTCGGTTATAGCCCCCTGACCACTCTCCTGATGCCTGCGCCGTTAACTCCCCACGTATGCCAAGGAGGAGATGTCCATCACCCTGGGGCATCGGGACTCACGGCAATGTCCATCCTGCCAGGTGGCCTTTGCTGTGGCTGGGTGGCGCCTGTGAGGAGGGCCCCTGGTTGGAGTGGATGCCATTGGGGCAGATGACACGCCATGAAGAGTGATACGTCATCTTTTGTGGTCAAACACCACCAGTCTCTAAGCAGTTAAGGTCTAACTTCAATGCTAAGAAATAAGACCCCAAATCGCCCCCCCCCCTCCCGACCCTGTGGCCACACCATGGGAGGAATGCCAGGCTAAGGATGGCAGCCAAGCTTATTCACCCCAGTACCTCGTATGTACGAGAGTTGATGGGGAATCTTTGTGGAGCATTTAGAGGTCACGTTTAGGTGGAGGGCTTGTCCAAACTGCGGTCAAGGTCGGTCTTGATCAAAACAGCATCTTCTGCCCAGTCATGGGCACTACTCACCTGTGATAAGCTGGGGTATATATGTTTCCATCAAGCCCCATAAGAGCTTAAATGTGGTCGAGGGTATCATACACTCCTGGAAATTGAAATAAGAACACCGTGAATTCATTGTCCCAGGAAGGTGAAACTTTATTGACACATTCCTGGGGTCAGATACATCACATGATCACACTGACAGAACCACAGGCACATAGACACAGGCAACAGAGCACGCACAATGTCGGCACTAGTACAGTGTATATCCACCTTTCGCAGCAATGCAGGCTGCTATTCTCCCATGGAGACGATCGTAGAGATGCTGGATGTAGTCCTGTGGAACGGCTTGCCATGCCATTTCCACCTGGTGCCTCAGTTGGACCAGCGTTCGTGCTGGACGTGCAGACCGCGTGAGACGACGCTTCATCCAGTCCCAAACATGCTCAATGGGGGACAGATCCGGAGATCTTGCTGGCCAGGGTAGTTGACTTACACCTTCTAGAGCACGTTGGGTGGCACAGGATACATGCGGACGTGCATTGTCCTGTTGGAACAGCAAGTTCCCTTGCCGGTCTAGGAATGGTAGAACGATGGGTTCGATGACGGTTTGGATGTACCGTGCACTATTCAGTGTCCCCTCGACGATCACCAGTGGTGTACGGCCAGTGTAGGAGATCGCTCCCCACACCATGATGCCGGGTGTTGGCCCTGTGTGCCTCGGTCGTATGCAGTCCTGATTGTGGCGCTCACCTGCACGGCGCCAAACATGCATACGACCATCATTGGCACCAAGGCAGAAGCGACTCTCATCGCTGAAGACGACACGTCTCCATTCGTCCCTCCATTCACGCCTGTCGCGACACCACTGGAGGCGGGCTGCACGATGTTGGGGCGTGAGCGGAAGACGGCCTAACGGTGTGCGGGACCGTAGCCCAGCTTCATGGAGATGGTTGCGAATGGTCCTCGCCGATACCCCAGGAGCAACAGTGTCCCTAATTTGCTGGGAAGTGGCGGTGCGGTCCCCTACGGCACTGCGTAGGATCCTACGGTCTTGGCGTGCATCCGTGCGTCGCTGCGGTCCGGTCCCAGGTCGATGGGCACGTGCACCTTCCGCTGACCACTGGCGACAACATCGATGTACTGTGGAGACCTCACGCCCCACGTGTTGAGCAATTCGGCGGTACGTCCACCCGGCCTCCTGCATGCCCACTATACGCCCTCGCTCAAAGTCCGTCAACTGCACATACGGTTCACGTCCACGCTGTCGCGGCATGCTACCAGTGTTAAAGACTGCGATGGAGCTCCGTATGCCACGGCAAACTGGCTGACACTGACGGCGGCGGTGCACAAATGCTGCGCAGCTAGCGCCATTCGACGGCCAACACCGTGGTTCCTGGTGTGTCCGCTGTGCCGTGCGTGTGATCATTGCTTGTACAGCCCTCTCACAGTGTCCGGAGCAAGTATGGTGGGTCTGACACACCAGTGTCAATGCGTTCTTCTTTCCATTTCCAGGAGTGTATTTCACAGGGACCTTCTTTTTCAGTCTGACAATGAGCGGCACGCGTGAGGTGTCCATTTCGTCTGGCGCATCTACCAGGGTCTGAGGGATAACCAGGTTGCCACCATTGCCTTCACCTTGGCCTTCAAGGGTGACACATTACCCGAGAAGGTCAAGTGATGGTCTGCCGCTGTGATGTAAAGCCATATATCCCACCGCCCATGCGGTGCTTTAAGTGCTGGAAGTTCGGCCACATGTCTTCCCACTGTACTTCCAACGTCACCTGTCGGGATTGTGGATGTCCTTCACATCCCAATACTCCCTGTGCCCCGACTCCCATCTGCGTCAGGTGTGGAGAGCAACATTCGCCTTGCTCGCCAGACTGTAGGATTCTCCAGAAAGAAAGAAAAATAATGGACTGCAAGACCCTGGACCGACTGACCTACACTGAGGTTAAGAGAAAATATGAGTGGCTACATTCTGTGCATATGACGTCAACCTATGCCACCGCTACGACAACAGTTCTACCTTCTTCCGTTCCGCCATGTACAGTTGGCTCTCAGAGCCGACAGACTCCACCTGCCCCCTTGATCGTGGAGGCACATTGATCCCTGTTGCTCCTACACAACCTTCTTCAGGAGGAAGACACCCCCCCCCCCCAACCATCGTGGACGTCAGTCCCCTCTTCTCAGCCAGAGAAGCGTAAGTCTTCTTCGGCTCCTCTCGCCAGTAAGGGATCCCTTGGGTCACTCCCTTCCCAGGTTCCTACAAGTGGCAAATCTGACACCCACCAGAGGATGAAGAACCACAGGTAGCCGGCGTCGGGCTTCACAGTCCTACTCAGTCCCTGAGACTGAATCAGTCAAGCCCTCCCAGCCGGACAAACCTAAGAAGCAGCGAGAGAAACCTTAAAACGAAAAGACCCCCAAGAACCAAGGCACTGCGGTGGCACCCACAACACCACTACCTACAAGCTCTGCGTCTGAGGATGAGGCGGAGATTCTGGCGTCCGCTGAGGGCCCTCAGATACAATGCATGTCGATCGCACAGGTACTCATCTAGTCTCAGCAGGTAGACTGCCCCACTGAGTGTTTCACGATTTCTCAGTCTCACGATCACGTAATCCTCCAGTGGAATTGCGGCGGTTTTTTCCACTACCTGGGTGAGCTATGTGAGTAACCCAAGGGCTTTCTGCATTGCCCTCCAGGAAACCTGGTTCCCGACTATGCGGGTATAAGGGAACTGTAGCGACTATAATAGTCAGGTGGAGTTTGGGTCTATGTCCTGAACTCAGTATGTGGTGAACCTGTGCCCCTTCACACTCCTTTTGAAGCTGTGGCTGTCAGGATAAGGACGACACAGGAAATAACTGTCTGCAATGTATGTCTTCCTACAGATGCTGCAGTACCCCTGAACGTATTGGTTGCACTGTTGATCAACTCCATAAACCTTTCCGAATTTTTGGAAATTCTAACGTGCATACCCATTTCTGGGGTAGCGCCATGCTTACTGGCCGAGGTAGGGAGGTCGAAAATTTACTGTCACAACTCGACATCTGCCTCTTAAATACAGGTGCCCCCACACATTTCAGTGTGGCACATGGCATATATTCGGCCATTGATCTCTCGGTTTGCAGTTCTGACCTTGCAGAACACATGACGACCTGTGTGGTAGTGACCACTTCCCCATCTTCCTGTCACTCCCTCAGCGTCATGCCCACCTCTGCTGTCATTGCTGAATCTCCCCCAATGCTATCACCAACACATGCTCTGCGACGTGTTTCCATGCTGGCCACAAGGTTGGTAACCAGTTCTTGTGGTAAGGCGTTCCATCCCTCCATGTTTCTGGCTGCACTGCGTGTTCTCACCTCTCGCCACACGAGAATACGTCCTTCATTGTCGAACCTGAGCGTTTTGATTATCCAGATGGGGGAACCAGTCAACGCTATTGAGACGCTGGAGACACTGTTCTCCTTCCCATGCGCGTTTTTCATGTGCATTCAGCCCTGACTTCAATTCAGTGGATGACAATGCGTGACCGCACCGGACAGCACAGGTGGAGGAGCTCTTCGGACGACAGGATAATAGGCAAACGGACTGCCCTACCAGTACGCCCGACTTAATCCCATCGAACACGTGTAGGATGCGCTGGGGGGGGGGCGTATTGCAGCAGGTCCACATGCACCAGAGACCATCCAGCAGTTGTCGACTGCTCTGGTGGACGAATGGAACGCTCTGCCACAAGAACTCCTTCCCAACTTTGTAGTCAGCTGGAAGCAGGTTGCAGAACGTACACTGCCGTTTGTAACGATCATACACTCTCACACATTGAACTTGCTCTTAATTCTTATGAAGTAATGTGTGTTATCGGCAGTGGATCGCAAACAGGTTCTTTACTTTGAGATTTACAGAAGGCTTTTGACACATTTCCTCACAAGTGACCTAATCAAATTGAATGCCTATGGAATATCGTTTCCGTTGTGCGACTAGATTCCTGATTTCCTGTCAGAAAGGTTATAGTTCATAGTAATTGACTGAAAGGCGTCGAGTAAAACAGAAGCAATATTTGGTATTCCCAAGGAAGTTTCATAAGTTCTCTGATGTTCCAGATCTACATAAACGATTTAGGAGACAATATGAGAAGCCCTTTCAGATTGTTTGCAGATGATACCGTCATTTACCGTCTTATAAAGTCACGAGATGAACAAAATAAATTGCAAAACGATTCAGACAAGGTATCTTAATGGTGCGAAAAGTGACCATTGACTCTAAGTGATGAAAAGTGTGAATTCATCCACACGAGTATCAAAATGAATCCGCTAAATTTCGGTTACACTATATATAACACGCATCTATAGACTCTAAATTCAAATAAATACTTAGTGATTACATTTACAAATAACTTAATTTTGAACGATTAAAAAGATAATGTTGTGGGAGAAAGCGATCCAAAGACTGTGATTTATTGGTAGAACATTCAAAAAATGCAATAGGTCTACCGATGGGACTGCCTACACAACGTTCTCCGCCCTCTTCTGCAGTACTGCGGTGCGGAGTGAGCTCCGCATCAGATGGGATCGACAGAGGATATCGAAAAAGTTCAGAGAAGGGCAGCTCGTTTTGTGCTGTCGCAAAAATAGGAGACAGAGTGCAGCGGATATGGTACGCGGATTGGGGTGGCGATCATTATAGAGAAAGCAGTATTCGTTGCGGCGGGATCTTCTGATGAAATTTCAATCACCAACTTTGTACTCAGAGTGTAAAGTTTTTTTGTTGGTACGCATCTATATAGGCAAGAACAATCAACATAACAAAATAAGAGAAATGGGAGCTCGCACGGAAAGATTTAAGTTTTCGTCTTGCCCGCTTGCTGTTCGATACTGAACGTTAGCGAAATAGACTGAAGATGATTCGATGATCACTCTGCCAGACACTTTACTGTGAATTGTAGCTTTTCATGCTGATGTAGATTGCAGATATTGAGAAACATGACTCGCCTTTTGTAATGTCCAAGGGACCACAAAGAATCTCGGTGACTTCAGTGTAATTATTGTCTTTGAATAAAACTGCCATTTCTTTTCTTCTCATTCTTTCAGTTATCTTCTGTATCACACTGCAGTAGTTCTTTCTACGTATGGTCCAAGTTTCATCGCACTATCTTAGTTGGTAGCGACACAACACTAACGTTACATTCGTCCTTAAGTATTGATCACCAGTACATTTGTGTGATGTAAGGTGGAAGCGGAGTCTGACATGAACTGAATTGCGGCTTAGTCTTAGGCAATCACCACTCCCCTACGTAGGCTGCATCCTATATCATATGGAAAACAAAGCAATGTGGAAGGGTATTGTCGGGATTTCATCGTGTAACCACCATTGAATCCACAGATGACAATACTAACAGTCGGTCGTTAGGTAATATCCCAATTCCTTCCATAACATAATTCGAGGATTCCAGTTCACACCTAGAACTTGTTACGCTGTTTGTGGGGCGAGGGTAATAATCAGATGGTCGATGTTTCGTTACGTAGGCATGAAAAGACACTTAAACTATTCGTGCGTGCTTTACATCGACCTTCGCCGTTTGCAAGAGCTTGAAAACTGTTTCTGCGGTCAGCCAGAAACCAATGGAGAACATACAGCCATAATTTCCATTCTGCAACTCCATATTACTCTTTATGCTCACCGAAAGGAAATATTGCTATTTACTCAGCGGGATCAGCAACTGTGACTATAAGTAAAAGTTTTTAGTTTCGACAATTTTATATTTCCTGTAAAAGTTCAAATACACAAAATATAATAATATCCCTAAAAATAATAATAATAATATCTATATCACAAACAGCAGTGTTAACAGTTCAGAGGCAGCCTCTACGGAAGTTCCAAGTAAAATGGTCTATCACTCTCACTTCTAATCAACAAAAGTTGATTGCTCGCCTTAAAAGTCGAAGACAGTCTCGCCACTTGCCACGCGATTTTGTCGACATTACGGGCGGCACACAAACAGTTTTTTCCGTTAAATCTAAGCGATCCAGGACGGTGTACAGTCCTCGCGAGTTCACTTCCTACTTTTAGCAAAAAGGCATTCAAGGCTGCCCAGCTCTGACGTCATCCAATGCACAACGCAACCAGGCCTTTGACTGTGAACAGATTGATATCTCGACGGTATCTCTTCCACAGCCTCTCTGGCTGTAGTTATGTAGGGGCGCAGAGGACGACCAAACGGTACATTTGCTATCAACCGCTCTAGACACAGATAGCAATATCTAAATTGCCCCTTTCTTGACATGTCTTAAATAAATGCTCTGTAATTTAACAGTTTTCAATTTTCTTAATTTCTGTATAAATACAGTTAAGTTTGCTTTAATTACTGAAGAGTTTTAACTCGACTGCATTTAAACTTTGGCGGCTAGAGTTTTTAGGATGGAACTGACAGTAGAAGGGACCTCTGAATTGCCTCTTTAAAATTTCTTGTAACCGTAGATATTTACGATACAATCTTGGAACTTCATGCAGCTGTATTATTACATGAATTTAATCGAGTGCTGCAATTATAGCTTTCTGTTTCAAATGCAAATGATACTTAATCAATCGTCAATAAGGATGATTTCATTCCAAATTTGGTTTTTAGTAAATAACTTTAAATAATAGTGATAGATTATTGGTGTCACTTATTTAACGTTTTTACGTTAAACTGAGGCAACATATGAATTTCTATTTTTATGAGTCTAATATTTAGCGCCTCCAATTTTTCGTAAAACTGCCGATTTTGACTAAAATACTCGTATTACTCTGATAAAGTTCAGGCTTGTAACTTTTAATTCCGACATACATTTGTGCATTCTGAACAATTTCTAGTTTTGTACTTTTATTATTCAGCACTACTTGACCCGCCCAGTTAGCCGAGAGCACTAATGGGCTGTTTCCTGGACTCGAGTAGGCGCGCCGGCCCCGGATGGAATCCGCCCGGTGGGTTAACGACGTGGGCTGGTGTGCCTGTCACCCTGGGTGTGGTTTTTAGAAACTTTTGCACATCCCACTAGGTGAATACCTCGTTGGTACCCACATCCTGCTTCAGTTACACGACTCGCAGGCGTTTGAAACATGTTCATACTCTTTCATGGTTTACAGACGCAGACAGTTGCAGTACACTGATTCCATCCCAGGGGATATGCAGTGACGGCAGGAATGTCATCCGGCCACCCTTTAAATTAACCATGTCAAATCCGATTGTAACAATGCCAAAACTGCGGGACGAGGCTCAAGCGAAAGATTATTCAGCACCACTTTTTTTTAAAGATAGTTTATTTTGCCTACCATATTCAGTTGATCCTTCTGGGATCTAACAATGTTAACATTAATGTACTGAAGCTTCACAAGCTGTGACATCGTCGCGAAAAGACAGTGACCCGTAGATGTAATAAGTTTCCTTAAATTTACGTCTATGGTCACAAACTTTTTGTTAACAGATTACCGGTTTCGGTCTTTAGTGACCATCATCAGATCTGCAGCAAAAATGGGCAAAACATAAATACATTCGCAAACTGTATACAGCCTAAGAACAGCCACTTCCCGCCAGCGGAATTCTGGCTTTAGCGCTAACAGAGGGCGCTGATTATGTGCACCACTATGTATTTATGTTTTCTTTCATTTGTGCCTCCTTTAGCGATTTGTTTTATGGTTGTTTAATATTACCCGGTGGACTATCAACGGTGTTTAATATTTATGTCATTATCTAGAATAGTGGTATTTGAGCAAATGTCAACCAATGTTTCTTAACGCTTCCTCTTTTTAACAATCTTACATTTGTCGTGTTCTTCTTTTTATTGCTTTTTATTACTGTCATGCCTTTTATACGTTATAAGCTTATTACAGACTTCAACTATTGTATCCCCTTTTATTTCCGCTGTTTCAATTAATTATTGAAAACTAGTGTATACCGACATTAGCGTCATCTGGTGAACTTACAACACAAACATCTTGTGGCGACTGTACGGCAGCTTGTTTTGAACAGTAGTGCTACGGACAACGTGACTCGTGCATGTGATGTTATTTATATGTATTTGACGATGCTGGTGCTGATTCCGCATTTGACATTTGACGATGCCACTATGGCTGCAGTACATTAGGACTTTGTTTTTATGAAACAGCTATGCCTCTTCATATTTAAAGCGCACGAATGTAAATTTTGTCAGTACTACTTTTTATTATGGTCTATGTATTCTTCTTAAGCTGTATACAATTTGCGTGTATATTTATGTTTTTCCCATTTTTGCTGCAGATCTGATGATGGTCATTAAAGACCGAAACCGGTAATCTGTTAACAAAAAGTTTGTGACCATAGACGTAAATTAAAGGAAACTTAATGTACTGAAGCACACACTGACGAAATTTGGAAAAGTTATTTTAATTTTTATTTTCACTCTTTGACTGTAGTGCAATCCTTTGAATGTTAAGTACAGGCACGTTATGATTATGTGGCGCTGGCAGTAGTGAACTGGGGTAAGCTCCAGCACATTCGCTTGCCTCTGTACCTCTTACAATGATTCAACGCTTGTTTCACCTCAAGCCGATCAACAAAAGCGTCCATGAGCCCACCTAGTTCCCATACTGCGTTCGAGTGCACAGTACTCCATGTTCTTAAAGTTACCATGCGACTAGAAACAATAAGTACCCGAGTCAAACATTTCACACAGTGGCTGAAAAACAAAAACAAAAAACAGAGCATTGAAATGCTCCAGCGTGCCAAATTGTGAATTTCATCCCAGAATAACTAATTACATCAGTAGATCAGTTTCCAGTGGCGTCACGACATGTGGAACGGGTGAATAGCTTCCAATGATCAAAAAATGGCTCTGAGCACTATGGGACTTAACAGCTGCGGTCATCAGTCCCCTAGAACTTAGAACTACTTAAACCTAACTAACCTAAGGACATCACACACATCCATGCCCGAGGCAGGATTCGAACCTGCGACCGTAGCAGTCGCGCGGTTCCGGACTGAGCGCCTAGAACCGCGAGACCACCGCGGCCGGCTTCCAATGATCAATCGCTGAGCAAACTGAACGGGGGTTTGTTTGCATTAGCTTTAAACTTACAACGAACGAGGAACTTCTGAGGCTCAGCTAGTACAGAGTTATTAAGATAGGAGATGATTCAGGTGCTTGTTCCATACAGCAGCAGGGTTCACCTCACTGGCGATTCTTTAAACAATCGAACTCTCACTTTTAAAACTGATTCAGCCGTCTCGTTATTTTACAGATGTCATAATGTGATAAATTTCTGACGCCAAGATGTAAAATCTTTGTGGTTGAAGACGCAAGACCCTAATTATGTGAGTTCTATTGGTTTCTGACTATCCACCCATAGACTGATGAAAATTTTGTAGGTACAGGAGTCCGGCAAAAGCATGGAAACACTGCGAGAAAAGTATGTTTGAACATAATTGCAGACGGTAACCAAGCCTGCAGGTTGAACCGCTGTATGGGTCCACGGATGGCACCTGTGCAATGCCCTCAATACGCTGCAGGTGTCAGTAGTGGTCAGAAGAGCGGTCCCCGCAGTTGCGAGTACATTGTGCGGGAGCTAAGTGAATTAGAAAGTGGACAAAATGTTGAGGCTCATACGGTGGGTACTTTCGTAACTAAGGTAACCGAAATAGATATTTCAAGAGGCACCATACCGCAGACTAATACCGCTAAGTCACAACGTGGATGAAAGTGTGTTTGATGGTCGTGACGGATGGTCATTGAAGAGGATTGTGACGAAAAATAAGAGGACGACAGATGCAAAAGTCACTGAAGAACTGAACGTCGCACTAGCGAACTCTGTCGGCTTCAAAACAACAAGCAATGAGCTCCATAAGAAGGGAATGGCTGGACGAACTGGAGTTGCAAAGCCACTCACCAGTGATGCAAATGCCCGTAATAGGAAAACTTGGTGCTGAAAATGTAAAACCAGGACTATTCAGCAATGGAAGAATGGCATTTGATCGGATGAGTCTTTTTACACGGTCTTTCAGACCGAGTATCCCAAGAGTGAAACGTTACTGGGGTTCGGTGATAATTTGGGTTGCCCACGGTTACTCTGCAAGGTCGCGTTACTGTTAATTACTGTTAAGGATTACTGAAAATTTTAGCCGATGAGTTGCTTTCCGTGAGATAATGTTTGTTGAAATGTGTGTGTGAATTCCTAAGGGACCAAACTGCTTAGGTCATCGGTCTCTAGACTTACACACTACTTAAACTAACTTAAACTAACTTATGTTAAGAACAACACACACACCCATGCCCGAGGGAGGACTCGAACCTCCGGCCGGAGGGGCCGCGAAGTCCGTGACATGACGCCCCAAACCACGCAGCCACTCCGCGCGGCAATGTTTGTTCCCAAATGGTGATGCTGTGCTCCAAACTGACAGAGCCCTTGTTCACAGAGGTCCCATCGCCCCGAACTGCCTTTATGAGCACTAGGATGAAGTGTCTTATCTACCATGATCATCACAGTCACCAGATCTCAATATTTTTGAGCCTTTGTGGTTCAATTTGTAGAGAAGACGAGTGATCACTATTCGCCAGAATCACCCTTATCTGAAAAGGTTCAAATGTCTGTGAATTCCTATGTGATCAAACTGCTGAGGTTATCGGTCTCTAGTCTTACACACTACTTATTAAACTAACTTATGCTAAGAACAACACATGCACTCATGCCCGAGGGAGGACTCGAAGCTCCGGTGGGAGGGGCCGCGCAGTCCGTGACATGGCGCCTCAAACCACGCGGCCAATCCGCGCGGCGCCGGCCGAAGTGGCCGAGCGGTTCTAGGCGCTACAGTCTGGAACCGCGCAACCGCTACGGTCCCAGGTTCGAATCCTGCCTCGGGCATGGATGTGTGTGATGTCCTTAGGTTAGTTAGGTTTAAGCAGTTCTAAGTTCTAGGGGACTGATGACCACAGCAGTTAAGTCCCATAGTGCTCAGAGCCATTTGAACTCCGCGCGGCTTACCTGAACTTGCCACTAATTTTCCGGAAGAGTGATATAAGATTCCCCTGAAAACCGTACAAGACCTGTATTTATCCATTTCGATACGACTGGAAGCTGTTCTGAATGCGAACGGTTCTCCTATATTGTATTCGGCGTGGTAATGCGTGCTGTTTCGTTCACCTTTTGTATCTTCATTGGCACGTGAGGATGCTGTCCGTAAACAGAGTAGCGGAAGGAGGTGATAGTAACAATTAATAAATTAAAACGTTGTGCTTTATGCTGAATTATCCCATGAAAAACACATGTTTAAGACCGATAAACTGTTTTCCTGTCATCATTTTGTGGGATTGTAACAGAGAAAAAGTTTAGTAAAGGGTTGAAATTACGTTTAAAGATGTCGCTAAGTCCTCTCATTTCCAAACAGTGGATGAGTATAGGGGGCGTAATTTGCGCTCGATTTTCGGGAAAACGAATTTTTCACGCACCTCAATGTTCATGACGTTGTACCTCCTGAACTGTGTGTCATACAATGAAATAACTATACATTCAGTGGTACATGTGAACACTGTCTGCAGACTGTTGCGAATAGTGTTGGTATCAGAAAAGTCGGTGAAACGTCGCGACTGGTGCTGAAGTTTCACTGCATGAACAGTGTAAACTTATTGTGCTCCAGTGAGTAGCGGATGGGGGAGGGAGGGGGCGTCAGGGACAAAAACTTACGAAAGCGTTTAAAATTGAAGTTGATTGGAGGTCGCTAATTGTTCTCATTCTCGAAGTGTGGATGTATATAGTCCTAGTAATTTGCGCGCCTCGCGTTACATTACTCCTAGACATGTTCACAGTTTCTAATTCTAATACTTAACTTATTGTGTTAACCTTCAACTTTAGATTATGACATTTAATAGTTTCAATATGGCAGCATTTAAAATTTTTAAATCCAGTCAGTAATTACATGAGATACTATAAGGTAAGAGGATGTGGAACAAAAATGGAAAAAATTCAGAAACATCGTCCAGTACGCCTTAGATAAGTTCGTACCGACTAAGGTCCAAAGCGAGGGGAAAGATCCACCGTGGTATAACAATCATGTACGAAAGGTACTACGGAAACAAAGAAAGCTTCATCATAGGTTTAAGAGTAGTCGAATCATAGCTGATAAGGAAAAGCTGAACGAAGCGAAAAAGAGCGTAAAGAGAGCAATGAGAGAAGCATTCAACGAATTCGAACATAAAACATTGGCAAACAATCTAAACAAGAACCCTAAAAAGTTTTGGTCATATGTAAAATCGGTAAGCGGATCTAAATCCCCTATTCAGTCACTCGTTGACCACGATGGCACCGAAACAGAGGACGACCGAAGAAAGGCAGAAATACTGAATTCAGTGTTCCGAAACTGTTTCACTGCGGAAAATCGTAACACGGTCCCTGACTTCAGCCGTCGCACGGACGCCAAAATGGAAAATATTGAAATAAACGATATCGGAATTGAAAAACAACTGCTATCACTTAGTAGCGGAAAAGCATCCGGACCAGACGAGATACCCTTAAGATTCTACAGTGATTATGCTAAAGAACTTGCCCCCTTTCTATCAGCAATTTATCGTAGATCGCTGGAAGAACGTAAAGTACCTAGCGACTGGAAGAAAGCGCAGGTCGTTCCCATTTTCAAGAAGGGTCATAAATCAGATGCGAATAATTATAGGCCTATTTCGCTTACGTCAATCTGCTGTAGAATAATGGAACATGTTTTGTGTTCTCGTATTATGACGTTCTTAGATAATACAAATCTCCTTCATCATAACCAACATGGATTCCGCAAACAGAGATCATGTGAAACTCAGCTCGCCCTATTTGCCCAAGAAATTCACAGTGCCGTAGACACTGGCGAGCAGATTGATGCCGTATTCCTGGACTTCAGGAAGGCATTTGATACGGTTCCGCACTTACGTTTAGTGAAAAAAATACGAGCTTACGGAATATCGGACCAGGTTTGTGATTGGATTCAGGATTTCCTAGAAGAAAGAACACAACATGTCATTCTTAACGGTTCAAAATCTGCAGATGTAGAGGTAATTTCGGGAGTACCGCAAGGAAGCGTGATAGGACCTTTATTGTTTACAATATACATAAATGACTTAGTTGACAACATCGGTAGCTCCGTGAGGCTATTTGCAGATGACACGGTTGTCTACAAGAAAGTAGCAACATCAGAAGACTCGTACGTACTCCAGGAACACCTGCAGAGGATTAATGCATGGTGCGACAGCTGGCAGCTTTCCCTAAACGTAGATAAATGTAATATAATGCGCATACATAGGGGCAGAAATCCATTCCAGTACGATTATGCCATAGGTGGTAAATCATTGGAAGCGGTAACGACCGTAAAATACTTAGGAGTTACTATCCGGAGCGATCTGAAGTGGAATGATCACATAAAACAAATAGTGGGAAAAGCAGGCGCCAGGTTGAGATTCATAGGAAGAATTCTAAGAAAATGTGACTCATCGACGAAAGAAGTAGCTTACAAAACGCTTGTTCGTCCGATTCTTGAGTATTGCTCATCAGTATGGGACCCTTACCAGGTTGGATTAATAGAAGAGATAGACATGATCCAGCGAAAAGCAGCGCGATTCGTCATGGGGACATTTAGTCAGCGCGAGAGCGTTACGGAGATGCTGAACAAGCTCCTGTGGCGGACACTTCAAGAAAGGCGTTACGCAATACGGAGAGGTTTATTATCGAAATTACGAGAGAGCACATTCCGGGAAGAGATGGGCAACATATTACTACCGCCCACATATATCTCGCGTAATGATCACAACGAAAAGATCCGAGAAATTAGAGCAAATACGGAGACTTACAAGCAGTCGTTCTTCCCACGCACAATTCGTGAATGGAACAGGGAAGGGGGGATCAGATAGTGGTACAATAAGTACCCTCCGCCACACACCGTAAGGTGGCTCGCGGAGTATAGATGTAGATGTAGATGTTGCGCCTGGAAGCAGTAGTGACGTGTGCCCACTTCAGCCGTTTAGTACTACAGGTGCTGACAAGAAAATGTCTTTCCATCTGAACTTATGATGACATATCACACTGTCTCTCATACGGCGAGAGAATAAGGTTTAATCTGCTATTGAACATTGAATCGCACGGTCTCCAGTATGGGGAGAGTTGGTGATTTACTTCCGTAGTGACTCAGCACGCCCAGCCACCCACAGGGCCGGCTGAATTCCTCGGTTCTGGTGGGCGCCGTTTCTTTGCGGTCCCACTGCACTTAGACCGGAGGGGAAGCCGCCTCGCCACTCAGGTAAAAACTTCGTAATGGTCCGAAAAGGAACGTCTGAGAACGAGATTGCAGGCATTACGTTTTAAGAGATCCCCTACACCTGCAATTTAGCTTCTGATGTAAATGGATGCGATTCTTAAGTCGCTACGCCGTGAGTCTTATATCCACAGGGAGTGAAATATTAAGCTAGTTTTATATTTACAAACATGACAAAGACTTTCACTGGGGTATCAGGGCTTGTCGATCAGGTCGCCGTGGAAATAATATATAATGTTTCTTAGTGTACTTTTTACTCCTTATTGAAATTTGTCGTACATAATATATCTATCTTTCAAAACAACAGGTCAGTTCATAGGTTCCAAATAAAAATAATGTACTTTAAGATTTAAAGTTTAAGATTTGGTCTAGAAAGATTACATTATTTTCGAATACACACATTCAAAAACGTCCCAGTATGTATAAGGAGTTTAACTACTAACCAGCAACCCACACCCACCTACGATACCTTAAAGACTCGAAATTCCACGTATAAAACAGCTTCAAACGTCTGATTACTTTAAAATAACCAAATTTGTTGAATATTTGGCGTTAAGCTTGTAAAACCGTTATGGTTGAAGACACAAAACCCTCACTGTATTCGTTTTACTAGTTTCTGATGATCACCCATATAGTGATGATAATTTTTATTGAAAGTCGCAAACTGCTCTCATTTCCAGACACGGGAAGATTATAGTCCGCGTAATTTCTCTCGGTTTTAAGAAAAGCTGGTTTTTCACGCACCTCAATCTTTATGATGTCATTTCTCTTGAACTGTATCGTACATTGACATAATTTTGCAGGTATTTTCATTTCTACATTTAGATACCGCCTGCAAAATGTGTTGCAAGTAGAGTTGGTCGTAAAGAAGTAATAAATTAAAAATTTTCATGCCTGATGTTGAGGTTTTTCGGCATCAACAGCGAAAATGTAGTAAGCGATAATGTTTTTTTCTGTTTTGATTATTTTGTGAGAGGGTGTAATCGAGAAAAAGTTTCACGAATGTCTGAAATTCTGTGTAATGTTTGCTGGAGGTTGCTAACTTCTCTCATTGTCAAACAGTAGATGAATGTAGTCTGCGTAATTTTCATACCAAAACTTACATTGCCTCAAGACAAATACAGATTCTAAATTTAATACTGCTCTTATTCTGTTAAAGCTTTAAGGGAAGATTATAATTCTAAATGATCAGATCAGGATACCATTTTTTTTAATTTAGTAAATAAATATATGAAATACTGAAAATCAGAGATTTGTTGACAGTAGAAGCAGCTGAGAGTAAGTGGCCCTATAACCGTTGCAGCCGTTTACCAATGTAGATAAGGTCCAGTATGACAGGAGTCTGATTTATTGCACGCCCTCTCCATGTGCTCCATTGTCGAAGTGCTTACTAGAGCCAGTTGATGCCTGTACTACTAAGAATATATTCAGTATAGCAATGCTATGTTTGTAAGTAAATGAAGTAACCATCTTTCTGCCTGAAGTTGCAGGTTTGGGCAGACTCGTTTCATTAGATGAAAGACTAATCTTCCAGTTATTTCTGAAAGGTTATCTGGCTGTATACTTAGATGGTATTTTTGCTCCATAACTTTTACGTACTTATGAAGTAGAAATTGTATGACCATCAGTTAACACCCTCAAAAATCCCGCCAATTTGCTCTGGAATAAGAAATGACAGATATTTTGTCCTGTGGCCAGACAGAAGGATCGCTGACCAGAGGAGGTTGCTAATGGCCGTGTAATTCAGAGTGACCGCTGGGAGCTTCGGTGCGCTCCTGATGCATGTCAGTCAGATTGTATGAAGAAACGAGCACCTCTAGGTCCATGTCGGATGGATGTTAAGTTCCAGCAGCACTGTTAAATGAGAGTGTAAGGGGGTGAGGTAAGATAAGTGAAAGTGACATTAGGAGTTTTCTAGTTTCTTTTGCATTAAATTTGTTCAGAGTTATTATGTCATTTTTCTTCTGTTCACAATTTTCATTTCTTTCATTCTAATACGAGTCGTGATTCTGATCACGTGGTGCTGGGCGGACATTTGTCGTTTTCTATAGTTTAAAACATGCCTTGACAGTGTTATTTTCTTAGTGAAACAGAACTAAAATATATCTAAATTGTTTTTGGTTGTGCATCATACAATGGGACTGTGAATGTGAAGAGAGTGAATACAGAAATTTTGACTGCAGAGAGGTATCAAAGCATGGATTGTGAACATGTAGTATAGGAACGTGGAGAGCCACAACACAGAGTGTTAATGCAGAGACTCTCAATATTGACAGTGTCAGTGTGGAATTGTCAACACAGAGAGTATCGAGGCGAGGAGTGTTAACGGTGAAAGTTCAAGACAGAGAGACTCAACGCAGAGAGTGTGACACAGAGAGTGTGAATTCAGGGAATGTGACATTGGGAGTGTGAATTCAGGAAGTGGGAACACTGAAACGGGAATGTGAGGAGTGGGGATATAGGTAGTGGGAGCCGCTATCGACAGGGGATCTCCGGTTGATTCCGTATTTCTGGATTTCCGGAAAGCTTTTGACACCGTTCCTCACAAGCGACTTCTAATCAAGCTGCGGGCGTATGGGGTATCGTCTCAGTTGTGCGACTGGATTCGTGATTTCCTGTAAGAAAGGTAGCAGTTCGTAGTAATAGACGGCAAATCATCGAGTAAAACTGAAGTGATATCAAGTGTTCCCCAGGGAAGCGTCCTGGGACCTCTGCTATTCCCGATCTATATAAATGACCTGGGTGACAATCTGAGCAGTTCTCTCAGGTTGTTCGCAGATGATGCTGTAATTTACCGTCTAGTAAGGTCATCCGAAGACCAGTATCAGTTGCAAAGCGATTTAGAAAAGATTGCCATATGGTGTGGCAGGTGGCAGTTGACGCTAAATAACGAAAAGTGTGAGGTGATCCACATGAGTTCCAAAAGAAATCCGTTTGAATTCGATTACTCGATAAATAGTACAATTCTCAAGGCTGTCAATTCAACTAAGTACCTGGGTGTTAAAATCACGAACAACTTCAGTTGGAAAGACCACATAGATAATATTGTGGGGAAGGCGAGCCAAAGGTTGCGTTTCATTGGCAGGACACTTAGAAGATGCAACAAGTCCACTAAAGAGGCAGCTTACACTACACCCGTTCGTCCTCTGTTAGAATAATGCTGCGCGGTGTGGGATCCTTACCAGGTGGGATTGGCGGAGGACATCGAAAGGGTGCAAAAAAGGGCAGCTCGTTTTGTATTATCACGTAATAGGGGAGAGAGTGTGGCAGAGATGATACGCGAGTTGGGATGGAAGTCATTAAAGCAAAGACGTTTTTCGTCGCGGCGAGATCTATTTACGAAATTTCAGTCACCAACTTTCTCTTCCGAATGCAAAAATATTTTGTTGAGTCCAACCTACATAGGTAGGAATGATCATCAAAATAGAATAAGAGAAATTAGAGCTCGAACAGAAAGGTTTAGGTGTTCGTTTTTCCCGCGCGCTGTTCGGGAGTGGAATGGTAGAGAGATAGTATGATTGTGGTTCGATCAACCCTCTGCCAAGCACTTAAATGTGAATTGCAGAGTAATTATGTAGATGTAGATGTAGATGTAGATCACAGGGAGTGGGAACTTGAAGAATGGGCACATGAGGAGTAGGAACGCGGAAATAGAATGGGGAGTGGCAATGTTGGGGGTGGGAATGTGGGAAGTGAAATCATAGGGAGTGGGAATGTGGTGAGTGAAAATGCAGGGAACAAGAGTCCAGGGAGGAGGAATGTAGTGACTGGCTTGGGCAGTGGCAATGCAAGGAGTGTTAATGTGGCGAGTGGAATCACTGGCAGTGGGAATGTGGGAGTAGGAATGTGGGGAATAGAAACATTGGGAGCAGAGATATGGGGAGTGGAATCACAGGGAGTGAGAGTGCAGGGACTGGGAGTGCAGAGTCGTGCAGGGAGTGGAAATGCAGGGAGTGGCAATGCGCATGTGGGATCATGGAGAGTGAGAACATAGGGATTTGGAACACAGGTGTGGAAACACACGTGTGGGAACATGGGAGGATGGAGTGCAGGAAGTATGAACACAGGGAGTGGGAGCACGGAGAGTGTCAATGCAGACACTGCTCATCTCAGTGTGGAGAGTCTCAATGTGGAGAGTTTCATCTGGAGTGAGACTCTCAATTTTGGAAGTCTCAGTCCAAAAAGTCTCAGTGTGGAGAGTCTCATTGTGAGGAGTCTCAATGTGAGGAGTCTCAATGAGGGTAGTCTCAGTGTTGGCAGTGTCAATGTGGGGAGTCTCAATGTGGGGAGTCTCAATATGGAGAGTCCCAATGCGGAGGCTCTCTGTGGAGGGAGTCTCAGCATGGAGAGTCTCAATGCAGAGACCATCAGTATGAACAGTCTCAATGTAGAGAGTCTAAATGCAGAGATTCTCAATGTTAATGTTCTCCCCATGGTGAGTCTCAATGTGGATAAACTCAGTGTGGGGAGTTTCAGTGCAGAGAGTCTCAATTCATAGAGTCTCAATGTGTAGAGTCTCAATATGGAGAGTCCCAATGTGGAGGCTCTCAGTGGAGGGAGTCTCAGTGTGGAGAGTCTCAATAAAGAGAATCTCGTGGTGGAGAGTCTCAATGTGGAGAGTCTCAGCATGCAGAGTCTCAATGTGAGGAGTCACAATGCAGGGAGTCTCAAGAGCGTCTTAGCATGGAGTGCCTCAATGTGGAGAGGCTCATTGTGGAGAGTCTCAACGTGGGGAGTCTCAACATGAAGAGATTCCAAATGAAGAGTCTCAACACAGAGAGTCTCAATCCAAAGAGTCTAATTGTAGAGGGTGTCAAGATGGAGGGTATCAATGTGGAGGTTGTCAATGGCCGGTGGTGTCAACATGGGTGGTGTGAACTCGGATGCTGCCAACATTGACGATATCAATACAAAAGGTGTCATCATGGAGGACTTCAATGTGGAGGATGTCAACAAAGAGGGTGTCAACACAGGAGATGTCAATATGGAGGCTGTCACCATGGAAGTTGTCAACATGGAGGGTGTCATGCAGAGGTTGTCAGCTTGGAGGACATCAAGGTTGAGGGTATCAATGCACAGGGTGGCAACAAGGAGTGTCAACATGGAGTGCTTCAATGTGGGGAACATGATATTAATTGTGCGAATTTGTGGAGTGGGAATACTGGAAATGGGCATGAGGGGAGTGGAATAACAGGGAGTTGGAATACAGGGATGCTGAGTGCAGGAAGTGGGAACACTGGGAATGTAGGGGGTGGGAATACAGGAGTGTGAATGTGAATAGTGTGAATTCAGAGAGTGGAAATGCAGAGAGTATGAACAAGGAGAGTATAAAAATGTGAATGTGTACAGGCTGAACATGGAGGGTGTTTCTGCAGAGGGTGTCAATGGGCAGAGTCTGAATTCAGGGGGTATCAGTGTGGAAGAAGTCAATGTGGAGACGTTATCAGGCAGGGTGACAATACGGAGGATGTCAAATTGGAGAGTGTCGACATGGACAGAACGTGTCTATGTGGGGAGTATGATAGTGGAGTGTGATATAGGGAATGTGAGATGGGGACTGTGAATTCAGGGAGCACGAATTCAGGGATTTTAATTTAGTCTGTGTGAATTCAAGGAGTGGGATTTGCACAGTGGAAAAGTGGAGAGTGGCAATATTGGTAACATGGGGAGTGGCAACATGGAGAGTGGCTGCATGTGGAATGTCGATGTTGGGAGTGTCAAAGTGGGGACTAACAATGCAGGAAATATGTAGTTGAACCCTAAGGATGAGAAGGATAGAATCAGTTGATTGAGTTTAGTTTAATAATACTATCCTAATACATTTGAAGATAACATCAACAAATACTACTATGCAGATACATGTCACTTGATCACAACAAATGTCTACAATCATTTATAAATGGAATGCTTCCAAAATAATAACTTAACAGCAGCAACAAATTATTAATAAAAGTCTCTGATTAAATTATCTTTGAATGAATTTGATTAGTATTTAAAAGAAGAGCAGCATAAGAAAATAAGGTCGAGCAAGGGAGCTTCCAAAACATATTGCCATAAAATCAAATGTTTACCATACTACAACAACAATTATAATTTCCCTTTTAAACAGCCATGGCTTTTCTGCCTTGAGTATACTGGTATAAACAGGCATCTTGGTACATGAACTCCATTCCACATCCACATGTACAAGGTATGGGAAAACTACAGAAGCTCACCCAAAACAGTTCATTATTAGAAGTAGAAAACAATTGCCGTATTGTATCAATAATGTGAGCTACTCATCATGCACACAAGCAGGATAACACCTGGTTTCGTCATAACAATCACATTATATATTAAAAACATCTAGCAAACCTATAGTCCATCTGATAACACACAATCAATACAAGATCTGTCTCCTATGTAGTAAACATAATACACTGAGAGTACCCACATCAAAATCGTCAGTATTATAACAGTCTAGTGAAGCACAGGTTGTGGGTCACAGTTAAAAAATGTCAAGTTTAGCACACACAGGATTACAATACCTATTAACTATATGATTCTCCTTGGAATAGCTAGCTGTATACACATATTCCGTGTGTCCCACATGCAAGGGCAAACGAAGACATTGTGATCAATATCACTGAGCCACAGGCCTTAACGCCTGTAGTTTGTTCAGCTCAGCAGGCCCTAAGTACTGCTGTGAGTGTGAACATCAATAAGACCATTATCGACTGCGGCCAAGCTACAGCAGGTGGCTGATCAGCAACATCCACACATGACTACGCTCACAGTGATTCTTTTTCGCACTCTCTCCTCGCACATAACTGCTTCCCTGATGAGAGAGAGTATGCCACACTACCTGGCGACCATCGACAGAATGTAGTGCCAACCCAGGTAATATAAACGAAATAGTGTCACACATGGCACGCAAGGGAATTTGAACACAGGTCACGTGAACACAGGGAGTGTGACTGTGGGAAATGGGAAGACACGCAGTGTGAACATGTGGAATGTTCATAAATGGACTGTAAACCCATTGAGTGATAATGTCTGGAGCATGACTTGCACACTCATAGAGTGAGAGAGTATGTACACAGAAAATGTGAATATGTTTTGTTGAATGCAGAGTTGGAATCTGGACAGTGTGGGCATATGCAGTGAGATAATGTAGAATGTGTATGAATGTGGGATGCATGGAAGCAGGGAGTGTGAATGTGGGATGCATGAAAGCATGGAGTGTGAATGTGGGGAGAATCAGACTGTGAATGTGATGTGAATGTGATGAGTGTTAACAAGACAACTGTGGACTTGGAGCGAGTGAACCCACAGAGTGTGAACATGCGGACTATGAATGCAGAGTATGTGAATGTGGAATGTGCAAATGCAGATAGTGTGAATTTGATGAGTGTGATTGCAGTGAGTGTGAACTTCTGAGGTGTGAGAGTGTTGAGTGTGGATACATGGAGTGTGAATGCATGGAGTGCAAGCATATGGAGTGTAGACATATTGAGGATGAACATGCAGTATATGAATATGTGTAGTGTGAATGCATGGAATGTGACATTGTGTACTGATGGAGTGACAGAGTAGATAGAGATTGTATGAACATAGAGTGTGAAATGCAGAGAGTCTGAAGGTACAGGTGTTGAATGTAGTGAGTGTGAACGTGAGGAGTGTGTGGCAAAGAATGTGAATGTCGGGAGTGTGGATACGGGGAGTATGAACATGGGCTGTGCAGATGCAGGCAGTGTGGACATGGGCAGTGTGGATGCAGGCAGTGGTCTAAAGGACCCAGATGTTGGAGAGTGATCTCCTGGCTTTTTTATGGCCTCCTTAGGCAAACAATCCAACACCATAGAAAGGCCATGGGCCAGCTATGGCCAGCAGCTGGAGGTGGCTATCTTGCATAAGGATGGAAAATTGTGGAAATTTGTGGTAAGATGGGCAGTGTGGATGCAGGCAGTGGTCTAAAGGACCCAGATGTTGGAGAGTGATCTCCTGGCTTTTTTATGGCCTCCTTAGGCAAACAATCCAACACCATAGAAAGGCCATGGCCCAGCTATGGCCAGCAGCTGGAGGTGGCTATCTTGCATAAGGATGGAAAATTGTGGAAATTTGTGGTAAGATCCTATGGGGCCAAACTGCTGAGGTCATCGGTTCCTAAACTTCCACACTATTCAGTCTAACTTAAACTAACTTATGCTAAGGACAACACACACACTCATTCCCGAGGGTGGACTCGAACCACAGATGGAGGGGGGAGCGGGGGGGGGGGGGTAGCCGCGCGAACTGTGACAAGGCGCCCTAGGCCTACCCCGTGCGGCCATAAGGATGCGATAAACCACTCCTTGCTTTACAGCTTTAATAACGACGTGTGAGTAGAATTAAAGATTTGACTCAGTATTTATGTGTTCAACTGCTGTGGTTTAAAGGCACCCTTGTGCCTAGCCTAGGGCAACCACTTCTGCTTTCCTTTTGTGTTATATTTTTTCATCTGTATGCTGGAGAAGTTTTATATGCTTCCAAGTCTGAGTTGAACCGGCACCCGCATTCCATAACGACAGCTTAAATAGTTCGTGCAGTGCAGTATTCAGATCTTCTAGCACCAAGTTTTTTGTCAGCCTACCTCCCATGTGACATTTTCACATAGTCGGTATCAATAGCCATCTTGGTGACAAGCAGCATTGCGCTGCCTGCCATCAGCCATCACTGAAACTCCCCACACTGAGTTTCTCCACATTGAGACTCACCATGGGGAGCACATTGACATTGAGAATCTCTGCATTTAGACTCTCTACATTGAGACTGTTCATACTGATGGTCTCTGCATTGAGACTCTCCATGCTGAGACTCCCTCCACAGAGAGCCTCCGCATTGGGACTCTCCATATTGAGACTCCCCACATTGAGACTCCCCACGTAGAGACTTCCCAGCCACTCCTCCTCCTTCCACTCTTCTCGACAGCCGTTGCACTTAGTGACGTATTCCCCTTCTCAGCCCCGCTTGACATGCTTTCAACTGCCATGACGGTCCGCACGCCATGCCACGCCACATATTGTCAACTCTCAGCAATAGGAAACGATGCCCACCACCACGATCCCCTTGTCTGTCTCTTCATAGCTTCCTGTTAGGAGCAACTGTTGGATTTTTTATACAAACAAGCCTATTATAAGTGCCACTGCGGCTGTCCACTGGAGGTTACCCCTGAACCTCATACCAACAGTGCCTAACGTGATTAGCGTTTGTCTCAGTGCTAAATCTGCAAACCCCACACTTGATCACAATAGGTGAGACAGTTTCAGGTAGCTGAAATACACTCCTGGAAATGGAAAAAAGAACACATTGACACCGGTGTGTCAGACCCACCATACTTGCTCCGGATACTGCGAGAGGGCTGTACAAGCAATGATCACACGCACGGCACAGCGGACACACCAGGAACCGCGGTGTTGGCCGTCGAATGGCGCTAGCTGCGCAGCATTTGTGCACCGCCGCCGTCAGTGTCAGCCAGTTTGCCGTGGCATACGGAGCTCCATCGCAGTCTTTAACACTGGTAGCATGCCACGACAGCGTGGACATGAACCGTATGTGCAGTTGACGGACTTTGAGCGAGGGCGTACAGTGGGCATGCGGGAGGCCGGGTGGACGTACCGCCGAATTGCTCAACACGTGGGGCGTGAGGTCTCCACAGTACATCGATGTTGTCGCCAGTGGTCGGCGGAAGGTGCACGTGCCCGTCGACCTGGGACCGGACCGCAGCGACGCACGGATGCACGCCAAGACCGTAGGATCCTACGCAGTGCCGTAGGGGACCGCACCGCCACTTCCCAGCAAATTAGGGACACTGTTCCTCCTGGGGTATCGGCGAGGACCATTCGCAACCGTCTCCATGAAGCTGGGCTACGGTCCCGCACACCGTTAGGCCGTCTTCCGCTCACGCCCCAACATCGTGCAGCCCGCCTCCAGTGGTGTCGCGACAGGCGTGAATGGAGGGACGAATGGAGACGTGTCGTCTTCAGCGACGAGAGTCGCTTCTGCCTTGGTGCCAATGATGGTCGTATGCGTGTTTGGCGCCGTGCAGGTGAGCGCCACAATCAGGACTGCATACGACCAAGGCACACAGGGCCAACACCCGGCATCATGGTGTGGGGAGCGATCTCCTACACTGGCCGTACACCACTGGTGATCGTCGAGGGGACACTGAATAGTGCACGGTACATCCAAACCGTCATCGAACCCATCGTTCTACCATTCCTAGACCGGCAAGGGAACTTGCTGTTCCAACAGGACAATGCACGTCCGCATGTATCCCGTGCCACCCAACGTGCTCTAGAAGGTGTAAGTCAACTACCCTGGCCAGCAGGATCTCCGGATCTGTCCCCCATTGAGCATGTTTGGGACTGGATGAAGCGTCGTCTCACGCGGTCTGCACGTCCAGCACGAACGCTGGTCCAGCTGAGGCGCCAGGTGGAAATGGTATGGCAAGCCGTTCCACAGGACTACATCCAGCATCTCTACGATCGTCTCCATGGGAGAATAGCAGCCTGCATTGCTGCGAAAGATGGATATACACTGTACTAGTGCCGACATTGTGCATGCTCTGTTGCCTGTGTCTATGTGCCTGTGGTTCTGTCAGTGTGATCATGTGATGTATCTGACCCCAGGAATGTGTCAATAAAGTTTCCCCTTCCTGGGACAATGAATTCACGGTGTTCTTATTTCAATTTCCAGGAGTGTATGTGTCTCTTTCTACACATGTTACTTTAAATTTCCCACTTCACCATAATAGGACAAGGGTTCCTCCCTTTGGACTTCACATTCCTTTAAGTAACTCATAGCATGAATTTAGCGTATGGCTGTCAATGATCAAGCTTGCAATACACTTAAAAACAATAAACTCTTTCACCATACTAACGCATGAACACTGATTCTAATTGCCCAATGAAAACCACTAACAGTCGCGTCGTAATCTTGTTTTTCAAAGGAAGACCCATGACAAATGCTATGTGCCGCACACATTCTGAACACTGCTTAATTTGCGTTAGATCAGTTGCACTTATTTTCATGGAATGATTTCTCATTGGTTGTCAGTTCCGATTAGTCAGCACAACACAGGAAGTAACAATTTTTTTCACAATCACTTTGCTGCACTGATGTGTTTTAATCTCAGTTATCTAGCATTTTTATGTTTTATAAGTATTGTTCAACTTTCGCTGCCTCGACGTATTTTACTTTGGCCTTGTGAAAGTTCAAGCTTTAAATTTTGATTGGTTTCCAGTCAATTATTATTTCGTATGGTTACTTACAGTAAGACTTTTAAGGTCACTAAAATGTGGTGACCAGTAATCCTCTATGCACTGTTTTTTCAACAGCCAACGAGAAGCGAGTTACAGAAATCACGTGTTGGTTGCGGGACATAGCCACAGATCGGACCCGGATAGACACCATGTGCTCCTCCCCCCCCCTCCCCCCATTTTCTCTCTCCCTCCCTCTCCCTCTCTCTCATTCTCCTGTATGTTTTCGAGCTTCGTTCCGGTGAAGGGTCTTCCCATGACCACTGACTACTGATCAGTCATTTCACTCTGGGCGCACCTAATTGTTTTCCTGACAGTCAGAACACAGAAAAATAGTTTTAAAGCATACTTTTATTCCTGAAAGCATTCCCTTTGGATTCCCACACCTTCCAAATTCTAACACGACACACAGACTCCCGCACAGCTGTAACTCTTCGATCAGCCATTCGGTGACTGGAGGAGAATTAACTCCTAAGGATACAGTCTTACACGATTCACAGAATGCTAATAGAACACTGCTACACTATCTGCGAAACATGTAACAGCTCCAAGAGATTAATGAAATATGACATATAATTCTACTATTTAAAAGAAACAGTTAAGTACATAGAACAATGATGACTATTATGTGACTTGGCGACTAAATGGGGAAGCGTCTGTATGGTGCAAAATGTGGCAATTAAGTCTAAATCACGAAAAGTGTGAATTCATTCACATGAGCACCAAACAGAGTCACCTAAATTTCATTCACACGATAAATCACACAAAACTAATGGTGTAAACTCAACAAAATACTTAGGAATTACAATTATGAATAATTTAAATTAGAACGATCAGACACATAATTCTGTGAGGAAATCAAACCAAAGACTGCGGTTTATTGACAGAACACTTAGAAGAGGTAACAGGTCTTCTAAATAGACTGCTTACACTATGCTTGTCCGCTGTCTTCTGGAATACTGCTATGCGGTGTGCAATTCGCATCAGATAGGATTGATGGCGGGAATCGTAAAAGTTTGTAGAAGGGCAGCTCGTTTTGTACTATCTTGAAATAGGGGAGAGAGAGACACGGATATGATACAGAAATTAGGGTGGAAGCTTTCAAACAAAGGCGTTTTTATCTGCGGCAGGACCTTCTGATAAAATTTGAATCACCCATTTTTTCCTCGGAGGGTGAAAATATTTTGTTTTGGTGCCCAAGTACACAGGAAGCAATGATCATCATAATACATTAAGAGAAAGCAGAGCTCGCATAGAAAGATTTCAGTGTTCGTCTCGTCCGCTCACTGTTTGAGGGCGAAACGGAAGACAAATAGCTTAAAGGTGGTTTGATGAACCCTCTGCCAGGCATGTAATTGTGAATTACAGAGTTGATGTACAATTCCAAACGTCCTGGCTTCTATCCTCAGACAGTGTTAGAACTTTCTCTCTTATCCATTGCTTTTTCACCTATGACAATGATTTGATAAACTGAGACTAGCGCTAGTACGTGATGGCTGTTGTGTCTCTCTAACATTATGGAAATTTATAAATGGAAATCGTTACACGGCTTGGCCAGAGGAAGTGCCTGCGTACCATATCGCCATCTTTTAGACTCTGAGAAGGATCAGATCTCTGGCACGAGCACACCGTCGGACAGTGGTGGTGGTTTGTGTATCATACGCTCTCGGCGAGTAGGTAGTCAGTGTCCTTGCGAAGATTAGCAGAAAAATATGTGATTCAAACGTAAAACATTCGATAAAAGAAATAAAAAGAAGTCTGTTATAAAATCACGCTCTCTCCTAATAGCACGCTTGATCCCCCGCACAATCACAATGGTACATACGAGGGTTGACTGAAAAGTAATGCTTTCACGTTCATAACTCTTCAACAGTTGGCAGCATTGGTATGCAGCAGGTACTAGCTTGTTCCGTAGCCTCTTCTCCACAACTCCAGTTGGCGGGAAGCCTTAGCATTAAACGGTTGTGTTGTTACAGTGCAAAGTATGGAACCCAGCGCAGGCGGTCGGCCAGTGCAATTTAAGCAACGTGCAGTCATTGAATTCTTGACAGCAGAAGGTGTCACCCCAAAGGAGATTCATCGGAGAATGAAAGCAGTTTGTGGTGAATGTGTTGATGTAAATACTGTGCGTCGTTGGGCGAGTAAGTTTAAAGATGCTGAGGCGAGAACATCTGACCTGCGTGAAAAACAAAGAGTTGGACGTCCTGAGACAGCAACCACAGAGTTTCACAAGCAAAATGTTGACAGATTGAGTCAGGACGATAGTCGCATCACTCAGAGAGAAATTGTTCCCGGCAACGAAAGACAATCTGCTGGGACATCATTATGCTTCTGATGAAGACGTTGAGAGAACAGTGAGACTGTGGTAGCGGAAACAGTGTCGACCTCTTCCGTGACGGCTTCAAAAAACTTGTTCACCGTTGGCAGAAATGTCTCCAATTGGCTGGTGATTATCTGGAAAAGTGAATATTGGTAATTAAAGATCACATTCTAAGGATTATTACTGCGTTTGATTTATTAAAATATTCCCATCCAAACCCAATTAACGAAGGTGGAGGCATTACTTTACACTCAACCCTCGTAAAAGTGAGCATTTTTAGCAAAACAAATAGCTTTGCATCAGTGACGGGTTTATGTGACTATGTAATTAGCGTATTTTGGAGAAAAATGTTGTTTGCTTCTGTATGTGTGGACAAATAGTAATAACTGATAACATTACACCGTCCTGTTTTCACATTTACTAACAATGCGCAACTCTTATTACTCAAAGTTGTTGGTAGACTTTCTCATGAAAAGAACTCTAGTCAAAACATGTTTTGTAAAATATCGATCTGCACGTAAATTCTAAAGATTTAAAGTCTGTTACAAGCACTGCACAAACGTTAAATCTATTCATCGAATTGTAAATACTGTATTTCGTAAATTAAATTTAAAGGAATGAAATTGACTGGTGAAAGTAATCTGATTTATAAGATTGTGTAACAAATCCACACATGCCTTTTTTCCCAAATTTGTGGGTAGTTCTTACCTGAGGGCATATGTGGACAGTCGTGATACGATTTCTATGGATTTTGTACTGCACAAGTCTGTGGGCGCTAGCTTGCTGTATTTGTAGAACCGTAACATGGATGTTTTGGAGAAATCGATGAGTGAGCTAGTTTATAACGGGACGGATCGCATGCTGTATGGCCAACTGCCTGACTATGGAACAGTCTTATGCCGCCCTCACACGGAACGTGTTTCTGAACGTGAAGCACGGGACACGAGGTTTCCAAACCGACTGTTGCATGAGCTGGTACGTACATCATACGAAACGTCCTGACCAACGTTGTTTGCTATCGCAACGCTGCTGTTGTCAACTGCAGCTTGCGTCTTCAAACATGTTGTTCGTATTTAAAACTTTTTTTTTGTTTTTTGCCATTCCTTTGGAGTTATTAACTTCGAGCTTAGTTTTTCAAATACGCATAAAAGCACCTCGCCTCGAAAACTTTTACTATGGTAATCGCTGTTTTTAGCTTTATACAAGAACACCTTCTCTCTCACTGCATCTGTTAAACTGTACATTTGCTATCTAGTCCATTCGCTAGCCATGTTGCCCTGTCTGTAGTATACACTTGGGTGACATAGGTCGTGGGATATCGTGCGAGATCTCCTTTTGCCCAGCGTGCTGCAATACGACGACGCGTGGACTCAAACAAGTCGGAAGTCGGCTGCAAAAATATTGAGCCATTTTTCCCCAATGTAGTCCATACTTGCGAAAGTGTTGCCAGTGAAGGTTTTGTGCACAAACAAACCTCTCGGTTATGTCCCATAAATATTCGATGGCATTCATGTCGGTGGCCAGATCATTCGCTCGAACTGTTCAGAATGTTCTTCAAACCAATCGCCAACGGTTGTGGCCCGGTGACATAGAGTATTGCCATCCATAAAAATTCCGTAATTGTTTGGGAACAATAAGTCCATGAATAACGAAGTAGCCGAACGTAACTATTTCGAGTCAACTACCGGTTCATTTGGACCAGCGGACCAGTCCATTCCATGCAAACACAGCCTACACCATAATACAGCCACCACTAGCCTGCACAGTGCCTTGTTAACAACTTCGGTCCATGGTCCGCGCCATACTCCAAACCTACCATGAGTTCTTACCAACTCAAATAGCGGCTAGTCTGACCAGGCCACGGTTTTCCAGTCGTCTATGGTCCAACCTGTATACTCACGAGCCCAGCAGAAGAGCTGCAACCCATGTCGTGCTATTAAGGCACTCGCGTCGGTCGTCTGCTGCCATACCCAATTAACGCCAAATTCCGCAGCACTGTCCTAACAGATACGTTCGCCGTACGTCCTACATTGACTACTGCGTTTATCCCACGCATTGTTGCTTGTCTGTGAGCACTGACAACTCTACGCAAATGTCACAGCTCTCTGTCATTTAGAGCACGCTGTCGACCACTGTGTTGTTCGTGGTGAGAGGTAATGACTGAAATGTGGTGTTCTTGACACACTCTTGACACTGTGGATCGCAGAATACTGAATTCACAAACAGTTTCCGAAATGGAATGTTCCGTGTGTCTAGACTCAACTACCATTCCGCGTTCAGTCTCTTAACTTCCTACGTGCGGTTTTAATCACGTCGGACACCTTTCCACATGAATCAGCTGAGTACAAACAACAGCTTCGCCAATGCACTGCCCTTTTATACCTAGTATATCCGATACTATCGTCATCTCTATATGTGCACATCGTTATCCCATGACTTTTTGCACCTCACTGTGCACTCTAATGAACTGCAGAGGAATCAGCCAGTGATGTAGAGTGATTTTTCCAATTTAGTGGTTCAGAAAATCGAGCAAACTAACTCTTGAACGGAGATCACTATTATTTATACACAACAACGAATATTCAATTAACAAGAAAGCTCCAGAATCTTTTAAAAGACATGGAAGTGAACGAAATAAAAACATTTTTAAAAAACAGCAGACGAATCATCATCCTTTCAGTTGAAACTTCACGTCTCTATACACTACATTACAGTTGACAGAAAGTGTCTGTCTTTGACATTTCGTTATCCTATTGGATTTAACGGCGACTTGTAGCATCCGGCATTTAATTATAACAGATCGTACTAAAAACATAGTCTTTTTGATAAATCTCCACGGTGCAATGCCCTGAAAGCATTCAAGATATAATGCAAAAAGAACCCAACACGAAAATCCTTTAACGACCGACATGACGTATTCTGTAATTTTGTTGTAAACATCCGTACTAGGAACGAGGCGCTTTCGAGAGTTATCTAATGTTCTGGTGATTCAAACTAGCATATTCTCTTAGCACATAAGTTACAACATAAAACCACCAACTATGGCCGTCACCTGAGCTTTTCTTCTTAGAGAGCGGTTTTGTCTCTCATTGGTCACATTCCTCTCCACACTGCCAGTATCAGACGCGTCCGGTTCTGCTTTCCGCGATCGGGAATTCCAAGTTGTAACGAAATACCGTGTCCGCGGTCGCTTCCACGTCTCGTGTGAGGACGGGTTTGGCTTTTCTACCATTGTCGCGGAAGCCGGGAAGCCGTCCGTTGCAGCAGCGCTGCGAGGAAAATACGTCGACGGGCGAGGACGTGGCACGAGTCGCAATAACATCGTGACGACGACGACAATCACCGCCACCCACCCTCCTCCACTACTCCCCTGTTCTGCGGGGGCTACGTCAGAGTGAGGCCCATCTGTATTCTGCACGCTGACGCCCAACACCGAACTCACTCGCACCGAGATGGAAACTTCAGAGATTAAGATACGTGTCGAGTCTGAGATCGTCACTAAATCACCCCTTACCGTACACAAAAACTTAATGGTACACTGATTCAATTACGTTTAATTTTATTTTTAACGCCGCTACGCCTCTCGATGGGCGTGCCGTAATCATCAGGCGGATTAAGATACCTTTACGCCATTGGATTTACTCGTGACATACAAATGTTATGTCTGTTTGGTAGATTATGTGTTGACTTGCACCGGTAGAGAAACGTTTGCGTTATTTACAATAACGAAAGGATTTGTGCCCTTGAAACATCCCCTTTGAAAAATTGTACAGGACTGAGCTTAAACTAACACACAATATTTTTAGCGCAACGCAATCTGACTTTCAAAAATCCCTACAAAAGAATGGCCCTGACTAACATTAACCTATACCTTTCACAAATCACTTACCTCACAAAAATCTTCATTACTCGAACTACTGCAATACAGCGAGCGCCACTACTGCCAGCTAAAAAAAAGATTCAAACTACGGAAGGCACTAACTACTGATAGGCATAGTTAGCAAATGAAAGATTTTAATAGAGAACAAACAATGTATTTACCTTAATAATCATAATATATATAGCAGTTCATGCCACCCAGTATTACAAATTTCAAAACTCCGCCATCTCTCTCTCTCCACATCCACCACTGCTGGCGGCTCACCTCCAACTGCGCAACGCTACGCGCTGTTCACGTCCAGCTGCCCAACACTACAATGGCAGACAACAATGAAAACTAGCCACAGACTGCACACAGCACAGCCAGTGATTTTCATACAGAGCGCTACGTGTCGTTACCAATAAGAAAACCTAAACAGCCTACTTACATAGCCCCCATGCTCCCCACAAAAAATTTTACAAATTGTTTTGGGCAGTGGCCAATAATGATTTGATAAAATTTTTCATAATTACAATAACAAAGATATCAAATGCACACACTTATTAATACAATGTTGGTCAAAAGCTAAAATTTTCTCACAGTCCATAAAGACAGTCCTGATCGTTTATCACAGTAAAACTGCCGTTTCTTTTCTCAAAGTCTGAGCAGTAAAAGACAATGCACACGGAAGTAGTGGATTTCCATGCAGTCTTGTAGAAGTAGTGTTGTCCTTCCAACGGAAAGACAGTGCTGACTCTTGACATGCTGACAGGTAATGGGCCACAACAGAGCAAACCCACAGCAGAGTCATTCGACGTTTTGAAGAATATTGGTAGGTAGATCATCACAGAGCAGACCACTGTAGTCTGAGCCTAAACTAACACACAATATTTTTAGCGCAACGCAATCTGACTTTCAAAAATCCCTACAAAAGAATGGCCCTGACTAACATTAACCTATACCTTTCACAAATCACTTACCTCGCAAAAATCTTCATTACTCGAACTACTGCAATACAGCGAGCGCCACTACTGCCAGCTAAAAAAAAGATTCAAACTACGGAAGGCACTAACTACTGATAGGCATAGTTAGCAAATGAAAGATTTTAATTGAGAACAAACAATGTATTTACCTTAATAATCATAATATATATAGCAGTTCATGCCACCCAGTATTACAAATTTCAAATCTCCGCCATATCTCTCCCCACATCCACCACTGCTGGCGTCTCACCTCCAACTGCGCAACGCTACGCGCTGTTCACGTCCAGCTGCCCAGCACTACAATGGCAGACAACAATGCAAACTAGCCACAGACTGCACACAGCACAGCCAGTGATTTTCATACAGAGCGCTACGTGTCGTTACCAATAAGAAAACCTAAACAGCCTACTTACACCCTTTTCCACATGTATGTGGAAACCGTGCTTACTGCGTATCCGAACGAATATACACACATCAAAAAAAGTTTTGCACCACCCCGGTTCCCAGTACTCTTGAAGATAGAAGTTGACTGTGGATATTGTATCACAGACACAGTCCCTTTGACTGCTCAGAGATGTCACTAAGCCCGCCGAAAGATGTAAACAACCATGCATGAGTAGCACCTATTAGACGGAGGGGGTCCGACAGCCGATCAGTTCCAGTAATTCCACCAGGAAGGAGGTATACGGCTCACGTTGTCTGTGGTTCAACCATGCCTAGGCGGTCAATACCACGGTTCGATAGCGTTCGCTTTGTTACATTGTGCCAGGAAGGGCTCTCAACAAGGGAAGTGTCCAGGCATTTCGGAGTGAACCAAGGCGATGTTGTATGGACATGGGGGAGATACAGAAGACAGGAACTGTAGATGAGATGCTTAGGCCGCCCAAGGGCTACTACTGCAGTGGATGACTGCTACCTACGGATTATGGCTCGGAGAACACTGACATCAACGCCACCATGTACACCTACAGGACATCGTGTTACGACTCAAACTCTGTGCAACAGGCTGCATGAAGCGCAACTTCACTCCCGACGGCCATGGCAAGGTCCATCTTCGCAACCACGACACCATGCCGCGAGGTATAGATGGGCCCAATAACATGCCGAATTCACCGCGCAGGATTGGCATCACGTTCTATTCACGGATGAGTGTCGAATATGCCTTCAACCAGACAATCGTCGGAGACATGTTTGGAGGCAACCGGTCAGGCTCAACGCCTTACACACAATGCCCAGATAGTGCAGCAAGGTGGAGGTTCCCTACTGTTTTGGTGTGGCATTATGTGGGACCGACGTACGCCGCTGGTGGTAATGGAATGCGCCGTAACGGCTGTACGATGTGTGAATGCCACCCTCCGACCGATAGTGCAACCATATCAGCAGCATATTGGCAAAGCATTCGTCTTCATGGACGACAGTTCGTGCCCCCTTGTACATATCTTGCAAATGACTTCGTTTAGGATAACGACATTGCTCGACTAGCGTGGCCAGCATGTTCTCCAGATATGAACCCTATCGAACATGCCTGGGATAGATTGAAAAGGGCTGTTTATGGACGACGTGACACATCAGCCACTCTGAGGGAGTACGCCGAATCGCCATTGAGGAGTGGGACAATTTGGACCATAGTGCCTTGATGAACCTGTGGATATTATGTGTTGTGGGTTGGCAGGAGAGCCAACACCGTAATATTAGAGGAAGCCGAAAGGCACGCGTTTTAGCTCACGCAGGCTGGCGTGCGCTCTGGAACAGGACAAGGAAATTAGACTTTAGAAAAACGGACGTAGCTTGTGGAAACTTTAATCCATAAATGGTGAACGTCGCTCTTGACTGTACATTATTTACAATATCAATAGTAACTGAACATGGCGCCTTGCTAGGTCGTAGCAAATGACGTAGCTGAAGGCTATGCTAACTATCGTCTCGGCAAATGAGAGCGTATTTTGTCAGTGAACCATCGCTAGCAAAGTCGGTTGTTGATGATACAAGTGAGACTCTCTCTAGAAATGGTTAATGGCGCCTTGCTAGGTCGTAGCCATGGACTTAGCTGAAGGCTATTCTAACTATCTCTCGGCAAATGAGAGAAAGGCTTCGTCAGTGTAGTCGCTAGCAAAGTCGTCCGTACAACTGGGGCGAGTGCTAGGAAGTCTCTCTAGACCTGCCGTGTGGCGGCGCTCGGTCTGCAATCACTGATAGTGGCGACACGCGGGTCCGACGTATACTAACGGACCGCGGCCGATTTAAAGGCTACCACCTAGCAAGTGTGGTGTCTGGCGGTGACACCACATTATGTCACGACGAATACAGGCATGCATCAATGCAAGAGGACATGCTACTGGGTGTTACAGGTACCGGTGTGTACAGCAGTCTGGACCACAACTTCTGAAGGTCTCGCTGTATGGTGGTACAAAATGCAATATGTGGTTGTCATGAGCAATAAAAAGGGCATAAATGATGTTTATGTTGATCTTTGTTCCAATTTTCTGTACAGGTTTCGCAACTCTCGGAACCGAGGTGATGCAAAACCTTTTTTGATGTGTGTATTTGTTGCATGCCGCCAGCTGCAAGATTTTGTAGCTGTCACTTTCCAGTCTTTATATATAAAAGGAAATGACTGACTGATTCACAGACTCCTCATTGCCCAGTCCTACCCGCTAAGGGTATAAAATTGAAACATTGAGAGGGTATTGATCTTATACTGTGGGCATCGTCTAAAAATGAATTTTTCGTTATTACACCTCTAACGGGGTGCAAAAGGGGCTAAAAAGTTTTCTGAAATACGTCGCTGTTAAGGCAGTTTTGAAGTTAGAACTACGAAAATTGGTATTTGGTTTCTAGGTCAGAAATTAAAGAAAGAAGTGTTTCAGCATTTTTTGGAAATTCAAGACCCACAGATAACAGGGGTTGAAAAATCTTATGAAAATATTTCATAATGAAAGCAGACTCGCTTTTCGATCATAAGTACACTCGGAAAAGATCATGCTTCCGTGGCCTTAGCGCGATAAGCTTAGGAGGTATAGCAGTTTGTGAACTAATCAGAGAAAGCTGTTTAAGAATCACTACGACACAACGGCTTTGCCAGAATTGTATAGAAAAAGAAATGGATCTTTAATACGTTAATTTTTCAGTAGACTTAATATATATATTTATAAAAAAAAATTTGTAATTACATCACAAACTAACCATTTAAAAATGATTCCATGTACAGGAATATCGGTTTGACATTTGAGAATTCAGTACCAGGTGTAAGACTGGCGCTAATAACTATAGAATCGCACACCTGGCTTGTCCTTTTTTTGAACCTGCTATATGAGATTGAAATAAACCTGTCGGAACACTTTAATTATGCAAAGGCTAGCAGCCATGTTAAGAGTCAATAACTCTTTTGTGGTGTGTAGATTTCCACATGAGCAAGTCATACAGTTCAAGGACATTAACCGTCATGAATATTGTGAATATATGGCAAGAGATGCTTCAAAGATATGGGAATGTATTACTGATAGGGATACGTAGTTGTAAATATTAGTACTGTAATTTGAAATTTATTATTTTAATTGTTAAAATGAAACCGAGACGAAAATCGGTAATTTAAATTTGGTAGCCTTGACAGATTTATGTTATTGCATTGTGTGCTTAATTTTGTTGCAAACATTATTTCGGGAAAATTGCAGATAGGCCGGGCCTATATATCTATTTTCTACACTTTACTGCTAGCACATTAAAATATCTGAAAACTTTTAACGAAATTCACTGAGTTGTATTCGTTTTTCTTCCATTTAATAGTTGCTTACGAAACTCTCAAGTTTCTCATATATGCCCATCTTATGGGTTTTCTATAATGTATGCAGGTTTTTTAAGTTTTTGTTTGGTTTTGCATTTTATCCAATTTGTCTTCGATTTGTGCTGCTATTGCTAATCTGTAAGGTCTATCGAATCGGAAAGCCGTCATCTGTTCTTTAAATCAGACATTGAAGTTAAATTCCACTTTGGCCTCTATATTGAACAGGACATTCGGAACAAACAACTTAGTAGCTACTAGCGTTTGAGTAAGTATTAAGCTGGCCGCGTTGGCCTGGGGGTTCTAGGTGCTTCAGTCCGGAACCGCGTGACTGCTACGATCCCAGGTTCGAATCCTGCCTCGGGCATGGATGTGTGCGATGTCCTTAGGTTAGTTAGGTTTAAGTAGTTCTAAGTTCTAGGGGACTGATGACCTCAGATGTTAAGTCCGACAGTGCTCAGAGCCATTTGAGCTAAATAAGTATTAAGGTCGTTTTCAATATTGTATGATAGCTGCATCCCCACTGTATAATATCTAATGAGTCGCAGTCCTTAACAAGCAGTCAATTTTGAACGAAATTTGCAGGCCTTCGATGAAAATCGCCCTCACTACAATCCCTTGCGGAGTGTAATACGTTTTGGAACAAAAACCTAAATACGTTTGTTGTGACACTGTTACTGCATGGTATTTAACGCCGTGAGGCTAATTTCTTGACCAGTCAAGTGACAAACCAGTTAGCATTCATTATTATGTACCGCTATACGATAGTGAAGTCAGAACAATATTAACATCCGCGGGCGATTTAAGATTTTCAATCTTGTCTACATTTTATTGCTCTTGGAAAGACTGGCACAAAGTAGTTAGGGATGGCATGAAAACACAAAGCGCTTCTGCAGCAGCTGCAGCGTTAGATGAAGTTGACGGACTTGGCCGGCCGAAGGACCGTGCGATTCTAGGCGCTATAGTCTGGAACTGAGCGACCGCTACGGTCGCAGGTTCGAATCCTGCCTCGGGCATCGATGTGTGTGATGTCCTTAGGTTAGTTAGGTTTAATTAGTTCCAAGTTCTAGGCGACTGATGACCTCACACGTTAAGTCGCATAGTGCTCAGAGCCATTTGACGGACTTGGCAGATCCTTCGCGGTACTTATAGAAATTTGCGTGCTAACACATGACCTGTTCGCTACACATTACAGAGTTACAAATCGAACATCTCCGCATGTGCTCTGTTGTCTCTTTCGAAGGTGTGTTCTAGCGGAAGACGTTTTAGGGAATCTTACTGCATTTAATTACCTGCGTAAATCTAGCTGTTTCCAGTCCATACCGACACACGGGGTGGTTTGTCATGCTACAAACGAATTGACAGACTAGACAGATATGTATAACAACTCCTAACTAGATTAATTGTCCTTCCCCACTATGACCACTATCATCTGCTTGCAGTTTAGGCAAAAACAGAAAGGGCTACAACATGTAGCGTGGACCTTAACACGAAAGTAACTTGGTTAGAGGTTGTCAAATATCATTAACGGTTCATTCATTATGGCTTCAAGGAGGAAATTAACCGAAATTAATAGTAGGTGATATGGCTACCAACAAAACGAACCACATTCTGAAGTTAATACCCTCACCGCAATGTTGTTACTGTGATATTAAGCTGCAGGTGCAGAAGAATGAAACCGGAAATTGGTTTCAATAAGTACACGTCTGTTCTTTGAAACTAATAAACAATATTTTATTCAAAATAATCTCCATTGCTATTTATACACTTCTCTCCCACCTCCCCGGCGGGATATGAATGCCACGCCAAAAACACAGTTCTTCTTTTGAAGCGAACCAGTCAGCGAACCATTTTCCTACATTTTCATACGAATTGAAGCGTTGTTCAGCGAGAGCATCTCCCAGTGATGCAAAGTCTGGAGAATAAGCCGCATGCCCTAGTATTTCTCAGCTGAACGCCTCTATCGTTTCAAAATGGCTCTGAGCACTATGGGACTTAACATCTGAGGTCATCAGTCCCCTAGAACTTAGAACTACTTAAACCTAACTAACCTAAGGACATCACATACATCCATGCCCGAGGCAGGAATAGAAGCTGCGACCGTAGCGGTCACGCGGTTCCAGACTGTAGCGCCTAGAACCGCTCGGCCACCTCGGCCGGCTCTATCGTTTCCCTGACCCGTTTTGCAGTGTGTGATGGGCGTTATCATGGAGCAACATGACTTTGTACTGCCATTATCCGTATTCCGGTCGTTTTTCACGTAATGTTCGGTTTAAATCGACCATTTGCTGTTGGTAGCGGTCAGTTTTAACGGTTTCACCAGGTTTTAGCAGCTCATAATAGATTACACCCTTCTGATCCCACCAAACACTTTCCAAAGACTTCACTTCTTGCAGTGATAGTCGATGGTTTGCCTGGATTCAGCCATGATTCACGACGCTTAGAATTCTCAAAATATATCCATTTTTCTTCACCTATCACTATTCGATGGAGAAACGACTTTCTTTTGTATCTGGCGAGCAACATTTCACAAATGGTCTTTCGATTTGCTTGCTTCCCGTAGCATTGTCTTCTTTCCAAAGAGAGTTGGTCTTGCAGTGATTGTCGATGGTTTGCCTGGATTCAGCCATGATTCACGACGCTTAGAATTCTCAAAATATATCCATCTTTCATCACCTATCACTATTCGATGGAGAAACGACTTTCTTTTGTATCTGGCGAGCAACATTTCACAAATGATCTTTCGATTTGATTGCTTCCCATAGCTTTCAACCGAAGATAAACGGCTTTTTGCGTCATTTGTTCTGCGAGTTCCTGTTGAGTTTGAGTATTATCTTCAGCCAATAAGGCCTACAACTCGTTGTCTTCAAACTTTTTCGGTGGTTTTGCGCGCTCGTCGTTTCTTACGTCAAAATCACCACTTTTGAATTTTTTGAACCATTCCAAACACTGTGTTTTCCCAACCATTCGTTGCGATTCCCAGCAATTTTCTTCACATGATAACAGAAAACCAATGCCGTCCGCTAGTCGTAGTTCGTAGGCACAAAACTCGACGTGTTTACGGGTTTGAAACAGGTACCGCTGTAGCGAACTTGGATTACTGTGTGTTGACATTCGTCGTCAGCCGTTTCACGAAGCAGAGGGCGCTGCAAAAGTGGTCTCACGGGTCCTACGCTGACGGCTAACACCATGTATAAGGAAATTCCGGTTTCATACTTCTGCACCTGCTTATGTAAGGTACAACAAACAGAGACCAGTAATACTACACAAAATTCTTGTAATTGTCTTCGTACATCCATAGTTGAAATAGAGGACAGTGGGGCGTCAGCTGGTATAAATTTATATTAAAAATGAAGAAATTCCTTCAGCTGTATTGAAGGTGTCGATTTTAATTTGGCAACTAGTTTCAACGTTGTAACAAAGTCATCTTCAGGCCCATACACTTGTTGACGTCAACTGCGTGCGGCTGATACTAGAAGTCAGTGGTGAAATATGGACGTGTTGCGTGTAGAAGGTGGGTAGTAACTCGATAGTAATTGTAATTGTTGGCTGACTATTTAGTTGTGCGTTATTCGAATAATCAAGCCTGCAAATTTATTTATAAGTTCATTAGACTTTTTGAAAGGCAATTTTAATGTCGATTTAAAATTTTAATTCTTGCTATTCGTTCTTGCCTTTAAAAGTTGTGTGCTTTAAGTCACAATATTGATTGATACAATTTCAATTATGTAGATTTATATTCATGTCACGAAAGTGTAAAACTATAAGTCAACAAATTGTCAGTATGTATTGTGAGCACAAAGTAACTTCAGTTTATTCTAGTCACACAAAATTCACGGATTACGCTCCACTTGAGATCCACGTCGCGAACAAGACGCTCTGAATAGCGAGTCTTATAACGAACATGGAGCTAGTGTACTCATGTGTCAATTAATTCCACGTCACGCTACATTCTTTGAAATAAATAAGAAGCTACTCAGGCACTTCTCGTCTCCGAACTGTTCCTCTACTGTAAACAGTACAAAATGCTGTAATGTGTGGTCATGTCGTTCCTGACTTAGCGTTTCCTTACGCTTAATAAAAGAACCTCACACTAAACACGAAAAACACAGGGTGGCAGGTAACGTTCTCCAGCAATCCGCCAAACCGAACCATTTCATCGGACTGCTACAGGATGTAGCGTGCTTCCTCATTCCAAATCATCTTTTCCAGTCTTCCATTGTCTAGAGATGTCGCCCATTACACCACTTCAAGCGCCGCTTATCATTCACTGCGGAAATGAGTGATTTATAAGAAACTGCTCGACAGCTCTAACGCATTCTTTTTAACTTACTACGCTCAGACATTGTGCCATCTGGACTGCAGGTAACACTTTGGCTCCCCCTAATGTTACCTGAAAGACCTGAGTCGAAACAAGGCCCCGGGAGTAGACGACATTCCATTAGAACTACTGACAGCCTTGGGAGAGCCAGTCCTGACAAAACTCTACCATCCGCTGAGCAAGATGTATGAGACAGGCGAAGTACCCACAGACTTCAAGAAGAATATAATAATCCCAATCCCAAAGAAAGCAGGTGTTGACAGATGTGAAAATTACCGAACTATCAGTTTAATAAGCCACGGCTGCAAAATACTAACGCGAATTATTTACGGACGAATGGAAAAACTGGTAGAAGCCGACCTCGGGGAAGATCAGTCTGGATTCCGTAGAAATATTGGAACACGTGAGGCAATACTGACCCTCCGACTTATCTTAGAAGATAGAATAAGGAAAGGCAAACCTACGTTTCTAGCATTTGTAGACTTAGAGCAAGCGTTTGACAATGTTGACTGGAATACTCTCTTTCAAATTCTGAAGATGGCAGGGGTAAAATACAGGGAGCGAAAGGCTATTTACAATTTGTACAGAAACCAGATGGCAGTTATAAGAGTCGAGGGGTATGAAAGGGAAGCAGTGGTTGGGAAGGGAGTGAGACAGGGTTGTAGCCTCTCCCCGATGTTATTCAATCTGTATATTGAGCCAGCAGTAAAGGAAGCAAAAGAAAAATTCGGAGTAGGTATTAAAATCCATGGAGAAGAAATAAAAACTTTGAGGTTCGCCGATGACATTGTAACTCTGTCAGAGACAGCAAAGGACTTAGGAGAGCAGTTGAATGGAATGGACAGTGTCTTGAAAGGAGGATATAAGATGAACATCAACAAAAGCAAAACGAGGATAATGGAATGTAGTGGAATTAAGTCGGGTGATGCTGAGGGAATTAGATTAGGAAATGAGACACGTAAAGTTGTAAGGGAGTTTTGCTCTTTGGGGAGCAAAATAACTGATGATGGTCGAAGTAGAGAGGATATTAAATGTAGACTGGCAATGGAAATGAAAGCGTTTCTGAAGAAGAGAAATTTGTTAACATCGAGTATAGATTTAAGCGTCAGGAAGTCGTTTCTAAAAGTATTTCAATGGCGTGTAGCCATGTATGGAATTGTTTGGACAAGAAGAGAATAGAAGCTTTTGAAATGTGGTGCTACAGAAGGATGCTGAAGATTAGATGTGTAGATCACATAACTAATGACGAGGTGTTGAACAGAATTGGGAAGAAGAGGAGTTTGTGGCACAACTTGACCAGAAGAAGGGACCGGTTGATAGGACATGTTCTGAGGCATCAAGAGATCACCAATTTAGTATTTCAGGGCAGTGTGGAGGATAAAAATCGTAGAGGGACAACAAAAGATGAATACACCAAGAAGATTCAGAAGGATGTAGGTTGCAGTAGGTACTGGGAGATGAAGAAGCTTGCACAGGATAGAGTAGCATGGAGAGCTGCATCGAAGCAGTCTCAGGACTGAAGACCACAACAACAACAACAATGTTTCCTACTGTTGATTTCGTCCAGTTTTTTACAACCACCGCCTGCAATGATCGACGGATCCTGTCGGTAAGTAAACGAGGTCTTGCTGGCCGTGGTTTAGCTGTAGTTGGTTCTTGGAGTTGTGACTTCGCTATCACATCATCGACAGCCGGCTTGAGCAGTGTTAGATGGGCTTAAATGTCCCTGATGGGTTTATTACTAAGGTGACATCCTACGACTAGCCCACGTTCCAAGTCACTGCGCTTTACTGACTGAACCATCTGCTGTTGCTGCTTCGCTGCTGACTACACAACACCATCTGTCGCCTTTAATTCTGGCAGATCGGCCTCTTGTCACATCCGACTCCGTATTACATAGGGGTGTCCGGAAACTTTTGGTCAGATAGCGTAGTTACGGCATTCTCCACTTCCCGGTCACCGCATAGCAGCTTTGCGGTGTCTGGCGCTCGTTTAAATACTCATTAATTCACTAGACTTTGCTGGTTTTAATTAATCCGCATGCAAGTTAAATCAGCATTAGCAATTACACTGACTCGTCGATGCTCTGGCTCCTTTGTTCATTATCACATTAGTGAATGTAAGCTAATCTCAAATGTAGATCGGTGCAATAAACAATAAAAAAAGGGCAATAGTATTCAATTGCAGCATTCGCTGAATATACCCCTCAGGGACCTCAACCAGCAGACCACACGCTTTGCAGTATTTCCCACGCAAATTATGTATCAAGCGGGCTGGACTTCCAGCGCTTAGCCACTGCAGACAGGGAAGTGAGCCAAATCTACGTATAACATAAATTTTCAGCAGCAGGACGCCATTCTTTCTCTCTGCTCTATCAGTTATCTAAATATTATTCACAGATATGTAAATTAAGACGAATATCATCAATACAACAGGAAGTCAAAAGAAAATCTTAAAAGTGGAATTAAAAATCGGCACTTCACACCATTGTTCTGTAAGTTGGCAGTACCGTTACAGATGATGTAAGGAATGTCCTGCAGGTGGCAGCATACTGCAAACAAGTGAAACACGGTCACAGTGCCAGTTAATATGGCTATCCCACTTGTGACTTGCAGCAAGGAAGTACAACATTCTGTCGTACGTTTTCTGAGCAGTGGAGGCACGAAAGCTATCGAAATCCATCGGCGAATGGAGGTCCAGTATGCCTGATCCCTGTCTGTCACTGCAGCAAGTGAATGAGTGGAGTATAAGGTTCGGGAGTGGCGTGATTTTTCTGCTATACGCTCAGCGCCCGGGTCAGGCAGACCGCGTTATGAGATCAGAGTCTACTTACCAGTTGAAGCCATTGTGACGGTGAATAAAATAGCCGCAGATCCGAACATTAGAATGGCTCAGTAAATCACACCATTCATTAAGCTCTTAAGTTTCGCAAAGTGTCTGCAAAAGTTGTGCCACGGCAACTCATTCCAGAACTGAAAGAGCGACGCGTTGACGTCTGAGAGGAGCCTCCACTTCGATACATCGCTACATCCACCGTACTCACCAGACGTCGCTCCGAGTGATTATCACATATTTGCACCACTCAAAGAGGCGATATTGAGGGAAAGAAATTTCGTTCCGATGAGAAAAAGATTGAATAATCAACGAAAGGATAACGTTCTACGAGTCGGGGCGTGGAATGTCAGAAGCTTGAACGTAGTAGGGAAACTAGAAAATCTGAAAAGGGAAATACAAAGGCTCAATTTAGATATAGTAGGGGTCAGTGAAGTGAAGTGGAAGGAATACAAGGATTTCTGGTCAGATGAGTATCGGGTAATATCAACAGCAGCAGAAAATGGTATAACAGGTGTAGGATTCGTTATGAATAGGAAGGTAGGGCAGAGGGTGTGTTACTGTGAACAGTTCAGTGACCGGGTTGTTCTAATCAGAATCGACAGCAGACCAACACTGACAACGATAGTTCAGGTATACATGCCGACGTCGCAAGCTGAAGATGAACAGATAGAGAAAGTGTATGAGGATATTGAAAGGGTAATGCAGTATGTAAAGGGGGACGAAAATCTAATAGTCATGAGCGACTGGAATGCAGTTGTAGGGGAAGGAGTAGAAGAAAAGGTTACAGGAGAATATGGGCTTGGGACAAGGAATGAAAGAGGAGAAAGACTAATTGAGTTCTGTAACAAGTTTCAGCTAGTAACAGCGAATACCCTGTCCAAGAATCACAAGAGGAGGAGGTATACTTGGAAAAGGCCGGCAGATACGGGAAGATTTCAATTAGATTACATCATGGTCAGACAGAGATTCCGAAATCAGATAATGGATTGTAAGGCGTACCCAGGAGCAGATATAGACTCAGATCACAATATAGTAGTGATGAACAGTAGGCTGAAGTTCAAGACATTAGTCAGGAAGAATCAATACGCAAAGAAGTGGGATACGGAAGTACTAAGGAATGACGAGATACGTTTGAAGTTCTCTAACGCTATAGATACAGCAATAGGAATAGCGCAGTAGGCAGTACAGTTGACTGGACATCTCTAAAAAGGGACATCACAGAAGTTGGGAAGGAAAACATAGGTACAAAGAAGGTAGCTGCGAAGAAACCATGGGTAACAGAAGAAATACTTCAGTTGATTGATGAAAGGAGGAAGTACAAACATATTCCGGGAAAATCAGGAATACAGAAATACAAGTCGCTGAGGAATGAAATAAATAGGAAGTGCAGGGAAGCTAAGACGAAATGGCTGCAGGAAAAATGTGAAGACATCGAAAAAGATATGATTGTCGGAAGGACAGACTCAGCATACAGGAAAGTCAAAACAACCTTTGGTGACATTAAAAGCAACGGTGGTAACATTAAGAGTGCAACGGGAATTCCACTGTTAAATGCAGAGGAGAGAGCAGATAGATGGAAAGAATACATTGAAAGCCTCTATGAGGGTGAAGATTTGTCTGATGTGATAGAAGAAGAAACAGGAGTCGATTTAGAAGAGATAGGGGATCCAGTATTAGAATCGGAATTTAAAAGAGCTTTGGAGGACATACGGTCAAATAAGGCAGAAGGGATAGATAACATTCCATCAGAATTTCTAAAATCATTGGGGGAAGTGGCAACAAAACGACTATTCACGCTGGTGTGTAGAATATATGAGTCTGGCGATATACCATCTGACTTTCGGAAAAGCATCATCCACACAATTCCGAAGACGGCAAGAGCTGACAAGTGCGAGAATTATCGCACAATCAGCTTAACAGCTCATGCATCGAAGCTGCTTACAAGAATAATATACAAAAGAATGGAAAACAAAATTGAGAATGCGCTATGTGACGATCAGTTTGGCTTTAGGAAAAGTAAAGGGACGAGAGAGGCAATTCTGACGTTACGGCTAATAATGGAAGCAAGGCTAAAGAAAAATCAAGACACTTTCATAGGATTTGTCGACCTGGAAAAAGCGTTTGACAATATAAAATGGTGCAAGCTGTTCGAGATTCTGAAAAAAGTAGGGGTAAGCTATAGGGAGAGACGGGTCATATACAATATGTACAACAACCAAGAGGGAATAATAAGAGTGGACGATCAAGAACGAAGTGCTCGTATTAAGAAGGGTGTAAGACAAGGCTGTAGCCTTTCGCCCCTACTCTTCAATCTGTACATCGAGGAAGCAATGATGGAAATAAAAGAAAGGTTCAGGAGTGGAATTAAAATACATGGTGAAAGGATATCAATGATACGATTCGCTGATGACATTGCTATCCTGAGTGAAAGTGAAGAAGAATTAAATGATCTGCTGAACGGAATGAACAGTCTAATGAGTACACAGTATGGTTTGAGAGTAAATCGGAGAAAGACGAAGGTAATGAGGAGTAGTAGAAATGAGAACAGCGAGAAACTTAACATCAGGATTGATGGTCACGAAGTCAATGAAGTTAAGAAATTCTGCTACCTAGGCAGTAAAATAACCAATGACGGACGGAGCAAGGAGGACATCAAAAGCAGACTCGCTATGGCAAAAAAGGCATTTCTGGCCAAGAGAAGTCTACTAATATCAAATACCGGCCTTAATTTGAGGAAGAAATTTCTGAGGATGTACGTCTGGAGTACGGCATTGTATGGTAGTGAAACATGGACTGTGGAAAAACCGGAACAGAAGAGAATCGAAGCATTTGAGATGTGGTGCTATAGACGAATGTTGAAAATTAGGTGGACTGATAAGGTAAGGAATGAGGAGGTTCTACGCAGAATCGGAGAGGAAAGGAATATGTGGAAAACACTGATAAGGAGAAGGGACAGGATGATAGGACATCTGCTAAGACATGAGGGAATGACTTCCATGGTACTAGAGGGAGCTGTAGAGGGCAGAAACTGTAGAGGAAGACAGAGATTGGAATACGTCAAGCAAATAATTGAGGACGTAGGTTGCAAGTGCTACTCTGAGATGAAGAGGTTAGCACAGGAAAGGAATTCGTGGCCGGCCGCATCAAACCAGTCAGTAGACTGACGACAAAAAAAAAAAAAAAAAAAAAAGAGGAGATGAACAGGCGGTGCACGAGTGGCTGTGCACACGACCAAAACAGTGTTTCTTCAGAGCAATCCGTGCATTTCCCACGCGCTGGAGGATGTGTGCTGCGCGACGGAGAGACTTTGTCGAAAAATGATACTCTTGTCTTCCACTTTTGGCCCCAGCTCTTGAAATCTTGTTAAAAGCTATTGCTTGTTAATGCAAAACGGGATATCAGGAAGACTGTACATGCAGAAAGGGTGGATTAAAGTGGTCCTGTATTTGAACAAATTGCAGTGGTACCTGTGATAATTCGCAAGTTCCATTACAAGACAGCGATGAGAGGAAGAAAACTAGACTGTTATCGGACGAACTTATAACTAAATCGACGATCAATAACATTACAACGATACTAATAATCCTATCGCGGATGACATGGAAGAAATTTCTATATGTGATGTTTCGCTCGGTTCTGAAGACGATGAACTTGCAAAACCGGTCCATCAAGGACAGGGAATCGAAGGAGAATGCGCTAAATTTATTAATAGTATATACATACGAAAAAACACGTCACTTACTCTACCTCACTAGTGGTATGGAAATGAGTGTTTTGCCCAAACCGCGTGTTGGTGTAGACTTTGCGGCGCTCGTGCGCTGAAGCTATTGTTTTACAAGAAAGAGGTTTTTTCTACTTTAATTTAGTACCTAACTAGTTTCATCATAAAATGAATCGTAAGAGATATATTGTCAAAAAACTGTTTTTGTGCGTCATTTTTCCAATACGACGGCGCGAGCGGCAGAGATACGTGGTGGAAAAATAAAAATTCGAAAATATCAGATTGAAAGTCATAAAAATACCAATTTTCAAACCTTCTGAAAAACTTCCCAAGTGAAACTACAAAAGTAACGGGAGTATGTAAGAACTATGATAGACGAGATGTCTGGTAACTCCACCGCGGACACTGCGCTGTTTATGGAAGAGGATGAACGTAACGTTTTAATGTTAAATGCCAGTAAAAGACGAAAGCTGACCATGGCTTTAGTTAACCATGTTTATGTTTGTCCCGCATCTCCTCCTAAACTACTGGATCGAGTAGAACCAAACTTGCTATATGTATCGCTCACTATCTGGAAAGAAGCACTGTTGTGCTATGTACCACCTACTATCAGAGAGGTGGGGGGTGGGGGTGAAAAAGAAGTGTAGCCTATGACGCACAAATTTCCGAATTCATTTAACCAGTATTTGAGAATGAGAACACTCAGTCACTTGCAACAAACTGAAAACATACTTCCAAACTCTCGAACCTTAGCGAAACATTTTCTAACACCGCCCTCTCCTCCCCCTCCCCCCCCCCCACTCCCAACAGCACCCCCCCCCCCCCCACACACACAAACAAACACACACACACACACAAACAAACACAAAATGATGATAGAAAGAAAAGTTTATCGTGTACTACACTTCCATTGTTTATGCAGTAAAACAGTTGCTTCAGACATGACGTTTTAATTTGTTACTTGATTACTACGAATTCTACTTTTGCAGACGGTATCATATATGCCGCTGAATGTATATGCAGATTTATATTATTGTTCAGGAGATATAACGTCATAAACATTGAGCTGTGTGAAAATGAAATTGCATGGCCAGATCCTCTGGAGATACAGGTGAAATACGTTTAGAAATATGGGTGAGATATGTTAAACAGACGTGAAGTATAAATTATATGTGCCTACATGCGAGAAGCCGCGACTAAAAGACAATTTAATTTCTTACGCAATTCTATCACGGAGGAAATAAAAACACGATACCTAAAAAATGGAAGAAGTACAGAAGAAAAATGATTTTTGACGCTGAGGTAAGTGTAAAAAATTTCATACATTTTTACGATGCCTGTTTACCTCCCTTTCTTTCTGCATTTTTCATATCATATTACCATTAACAACAGTATTACTGGGTCTTCTTTTCTGACCTGGCACACAACGTTCACCCTTTGTTAAGTCAGATATTTCACTATTATTTCCCGTTGTATTTGTTTGTCTTCTGGTAACAGTCTATTAAATTTATTCTTAGCGTCATCATCTTGAAATGGAAACTATGTTATTTACATGTTTGCATTTGTTTCTGATTTTTGGCTACAGTCGAAAGCTGACCCACTTTGTCATTTGTGTATCGAATATCACTATCTTATAGACCAAGAATTGTGAAACATATACTAAAGATTTTAAGCAAAACACTGCTTCCTATATTGATATCTGAATCATGTTTCAGACGTGCTGAACAAGAATTTTGGCCAACATGGAATATATAGAACTGCGTTGCCGGTATAATGGATATTCGCATAAGAGCGGAAGAGAAGAGTGGAGCGCAGTTTTTTAATTACCAAGATTTCTCTTCAGTTGTTTTGTTGGCTGTTGTGGTGTCAAATTGTAAATTAGTTGGGGTGTTGCGTAGTGAAAGAATCTGACGACTGGACATTTCAAAAATCGGCTATGGAGGGGAAAACAGTAGCAAAAAGTTTAATATCCTTCCACCAAAGTGTTTGACGGGTGCGACTGTGATGTTACGCAATTTTCGGACTTGAGATGAAACGACTGCTGTTAGATATTGTATGTTTGATGAAAGCTTGTACAAGAAGAGCTGCTACATCACAACGAGATAAACCAATCTACAACTATAGATTATACCGTGCTCGTTGAGTGACAGAAAACTCCTTTAGGCTACTAAACCTAAAGTTTAGAGCATTTTACAATACTGTTTCTGTGCCGCCTGACTATCCGATATTATCGGTGTGTTGTTTACACAATTTGATACATGACGGCTACGTTGAGGAAGAAGGTACACCATTCAATAGCTATGTTGTCAATGAAGCAACCAGCCAAAACAACAAGCTTAGCTTCCCTTGTTTTGAAGGAGTTGTAAATAGCAATGGATTTGAAATTAATGACAAACTTAAAGACTTTTTTTCTGCTATGAATATGGTTCTGTAACGTGGCAAGAGGCAGACATTACCAATGAATTGTAAATAATTGTTTACGTAAGAGAAAACGTTTGTACTCTTGCCTTTTTACACATTCGTGTTAATAATTGTCGTAAACAATGCATATATGTTTCTAGAATGCAATTTTCACTCTACAACGGAGTGTGCGCTGATATGAAACTTCCTGGCAGATTAAAACTGTGTGCCGGACCAGTTGGTAGAGCACTTGCCAGCGAAAGGCAAATGTCCCGAGTTCGAGTCTCGGCCCGACACACAGTTTTAATCTGCCAGGAAGTTTCGTAACAGCGCACACTCCGCTGTAGAGTGAAAATTTCATTCTAGAAACATCCCCCAGGCTGTGGCTAAGCCATGTCTCCGCAATATCCTTTCTTCCAGGAGTGCTAGTTCTGCAAGGTTCGCAGGAGAGCTTCTGTGAAGTTTGGAAGGTAGGAGACGAGGTACTGGCAGAAGTAAAGCTGTGAGGACGGGGCATGAGTCGTGCTTGGGTAGCTCAGTTGGTAGAGCACTTGCCCGCGAAAGGCAAAGGTCCCAAGTTCGAATCTCGGTCCGGCACACAGTTTTAATCTGCCAGGAAGTTTCAATGCATATATGAATTTATTCGTTAATAAATGACAACTTTAATATAGTTTCTTCTTTTATTGACTTATGTGCTACATCTTCCCACACATTATCTTTCACTATAACATTTCTGTGTTCTTCGTGTCATGTGTCATAAATTACAGAATATTTTACCAGACTGTTAATTAATTTTTCTTCATAGGAGTCTAAAAAACTTATGAACTCACTGACGAGTTCGGTGTGTTCGGCCAGTAAAAGCAGTTAGTCTGCGGTCACGATGCAGTTCGGCGGCGTCGGCACTGCTGGTTCCTGGCCGGAGTTGCGGTCTGTCTCCGAAGTTTTATTACATACATAGGTCTAAAATGAGTTCTGTTTCCATTTTTTAGAAAATAACATTATGTTGAATGGACTTAAGGTAACTATAGTGTTACAATTCTCGTTTCACGGTTGTGGTTTATTCGATAATTTCTACCCAAACATTGGAATTTCCAGGAACAGAGATTATCACGGAGTGAAACTGGGGCATAAGAAATACTGAGACACGCTGGCACTGCTGTGATTAATTACATAACCTTTAAACAATCACTATATTTTTACTTTGCTAAAAATTCGGTTTCAGTTAATGTCGTAACAATAAGACAATTTTATGAGAGACTTATTGCAGTAAATTACTGAATATTTTCACCTAAAATTATTAACATTATTGTCTCTTATAAATCTGATCTTTATTATGTAAGTATACGATCTTTTCCAAGTGAATTACATATTACATTTCGTTTATAAAATTACCTTCTAATACCAAGCTTTGTCGGTTATCCATTTAGATTCCGTGATCATTCATTAAATATAACTATACTCCGTTTGGAGGCTTACTCCACTGCCGGAAAAAAATCGCAGCACCAAAAATAATTAATGTAGAGTAACGAAATTTCAGGGATACATTTTTCTAGCTAACATACGAGGGTTGTCCAGAAAGTAAGTTCCGATCGGTCGCTAAATGGAAATCACAGTGAAAATGAGAAACATTTTAATTGCAATAGTTAGCTACATTTTCCAGATACTTCTCTATACAATCGCCGTTCGTACTTATACATTTGTCGTAGCGCTGTACCAACTTTCCAATACCCTCGTCATAGAAGGCAGCAGCCAGTGCTTTCCGCCGCCTGCATTGCCCCTGCAGAATGCGGCTGAGAATTGTCTTGAAGAAGAAAACGCACACCAGTTACGTAATGTTGGATGCATAGTTCAGGCGAAAATTTCTCACCAGGCGCTCGTACTTGGCGGGCGACACTATTGTTCTAGGTATCTTCATGTGCTCCCTGTGTGCTCAGAACTAAAAAGAACGACGTAACGCGATCGACGGGCATACTAGAGACACTGCCCAACACATATGTGCAAAACTTCATCGGATTTTCACTGCGATTTCCACAAAGCGACCGATCGAAACTTACTTTCTGGACAAGCCTCGTATTTTAGTGATTAACATTGCAAGATCACAGGTCAACAGAAGTGCGACATAACCGGTGTAAATGCCACAATGTTGAATGCAAGCATCCGAACGTGCATGCATTGTGTTCTACAGGTGCCGGATGTCAGTTTGTGGGATGGAGTTCCACGCCTGTAGATCTTGGTCCACAATGCAGGGTACGTTAAGGTGTTTTGTAGATGACAATGTTGTCGTCCGACGATGTTCCATATGTGCTCCATTGGAGACAAATCTGTTGGTCGAGCAGGCGAAGTTAACGTGCCGACACGATGTAGAGCATATTGGTTGCAAAAGCGGTATGTGGGCGAGCGTTATCCTGCTGGAAAACACACCGTGGAATGCTGTTCGTGAATGGTAGCACAACAGGTCGAATCACCATATTGACGTACATATTTGCAGTCAGGGTGCGTGAGGTCACCACGAGAGTGCTCCTGCTGTCATTGAAAATCGCACCCCACGCAATAACTCCAGGTGTAGGTCCAGTGTGTGTATCTAGTAGACAGGTTGGATGTAGGTCCTCGACTGACCTCCTTCTAAACAACACACAGCCATCACTGACATGGAAGCAGAATCAGCTTTCTTCACAAAACACATCTCCACCGCCCCCTCCAATGAGCTCTCGCTTCGCAGAACCGAAGTTACATATGGCGGAGATTGGGATCAGTGGAATGCACGCTACACGGCGTCTGGTTCAGAGCTATCCTTGAAGGAACTGATTTGTAACAATTCGTTTTGTTACTGTGGTGCCAAATACTGATCAAATTGCTGCTGTAAATGCAGTGCGATACTCCAGAACAACACGCCGCACACGATGGATTTACCTCCCTGTGTGTCACGTGGTCGTCAGGGGTCCGCTCTTCTTCCGACCGTACATTCACGTGACTACCGCTGCCAGCAACCATGTACAGTGGCTACTCTCCAGCCCAACCTTCCTCCAATATCACAGAAGGAACATCCAACTTGTCATAATCCTATTACACGACGTCTCAAACTCAGTCACTCAGTCAGGTGTTGATAATGGCGTCTTTGTCGACTTAAAGACATTCTTCGCTAACATCAGTTCACCACGTCCAACCTCAGAAGCAACTGATGCCAGTGACCGTTACAGAGTCAATCTAAAGGAAACCTGATTTGCGTTCTCATAGCGGCGCTACTAGCGCCACTCTTACACATGTGCGTGACACCTAAATAGATATCATTTTCAGACATAGAAACACGCTTGCCAACTTTCATTTATATCGCACAACTGCATGGCGTGGGGGATTCTTTTATCATCAATGTACTAGTATTATCTTTATATCAATTACAGTGGCTGTATGGTGCTTAGAAGAATGCTTGTCTGTCTTAAGCACACATTATTCACGTCGGCTATTAGGAAATACAATTAGAAGGAAAAGAGAAAAGATCGAAAAATTTTAACTATTCATTCAAAATCTTATGACAATGTCAAAAACCCAGAAAGACATGTTACAAATCTCCATAAACGCATGTATCAGGTTCTTATATAAAATATATGACAGGTCCTTATATAAAATATATGACAGTGGTGAATGGCCTGAGGACTTTCTGACAACAGTAATGATTCCATTACCGTAAAAATAAGGAACCAAGAAATGCAGCGAGCACAGGACAATCAGCCTCATTCCACAAGCAGCCAACGTGATGTTAAGAACAATTAATAAAAGACTTGAAAAAATAATGGAGGAGAATCTTGGCGAGGAGCAGTTTGGCTTTATACGGAATTCGGACACCAGAGATGCAATAGGGCTCCTACGAATCTTGGTAGAAAGGTTTATTGAAAAAGGAAGAGACCTATATACGTGCTTCATCGATCTAGAAAAGGCATTTGACAATGTGGTTTGGGACAAGCTGGCGACTATAATGAGAGAAAAGAGAGTGGATAGGAAAACCAGAAGACTTGAAAACTCATGATATCTTAATCAAAAAGTTTCGATTAAAGTGAGAAGAGAAAGTACAAAGTGGATCGGACTAGGAAAAGGAGTAAGACAAGGATGCTGTCTATCACCTACTCTTTTCAACCTCTACTTGGATAATATGATTGACCAGTGCAGGATAGACATCGACTGGAAGAGCACCACAGAAATTAAAACAAGGATGGCAATGGCAAAAGAGGCGTTTTATAAGAGAAGGAGAATTTTCTGCAGTGGTCTGGACAGAGAACTCAGGAAGAGACTGATAAAATGTCTTTTATGGAGTGTTCTTCTATATGGCGCTGAAACATGGACTATGAGGAAGAAAGACAGAGAAAGGCTGGAGCCTTTGTGATTTGGTTATGGCGGAGGATGGAAAGAATAAGTTGGATGGACAGAGTAAAAGATGTACCGAGAAGAGTGGGAGAGAAAAGACAGTTACTAAAAGTAATAAAGAGAAGAAAAAGAAATTGTATTGGGCATATATTAAGAAAGAATGACGGACTGATAAAAACAGTTTTAGAAGGTTATGTTGAAGGGAAAAGGAAGCGAGGAAGCAAGACATTCCAGATACTGGATGACATGATGGACGGTACAACATACAGCAGCATTAAGAAGGAAGCAATGGATAGCAGAAAATGGAGAGGCAAAGGATCTGCTAATATAGCAGATAACTGATGATGATGATCAAGTCCTTCATCAAATCTAAAATCGGGTGTGTAATTATGACCTGAAACAGCCAGCTACATTTCAGCGTTGACGCTTTTTCACGAAATTGTCGATGTATTTAAGCTTTCGTCCATGCAGTTGTTGTCAGTCTGTGACAGCACTGACTTTTGTAATAGGCTAATCCCAAAATATATACAGCTGAGGGTAAGTCATATGTGGTTCACCTATGTGGTGTTTCCGAAGGTAATTTTATTCGAAAAACCTTTGTCGATTACAGGGTATGGTGGTTAGAACACGATTCATAAATTATCTGCTGGTCAGTGTTTAATCTGAGACAGTAAGAAAAATTTCAGGATTGTCACAATATGCTCAGACTAGTACTCACGAATGTAGAGGTGAAACTGGGTTTCGCAGTGGGCTGGAGTTGACTTTTCACGACGAAAATTTTTGTTCCATAACCTCCTGGTGCGCCGCAACTAGCCCACTGCTTGTGGCTCCGCGACAAAATAGCTCTTCAGCGTGTTCAGTTCGGGAATTCTGCAGGTGGCGCACATGCATAAACAGAGGCAGCTCGGAATACTTATGGACTTGCACTGCCGACTGTCAGTTGTCACAGGGCGCCCCCTCGCAGCCTCCGCCCCGCTGCTATTCCTGGAGCGGCGCCATCAAACATTCAGCTGACACGGACAGCGAAGCGACTAGTGACGCAACCCGCCGTCGCTGTTCAATTATTCGCGCCAGCCGGTGCACCTGGTCCGCCCTGATTGGTTTACGCAGACTCAGCGGGCGGGGCAAACCACAGACGGCATTCACTGTTCTATAACTACAACTGTTATTATTGTACACTACTGGCCATTAAAATTGCTACACCCAGAAGAAATGCATATGATAAACGGGTATTCATTGGACAAATATATTATACTAGAACTGACATGTGATTACATTTTCACGCAATTCGGGTGCACAGATCCTGAGAAATCAGCACCCAGAACAACCACCTCTGACCGTAATAACGGCCTTGATTCGCCTGGGCATTGAGTCAAACAGAGCTTGGATGGCGTGTACAGGTACAGCTACCCATGCAGCTTCAACACGATATCACAGTTCATCACGAGTAGTGACTGGCGTATTGTGACGAGCCCGTTGCTCGGCCACCATTAACCAGACGTTTTCAGTTGGTGAGAGACCTGGAGAGTGTGCTGGCCAGGGCAGCAGTCAAACATTTTCTGTATCCAGAAAGGCCCGTACAGGACTTGTAACATGCGGTCGTGCATTATCCTGCTGAAATGTAGGGTTTCGCAGGGATCCAATGAAGGGTAGAGCCACGGGTCGTAACACATCTGAAATGTAACGACCACTGTTCAAAGTGCCGTCAATGCGAACAAGAGGTGACCGAGACGTCTAACCAACGGCACCCCATACCATCACGCCGGGTGATACGCCAGTATGGCGATGACGAATACACGCTTCCAATGTGCGTTCACCGCGATGTCGCCAAACACGGATGAGACCATCATGATGCTGTAAACAGAACCTGGATTCATCCGAAAAAGTGACGTTTTGCCATTCGTGCACCCAGGTTCGTCGTTGAGTACACCATCGCAGGCACTCCTGTCTGTGATGCAGCGTCAAGGGTAACCGCAGCCATGGTTTCCGAGTTGATAGTTCATGCTGCTGCAAACGTCGTCGAATAGATGGTTGTTGTCTTGCAAACGTTCCCATCTGTTCACTCAGGGATCGAGACGAAGATGCACGATCCGTCACAGCCATGCGGATAAGATGCCTGTCATCTCGACCGTTGCCGCGCGGGATTAGCCGAGCGGTTTAGGGCGCTGCAGTCATGGACTGTGCGGTTGGTCCCGGTGGAGGTTCGAGTCCTCCCTTGGGCATGGGTATTTGTGTTTGTCCTTACGATAATTTAGGTTAAGTAGTGTGTAAGCTTAGGGACTGATGACCTTAGCAGTTAAGTCCCATAAGATTTCACACACATTTGAACATTTTTTTGAACATCTCGACTGCTAGTGATACGAGGCCGTTGGGACCCAGCACGGCGTTCCGTATTACCCTCCTGAACCCACCGATACCATATTCTGCTAACAGTCATTAGATCTCGACCAACGCGAGCAGCAGTGTCGCGATACGATAAACCGCAGTCGCGATAGGCTACAATCCGACCATTATCAAAGTCGGAAACGTGATGGTACCCATTTATCCTCCTTACACGAGGCATCACAACAACGTTTCACCAGGCAACGCCGGTCAACTGCTGTTTGTGTATGAGAAATCGGTTGGACACTTTCCTCATGTCAGCACGTTGTAGGTGTCGCCACCGGCGCCAACCTCGTGTGAATGCTCTGAAATGCTAACCATTTGCATATCACAGCATCTTCTTCCTGTCAGTTAAATTTCGCGTCTGTGGCACGTCATCTACGTAGTGTAGCAATATTAATGGCCAGTAGTGTATTACCCTACACGTATCAGAAGCATTAAAGACATTATCACATTGAAGGTGATGATTTCGTAGTGATGACTAGTTTGATGGTGATTCCTTGGTGTTCACATAGCTTTCTGTGGAAACAAGAGAATCACTTTGCAACAGCATCATCATCAAAATTCTCAGCTTCACTTCAAGTATTACCACTTTTTTGTTATGCCTGTTACGTCACCCATCCCACGTTCAGTATTCATCTTGATCCAAATCTGTTTTGGGTACTAGTAGTAATTAGAAAAATTCACCTGGTCACCATTCGAGTAGTGCGCAATTATAACTGTTACTTTGAGGCCTTTCAAACCGACCAATTTTCTTTTAAGAGACTACTCCGCTAGGTTCAAATGGTTCAAGTGGCTCTGAGCACTATGGGTCTTAACATCTGAGGGCACAAGTCCCCTAGAACTTAGAACTACTGAAACCTAACTAACCTAAGGACATCACAATCATCCATGCCCGAGACAGGATTCGAACCTGCGACCGTAGCGACTCCGCTAGGGAGGCTAGCTTTCTTATACCGAAGAGTCCCGTTGCCCTTTGCTTATAATTGCAGATGACGGGAAAAGGACGTGGTTGGGACAGACTTGGGACAGGAGGAAGAAGTCAGGAGGCCGTTGAGGGATCCACTTCATATGACTCCTCCTCTTCAGCCCTCTTGGGTAATCCTTCTAGCAGTTAAGCTACGGCCATCACATCCCTCCGGATTCAGAATACGCAATCCGCCACACCCGCACGGACACTACTGCATTAAGGTGGTGCCTCCTGAGGAGGTGAATTTTATTTCATATCCCTCCACCACCACATCAAGTCGACCAACTCCTACCTAAACCTAACCGTTGAATTCCTAGGTTCCTGCAAGACGCAGAGACATTTCATTGTCCAGTTTTGACTCAAATACTGACCAAGAAAAGTCGCATGTTTGCTGATGCAATGACGAATTCAAAGTGTTCATGACCTGAATACTGAACTTCGTTTAAAATTTGACTTCGCCCCCACGAACTATAACTTGTGTACTGCTAAGACAAATCCCATGTGACTTGATTCTTTAAACATTGAGTGAAGAACTTTTTGTAGGACTTTTGTATACAATATAACAAACATGAGACAAGGACAATAGACCGAATCGATTATTCGTTCTTGTAGATACCTCTAGTGATACGTTCACTGAAATTTTCTGTTTTTTCTTCTATATTTCTTACAAATATACTTCTCTGCCTACCTTACAGTTAAGATTTTGTTTGATTCCCTTTCAGTTACATATAAACAGATGTTGCTTTCTAGAAAATTAAGATATTTGTGTTTCTAGAGTCTTTTAAATGTTTTACCCCCGTTTTTATTACATTTTCTATTCATGTATTGTAATATATATTTCGCTAAACTCACATTTTCATAGTACAGTCAATGGTTATTTGTACGAGTGGCAGCTAAAAGTCATTAAAAATTATTTCTTACGTTCTAATGTTTTCATGATTGAGGATAGGTGCGGTAATTGATTTGTGTTCTTATGTGTAATTGTTCGTGTAAATTTGTTTCATATGACGTTGGAACAGATATGTTTCACTTCCTTAACAAATATACACCAGATGAAACGGTAAGAAATACCAATATTACACCAGAAACGATAGAAATTCAGACATTTTATCAATATTATGAGTAGAGTTGTCTTTTTGTATTTTATTGCCTTGTAAATTATGATTATTGTAAAAAATTTCTTTTATGACGTATTTCAGGATGTCTTCAATTATATAATATTTCTCTTATTCTTTGTGATAACAGAACTTTCTGTGGGATGAATCCTTGTTGTTCGTACGTATTTACCAAGTAGCTTGTTCACATCGAATGAATGCTGCGTCTAAAGTGGTTTTCTTATTTTGCTGTACTTAATCTGTGTTCCACCAGAACTATTGTACTATGAATGAATACCAAGTCTAGAGGTAGATCGTGAACATCAAAGTGTGGGATAGCAGATGTAACATTGATAAACTTATGTACGATCCCCTTTTTTCCCCGACCACTATCGTTTCCTATTTCAATGACTGCGCAAAAATGTCAAAAACTATTGGTAATGACTTGAGAGATATCCATCGCTCATTTTTTCTAGGGAAGTATCTGGTGATGAAACATGTCAACAGATTCTGGCTGACTCGTTTCATATTTCAACAGATTAAAACTTTCAGCTTGTCTAAAAGAGACTAAAAGTATGAAAAATAATAGAAAGAACTTATATGTGCTGGTATACAGCACTTCCATACCATTGCCTTTTTCCCCTAAGAGGTACTTTTAGTTTAGGGAAGCGGTCAGTAGACTTCAGAATGTTGCAATTTAAAATTTCGGGGGATTTTCTCTGCCTCGTGATGGCTGGGTGTTGTGTGATGTCCTTAGGTTAGTTAGGTTTAAGTAGTTCTAAGTTTTAGGGGACTGATGACCTAAGATGTTAAGTCCCATAGTGCTCAGAGCCATTTGAACCATTTAAAATTTCGGAAAAAATGGGAGATCTTTGGTTCTGTGGGAAAACAGAGATCTATGACAGAAATGTCAAGGGTTTTTAGTTGAAGCACAGAGCATGGTAGGCGTTCATGTGATTCATGATGACTGTTGAGAAATTCACATGCTGTGGCATGGCCGTGACCGACATTGCGAAAAAACGGGGCACTCTTTCTTCAGACTTGGTGGAGATAGAACCAAGCAGTTAAGTTGCTGTTCTGTTCTTAACGTTCGTCAGAGTTGAGAATATCAGGATCTGAGGTTAAATAGGTGTAGTGTCTTCGTAGTCTCTTCTGTTTTAGATTTGCTTTTTCGATGTTTCTCCGTTATTTACGATGTTTCGCGATTATTAATTTTATTTCGATTGAGATCGGATGGGATTTTTTTTGTGTCTGGTACTATCAAAAGGGCTAATGGAGCGCTTCACACTCTATATATTCATTTAACTAACATTTGTACAACAGTTCTGGCATTTCATTACATGAAGTTTTGCAGTTGAACCGAGATTTCTTTGATGTATGAATACACATAGCCAGGGAGTAAGTAAATCAGATCAGCTAAAATCACCCCACCGTGTTCCTCTCCCAGCCTAAAGTATTTCGATGGTTCTTTCTAACAGATCTAGGGATTTCTGCCCACACATTCTTGAATTGAAGTGTACTTTCTTTGTGATGACTTGCACATGGCATTGGATACTATTTTAAGTCCTTTGTGATTCCATATAGACTCCCTGCTCCCCACGGTTTTTCTGCTTGTTTAAGTTGATTAAAAACCTGTCTTAAGTTATTTTTAGAGAGCTTTTCATGAATTAGTTTAAGTCTTATTGAATTCTTTGTTCAGCAATTTGTATGAAGTAGATTCCCATGTCGAGTGACTTGTTGGCACAGAGCCGTTTCGTTTGATCATTTTCTTAATGATGTAGGGATTGTGAGACATCACTCATGATCATTCATGGTTAAAACTCATTCGACTTTCGTAGTGTCTGTTTTATGTGGCCACACACTTGGGACAGATTAAGACTGCCATCTAACTGATTACCTGTAGTATATTCGTAATTACTCCAGCACGTCATCTCCCTCCCTCCTGTAGAAAATCAGAACAGTTATTTCTATGTAAATGTGTGAAGAATCAAGCCACACAACTAACCTTTTGTTATATGTGATCCTTTGTCACAAACATCACTGGCTGGTGGCTATATTATTTGAAGCTTAATGTTTTCCTTGTGTGGTGAAACGTGAGTTTCGAGGTTAGAGTATTACGAATGAGGTATAGCTATGTACCTGCACTTGAATAAATTGTGAATTATTAGGACTTCCACGGTTTGATTTAATAACATTTAGCGTTTCCGTTTCGTTTGATCAGATGAATAAATAAAACATGAAAAGAGACGAGCTTGTTATTCTGGTATGACAGGGCTTTTGAATTTGAGCGGATTCTTAGCAGTTACATACGGGGGTAACGAGCGTACTGGCTATTGGTCAATGCAGTCAGTAACATGCACAGAAAAGGCGAAACGGTCAAGGCTCAAAGGATGTCGGATATTTGAAGTTTCACCGGATTCATGATATTCACGGTACGCTCCTGAAATGGCCGTACGGGAAAATCTCCACTTCATAGCTACCTCGGAGATGCTGTGTCCGATCGCTCGTGCGCCGACTATAACATCACGTTCAAACTTACTTAAAGCTTGATAACATGCCATTGTAGCAGCAGTAACCGATCTAATCACTGCGCCAGGCACTTGTCTTATACAGGTGTTGCCGACCGCAGAGCCGCATTCAGCCTGTTTATATATCTCAGTATTTGAACACGCATGGCTATATCAGTTTCTTGGGCGCTTCAGCGTACTAATTACCCGGAAACAAGATGCCTATGACTTCTCTATCTAGGACTCATTTATAAACGTTTTTCATTGGTTGTATTGAGACAGTGACATCCTGCCATGTCTAGCTGGTGATAAACTTTTTATCTGAAAACAATTGCTTTATTTGTCATTGTCTACCAACCATGGGGCAATTTCTAATTTAATACGTGAATTCCGCGAACTGTATACAGAAAACATATGTGTAATTAAGCCGTCTGGGGGCGCTGAGATGGATAGAGTACGGAAAATGTGGAATTCTGTGGGCACACACTCAGAAGCATATTGGGGTTGAGGAACTACCTTCCAGCTCAGCTCCTGGTTTCCTGCTTTCATGATTATAGGGATGAACCAGCGTGCATCATAGCATCTTTGAGCTACAGTTGCCACCCTCTCCCCCTTTGGCGACAGCCCCTTTGAGGAAATACAATATGCGAGGAGAGTTCCTATGACAACACACTTAAAGGCTCACTTATTACCAAGCAAGTTTGTTTCACGTAAGCAGATATCTAAGGCTACTGGCTATTTCAAATTGTCTTGCGCCAATCTCTTCATCACAGAACAGCACCCTACGTCCTCAGTTGTTTTGTACTGTCTTCCACTACATTTTTTTTTACCCTGTACAACTCCTTCTAGTACCGTGGCACTTATTCCTTGACGTCTTGACACATTTCTTATAATACTGTCTCTTCTTCCTATCAGTGTTCTTCATCCGTTCCTTTCTTCGATGATCAAATGACCGCCACATTCCGTATATTACTAGTCCACATAATTTTTAACATCGTTCAATAGCACCATATCTCAAATGGTTCAGTTCTCTTCTTTTCTCTTTTTTGCGCTGGCCGTGATTTACCACCATACAATGTCGTGCTCTAAACATTCTCTCTAACTTCTTTCTCAGATCAAGGCCGATGTTTCATATATTAGCACACTTCCCTCGGCTAGGAACGCTTTCTTTGCCTGTAGTAACCATTTGTATATTCTCCTTGCTGCGTCTGCCATGTTTCATTTTACTCCAAAGCTAGCAGAACTCCTCAACTTCATCTACTTCGTAACGTCAAACCTTGATGTTAAGCTTGCCGTTAATCTCATTTCTGGCAATCATCTTTATTTTCGAATTTCTTTAGTTTGCTCTCATCCCATATTGTGAATCACTAGACTGCTCATTTCAATAACAGCTCCTGTAATTATTCTTTACTTTCACTGAGGATAGCAATGTCATCAGCGAATCTTATCACTGAAACCCTTTCACTCCGAATTTAAATCCCAATCTAAAACCTTTCTTTTATTTCGGTGATTGCTCACTTCAATGTATAGATTGAACACTGGTGCGAAAGACTACTTCTTTATGTTATGCCCTGTTTAATAAGAGGATTTTGTTCTTGGTCTTCTTTTCTTACATTTCCCTCTTTGTATTTGTAGATATTGTATATTATTCGATTTTCCTCGTATCTTTCTCACAATTTCAAATATCGCACCATTTTACACCGTCGAGCGGTTTCTCCAGGTCGATAGATTCTGTGAACGTATCTTGATTTTTCTAAGGTCTTGCTTACACTATCAATCGCAACGTCAGACCTGCCTCTCTGGTGTGTTTACTCTTCCGAAAACCAACTGATCATCAGTTAACGGGTCTTTAATTATCTTTTCTATTTTTCTGTTTGTTATTCCTATCAAAACTTTCGATTCATGAGCTCTTAAGCTTTGTGGTAGTTCTCGCACTTATCTACGGGAATGAGTGGCGCTATTATTCGGAAAGTCTGGTGGTATGTCTCCAATCATAGATTCTACTCAACAACATGAGTAGTCACATGGTTGCCTCTTCCCCAATGATTCCAGAAACTCCGAATGAATGTTGTCTATAACTCCTGCCTTATCTGATCGCAAGTATTCCAAAGCTATATTAAACTCTAATACTGAATCCCCCCATGTCTTCAATCACAACATCAGGCAGATCCTCTCCCTCGTAGAGGCCTTCAATGTAGTCTCTCCAACTATCTGACTTCTCCTCTGCGGTTAACAGCGGAAATCCCATTCCACTCTTAATGTTCACGCCCTTGCTTATAACTTCACCGAAGATTGTTTTGACTTTTCTATATGATCAATCTGTTCTTTCTATATGATCAATCTGTTCATCCGACGACCTTTTCTTTTTCGATTTCTTCACATATTTTCTGCTGCCATTTCGCCTCTGCTCCCCTGCACTTCCTATATATTTCATTCCTATTTTCTCTGGTTCAAAATGGCTCTAAGCACTATGGGACTTAACATCTGAGGTCATCAGTCCCCTAGACTTAGAACTACTTAAACATAACTAACCGAAGGACATCACACACATCCATGCCCGAGGCAGGATTCGAAACTGCGACCGTAGCAGCAGCGTAGTTCCAGACTGAAGCGCCTAGAACCGTTCGGCCACAGCTGCCGGCAATTTCTCTGGACATTTTTCTACTTCCTTCTTTCGTCGATCAAGATTTTTATTTCCTTTGTTGGTCCAACTGCTGTGATTGTCTCTTTAGAGATTCCCATTCCCCTTCAACTGAACTGCCACTCTGAAACTCATAACCGCACTATCTATAGCCTCAGAGAATTTCCAATGTGTCTCATAATCCCTCAGTGCTTCAGTATCCCACTCCATTCCACACTGATTCTTTCTGACGACTCTTCGAGGTCTGTACCTACTCCTGGGTACGCCTTACAATCCAATATCTAAGTTCAGATACTGCCTGTAATCAGCTGGAATCTTCCCGTTTCTGTAGGCCCTTCCAAAATATACCTCCTCCTCTTACGATCTTTTAATAGTGTATTCGCTGTTACTAGCTGAAATTATTGCGCAACTCAGTATTCCGTTCTCTCATTCCAAGTTCCAAGCCCATATCCTCCCTTAAAGTTTCTTCAGTTCCTTTCCCCACTACCATGTCCCTATCCTCCATGAATATGAAATTATCATCTCCTTTTGCATATTGCTTTCCCTTTCAATATCTTCACATACTTTCTCTATCTCTTGTAGCTGTGATATTGTATTCGACATTGAACTGTTAACGTTGACGTTAGTTTGCTGACTATTCTGACGAGTACAACACTATGACTGAACTGTTTCAGTAACTCACATTCTACCCTGCTTTCTTATTCATAACGAATCCTGCTCGCACTATACCATTTTCTGCTGCAGCTGATATAACTCTATCTTCGTCTGACCAGAAATCTTGTTTTTATTGACTCACTGGCCTCCATTATATCTATACTGAACCTCTGTATTTCCCTTTTTGATTTTCTACCGCCTCCACCATGTTCACGCTTCTGATATTGCACGTTTCTACTAGAAGTATGTTACCCGTTCACTGGTTATTATTTTTCTCGTGTACACCTCCCGTTTGACAGTCCGTTCCGGATATCTGAATAGGGGACTAATGCGGACAGTTTTGGCAATAGAAAAATCACCGTGACAGTTTTCACAATTAATGTCACGTGCCCCGTAGATACGTATTACACGTCTCTAATTTAGTGGTTTCCGTTGCCTTCTTAGAGGCAGTGTTCCACTCCAAGGGCAAGGAGTAGCCCTGACAATATTCGCTTCCCCGCCCTCTCTGAGAAGGCCGTTGACAGAACGGGGATGACTCTATACCAGGAGTCTTGTGTCGTCATTGACGATGATTTTTATTAAAAATTTAACCAGTGATGAGGTTCAGCCCCAGAACTATTTGACTGATAGACAAAGACACTAGGGCTAGACTGTGAGTCTGTGCATGATACTGGCCGAAAACATGAACGACGCACCTTGCTCCGCACACGTGTGATTGAATTCCGCATCCACGCTGTTCTAAGACGATCATCAGTGTAACACTACTGACAGGTGCCATTCATCAAAGTTCTATTCCTGGTGTTCCCTTACCCACATCTCTGCGCACCACGGTGCTAAAGGGGTTGTGTTGTTGTTGAAAATGGACACCTAGAAGCAAATTCACAGTGTGGAGACGTTTGCGTATTGTCTAGGTTAGGCACAGCAATCCCAGTTACCTCTGAAGAAGCACCTCGCACTTCTAATTTATTTATTTATTCATTCATCCAGGTGCGGATTCAGTTAGTGATATTGGGTTTGTCATCATTATAGAAATAAAATACATACAAATAGAAAGAATGCTTTTTGAGGACAAGACAAGTGGTGGACCATGGCTTTGATGATGGAACCATTGTGACATTTACCTAAAAAACAACGGGAAGCGTAGAACAGGATGGCTGGACAAATGTAACTTCATCCTCGCGAAAACGAGTATCTTAACAACAGCGCTGCCTCAGTCAGTTGTTCCACATTATAAATGGTTCAAATGGCTCTGAGCACTATGGGACTTAACTTCTGAGATCATCAGTCCCCTAGAACTTAGAACTACTTAAACCTAACTAACCCTAGGACATCATACACATCCATGCCCGAGGCAGGATTCGAACCTGCGACCGTAGCGGTCGCGCGGTTCCAGACTGAAGCGACTACAACCGCTCGGCCACGGCGGCCGGCGGTCCACATTATAAAATGTTCTTTTATGTACACAGTTTTTCCACATAACTCATAACTTAAAACTTAGTTTTACACTTCATCGCTGCATACATAAAGTACAGGACTGATGACCTCGTAGGTTGGTCCCTTTACTCCCCATACCAATCAACCAACCGTTAAGGACATGTGCTGATGTCTCCTGGACCACGAATACGCTGCTATTGTCCTTGCACTTACTCTTATCTGTTCACTGACTGTAGGCTTTTAAACAAGCAATATGCAACTTTTCTTCATGTCATTGCCTCAGTCCACCTGAATAACTGAGTCAGCATCCCCCAACACCCTCCCCGGTGATGAGTGAGACGCTGAGTGCAAGAGAATGGCAACGGATTACTATCATACACTATAGATTTTGTTACATCATCTTCTTGTAAAAGCGTTACATTCTGATCATCTGTTGTAAAGTGACAGGGAGCTGTAGCTATCCTCTGTCATTATTAACCACTACTCTGACTCATCAAAGTACTGTTTAATTTTGTAGTACGCATTACTCAAGAAGAATGTTTTAACAGCCTTTTCAACCAGATGTATTCAGTATCTTTTCAATCTCCTCTGGCAGCTTATTATGCAACTGTATTTAGTGATAGATAGTATATGCTGTTTTGAGTTTCTAGTTTTTTTCTTGGCAAGTGTAAAACCTAACTGCCTCTTGGTCCATAATTATGTATAAAACTATTAGTGAAATCTTCAGTAATGTTTTCCATCATGCACAACAGATTGGTAAGTGTACTCACATGATACAGTAAAGATGCTCACTTTTTTAGATAGTTCCTTACAATGAGCCCGACAGCTACTCGTATTTATTATTCTTTCTGCAGTTCCTGTTGTATTCCGCTATGGGTACCTAAGAGTTCTTGTTGTTGATCACATCAACTATGAGATCATTTTTCTGAAAAATGTCTCGTAATCTACGCAGATCCATAAACGGGATCCCATTTGAACAGAATACTTACGTGACATAGAAGAATATGATAAGTACCTCTACTAGTGATTGCCGGGAAACAACTAACTTAGCTTCACTATTGTTTTACTCTTAATTAGTATTTTAATGCCCTGTAAAAATGCGAAAACGTTGAAAGGAACTGAGTTGTGGAAAGTTATATGACTGTGCTTCAAGGTAATAGCCATTGGCCGATGGGCCATTGACCCTGGCCCTCTCCCTGCAGCCTTCCGAGAACTGGCACTGAGGGCCTGGAACCTCACTCACTGGAGTAGAATTGTCTTCAGTGGTGAGTCACGATTCCAACTGAGACCCCATGACAACGGTGGGTTCCCAACATATCTGTTGCCAAAAATACGGCTCGAGAGCCAGAAGTGATGGTCTAGGGTGCCTTCCGTGTCACCCTTACAACATAGCGGTACGTCAACAATATTCAACGCCGCGTTTTGTTACCCTTCACGGTAAGCCAACCTGGGCTTACATTTCAGCAAGATAATGGCCGCCCGCTCACGGCGAGAGTTTCTACTGCTTCTCTTCGTGCTTGTCAAACCATACCTTGGGCAGCAAGGTCGCCGGATCCCTCCTCAACTGAAAATGTTTGAAGCACTATGGGCAGAGCCCTTCAACCAGCTCGGGATTTTCACGATCTAACGCGGCAATTGGACAGAACCTGGGACGATATCCTTCAATCTGTCCCAAGCCGAGTAACTGCTTGCATCAGGACCAGGGGTGGACTAGAACTTTGATGATTTACTCAGTTTGTAAAGTTCTTTCTCCTGAATAAGTCAACCAATCTCTCTGATAATGTAGTGGTTTGTTTGTTTGTACACGTAAATCATACGTAAAGATTTCCGTCTCATTCGAATTTCTTTGTCTTAGAGTGTATAGCACAACCACTACCAGACGGTTATTCATTGTCTCAGAATCCCAGTCGCTACGTTGTACACCAATTCTTGCCGGTCAGTGGCACTATACGAACAGTCTAAGGTTCAAATGAGCATTCGAGCCATGCTGCATAGCGTACATAAATCGCATTGTCCCGTTCACGGTTGCTGCAGAGGCTGAAGTAAAATATGGGAACACTGCGGGAAATGCAAGCTTGAACAGAAATGTAGATGCTAGCCTAGCCTGCAGGTTGAATTTTTGTATTTGACCACGAATGGCATCTGTGCAATCTCCTCACTACATTGCGTGTGTCAGTTGTGGTCAGGACGGCGTTCCGTGTGCTTGTGACTGCCTTATGTTGCAGCTAAATGAATGCGAACGTGGATAAATTGATGATGCTCTTATGGTAGGTAGTTCCGTAATGAAGGGAGGCAAAGTGTTTGGTGTTTCCAGTGGCACCATACCACAGATTTATACTGCATACTGGCGAAGCGCGAAAACATCATCCGCAAAGTCACAACGCATACGGAAGTGTGTGTTCAATGATCGCACCGGCCAGTGATTGAAAAGAATTGTGACGAAAAATAAGAGGACGACAACTGCGAAAGTTATTGCAGAGCTGACTCGCATTCGTAAACCCCGTCAGTACCAAAACGGCAGGCAGCTCCATTAGCAGGGAACTGCAGAGCGAGCTGGAATTGCAGAACTACTCATCAGCGATGCAAATGCCCGTAACAGGAAAACGGCGTGCCGAAACTATAAAACCTTAACTATGGAGCAATGGAAGAAAGTCATCTGGTCGGATGACTCATGATGTTTCACACTATTCCCGACTTTCGGCCGGGTTAGCGTCCCAAGAGTGTACTTGAGAGTGCCTTATGTTCGACGACGATTTGGGCAGCGACATCGCGGTATTCCATGGATACTATGCAAGGTGAGATTAGCACTAACGGATTACGTGACCATTTTGGGTGATCAGGCCATCTCTGTTCCAAATGTTTGTCCCCAGTAGGGATGCTGTGTTCCAAGACGAAAGAGTCCCTCATCACGCAGCCCACATCGTCCAGGACTGGTTTTGTGAGCACAAGGGTGAATTCTCACATCTCCCCTATCCATCATAGTCACCCGATCTCCACTCTGAATAGAAGGATGTGCGACCACTATCCACCTGCATTATCGTTACCTGAAACTGCCATCATTTTGCAGGAAGAATGCTATATTCCCTTGAAAAGCAGAAAGAACCTAAATTTATACACCCAGAGATTTTTAATGCCAGCGCGTTTTCTGCGCTGTATTAGGCATGCCAGTGTATTCTGTTTTGGTGTTTTCGTATTTTTGTCCAACCGCTGCACTAGACTGTAGTCAGAATACATATCCAGTTTTACCTCCACCGCACAGGAACGTAGCGGTTTTCAGTGATACAAAAAGCAATGAGGAAGAAATATACCAAACACGTACTCCCACACTGCTCGCTAACCACTACAGCAAAGTAAAATTATTCAGAGAAACATCACTCGACAAACGTTTGCATCGCGGTATCGGCAGTGCAGTCTGTTGTGAACTTGTTCAGAGCGGAAGTTTCCAAGCAGGTCCTTCCGTGCACTCCTCTCGGTGACGTACACGAAAACTCGCGTGCATGTCATTACGACATTGCGTGTGTACCATAAACAGGAAGCCGTACCTCGCGACAGCTGATAGTCAGTCGCCACATTCTATTTCCTCTGAGTAATGTTCGCAGAACACTTTACACACCGTCAGATTGATTCAATAGCAACTCCAGCGCTGAGTTGTACTTCTACTTACATATCGCGTATCCGTTGCTAATTTCTCACATCACATACTGCTACACAGTACTCTCAACCGTGAATTTACCGGGGCTCGCTGATTATGTACACTGGTGTGTAAAATTAAGGACGAAAGCAACTTTCGCGTGATATGTTACTTCCTAGTAACATAACTCGATGAAACTTGGACGATACATAGAAGGTGGGCAACGGTCTTGCGGCAGTGGATACCAGTTCCCATGAGATCACCGAAGTTAAGCGCTGTTGGGCGTGGAGCCGGCACTTGGATGGGAGACCATCCAGCCGCCATGCGCTGTTGCCATTTTTAGGGGTGCACTCAGCCTCGTGATGCCAATTAAGGAGCTACTCGACCGAATAGCAGCGGCATCGGTCAAGAATACCATCATAACGACCGGGAGAGTGGTGTGCTGACCCCACGCCCCTACTATCCGCATCCTCCTTGGAGGATGACAAGGTGGTCATATGGTCCTGGTAGGCCACTCGTGGCCTGAATACGGAGTGCTTTTTTTTATAGTATAGAAGGTAAACGAAAGAAACACGGAATGAGACGAACAGAATCGATATCTCTTTTCAAAGACGTTAATTACACTGAAGTCACGACGATTACTGTGGCGCAGTGGTTAGACACTGGACTCGCATTCGGAAGGACGACGGTTCAATCCCGCGTCCGGCCATCCTGATTTAGGTTCTCCGTGATTTCCCTAAATCGCTCCAGGCAAATGCCGGGATGGTTCCTCTAAAAGGGCACGGCCGACTTCCTTCCCCATCCTTCCCTAATCCGATGAGACCGATGACCACGCTGTCTGGTCTCCTTCCCCAAACCAACCAACCAACCAACCACGATTCCTGATGCCGGCCGCGGTGGGCGAGCGGTTCTAGGCGTTTCAGTTCGAAACCGCGTGACTGCTACGGTCGCAGGTTCGAATCCTGCCTCGGGCATGGATGTGTGTAATGTCCTTAGGTTAGTTAGGTTTAAGTAGTTCTAAGTTCTAGGGGATTGATGACCTCAGATGTTAAGTCCCATAGTGCTCAAAGCCATTTGAAGCCACGATTCCTGATTGTCTCCTGGACATTAGAAACAGCGGGACATGGTTCTTGATAGGGGGTGTGATCACTAAGGATACAATGCATGGTCTGCGATGTGCTCACATGCCGACCACAAGGTTGGCAACGAGATCTTGCGATAGGGCGCTCCATTCTTCCACCAGTGTGGTTTGACTGCCGAATGGTTGTTGGTGCATGTGGACGTCCTGCAATACCCCTCGCAAACGTATCCCACAAGTCCTCGATGGGATTTAAGTTTCCGGAACGGGCAGGCCAGACAAATCACCAAACACCCTCACGTTCCGAAAAAACCCTCCAGCAGTACTGTTCAAATGTGGTCGCCCACAGTCATCCATAAAATGGAAGTCAGGACCGGATGCACACGAGAACATATCCACATGGGTAAAGAATACAGTATCACAATGACACTGACCGATTAGCATACCGTGATCAAAGATTGCCAAGTCAATAGGCCCATGCAACATTATGTATTATCCCTCCATAACCAGAACACCTGGACAACCGAAACGATCATGTTCAGAAATGTTTTTGGGTTCATATTGAGCATCCACCTTTCGACTCATGACTATACCTCTTGCACTGTCGAATATGATCGGTTTGGTCATCAAGCTGTTATTGTGTGTGGAGGGATATTGTTGCCCGGGCGTTTCGATCTCCCAATCCCTAGCACGGCGAACTCAGCGATCAGTGTTACTGTAACATTGTACTGCTTCCTCATATGCGTTTTTTCACAGGTGCATTGGGCTCTGACTTCATTTTTAAGGATGACAATGCGCAACCGCTTCGGATAGTGCAGTGTTATTGCAACAAGAGGGTATTCGGATAATTGATTGACCTGCCCGTTCCCCAGACTTAAATCTCGTCGAGCACATGTGGGATGCTGTGGGGAGACTTTTCAACAGGTCTACATGAGCCAACGACCATCCAGCAGATGTCAACCACATTGCTGGAGGAACGGAATGCCGTACCACAAGAATTCCTTACCAGTCTTGTGAACAGCATGGGAGCACTTTGCAGAACGTGTGTTGTTTGCGGCGATACCACACCCTATTAAGAACCATGTCTCGCCTTTTGTAATGTCCGGGGGACTGTCATAAATCGCGCTGACTTAATGTATTTAATTTCTTTGACTAAAAATGCCGTTTCTGTTCGTCTCACGGCGTATTTCTTTACCTTCAGTTTCTATGTGTGGTCCTACTTTCATCGAGCTATGTTATTTGGCAGTGACACATCATACGAAAGTTGCTTTCGTCCTTAATTTTTGCACACCTATGCATATTCATTAACAGGGTGTCTGGGCTAGAGGCGTACACAAACAGCTACCTTTACATCTACATGGATACTCTGCAAATCACATTTAAGTGCCTGGCAAAGGGTTCATCGAACCACCTTCACAATTCTCTATTATTCCAATCTCGTATAGCGCGCGGAAAGGATGAACAACTATTTCTTTCCGTACGAGCTCCGATTTCCCTTATTTTATTGTGGTGATCGTTCCTCCCTATGTAGGTCGGTGTCAACAAAATATTTTCACTTTCGGAGGAGAAAGTTGGTGATTGGAATTTCGTGAGAAAATTCCGTCGCAACGAAAAACGCCTTTCTTTTAATGATTTCCAGCCCAAATCTTGTATCATTTCTGTGACACTCACTCCCATATTTCGCAATAATACAAAACTTGCTGCCTTTCTTTGAACTTATTCGATGTACTCCGTCAGTCCTACTTGGTAAGGATCCCACACCGCGCAGCAATATTCTAAAAGAGGACGGACGAGCGTAATGTAGGCAGTCTCCTTAGTACGTCTGTTACATTTTCTAAGTGTCCTGTCAATAAAACGCAGCCTTTGGTTAGCCTTCCCCACAACATTTTCCGTGTGTTCTTTCCAATTTAAGTTGTTCGTAATTGTAATACCTAGGTATTTACTTGAAATTACGGCTTTTAGGCTACACTGACTTATCGTGTAACCGAAGTTTAACGAGTTCTTTTTAGTACTCATGTGGATGAGCTCACACTTTTCGTTATTTATAACGAAATAACTTGACGTTATGTTGTTGAGTAAATACGCGATCGACGAAGACACTCTCCAAAATGTGACTCTCACCATTTCATGAACAGCGCAGTGTCGTATGGCGCGTGCATGCACATGCCTACGAATGTTTACTGTGTAGCAGGCAGACGTACTCCTGATGGTCAACCTGTGGGCGCCACAACGGAAGATGCAGTGTTAAAATCTATAACACGTGTTCAGTGGCGTGTAAGAATAAAATGGAACGTGGATTATATCACACGGGGAAGAACTTTTCGAGAAACGGGATGTTTGATTCCAAATGCTGGTAAACATCTTAAAACGTGTGTGACTGAAGCGAGTATGGAACGTGTGCACGAAGCATTCGCCCGAAACCCACGTAAACCCACTAGGAGGTGCAAGACATTGAGCACTAACGCATCTAGTTGCGTGCTTACAAATTCCAAATTTTGCATGACATTAAGCTTGAGGATCATCGTACACGCTGTGGTTTTGCTATTTAAATGTTTCATCGTGTAGACAATGTGGTTTTGCTATTGAAATTCAGCCGTGCTTGCCCCTTCTTATGCGTTCGTTTAAACCTTGACTGTTACTCTGCGTTTGGTTTCCCGCGGTTATTGCGGTCATGCGGTGGTTCTTCCTCTTTCTACATGTGGCAGCAGCGGTGTGTATCGATATTCGCACCTTGTGCTATCTTTGGTCTGGTGCTTATAGTTTCCGGCTAGCCGGTGTGTGGCAGTCGGTCGGTTGGTGTGGATCAGCCAGAAAATCTCTGTGCGGCGCAGTGGGCCTGGCCCACAGGCGGTCTCTACACAGTGGCGGAGTGTGTGGGAGCTGATCCGATTGCTACGGGGTTCGTGGATACCGACCAAGGACATCAAAGTTGAATGGTGATTTAATTACCGAAGCCAGACTGTTCACACTGTGCCACTGGTTTTCATGGCTGGCTGTTGGGGGTATTCCCGTGAGCAACAGCGAGTTCGCGAAAGTTTGGCCACCGTCCGGTGGAGTTTAACTGTATTTTGGTTATTTGAAGTCCAAGTGCACCAGCGGAATTTTCTGCCTTGTGGCCGTTAGCGTTCCGGTTACCTGCCCTGGCCGCTGACGGGAAATTAAGGTACTGTCCTTTCCTCACCGTGTTGTCGCTGTCAAACACGTGTGTGTAGTTTTGACAGCTTACGCATACTTGGTTGTGGGCGGCTACGCCTTTTACGTTTTGGCTTTGGAGTTCCTTGTGCACTGGTCGTGTGGAAAGCAAGTCGTCTTGTCGGTGGGTCTCTTGACCGTCTCTTGGTTGGGCTGCCGGCGGATCGGATATAGTTGGCCCGACTACCTGCCTCCCCTATGCGAACGTTTATATTTCAAGTGCAGACCGACCCCCGGAAACTTCTGAGCGCCGCTGGCTGTACTGCCTATTCTTATTGGTGTTTGATTGTGTATTTTAATGGCTTGTAGCCGATGGTTTGAATTTGTATGGTTTTAGTTGGGTTTAAATTACGAGTCTTTAACCCCTTTAACATTGAAAGTTCCTTTCTTGTCAAGTCTTGCATTGTTTGGGCCTTCAGCCTCGTTTAAAATATTTTTTGAATACAGCTTTGGGCTTTCTGCCTTTTGAAATTTATTGTTGTTGTGTTTTTCAATAATGGGCCTTAATCCGCTCTAAAATTTAAATTCCTTAATTGTTAAATCTTAGATTGTTTGGGCCTTCAGCCTGTGTAAAATTTGTTTAAAGATAAAGCTTTGGGGCTTCTGCCTACTAAAAATTATTTTAGTAGTTTTAAGTAATCGGCCTTTAGCCGTTTTTAAATTAAAGTTCTTGTCTTTCAAGTATTAGACTGTGTGGGGGCCTTCAGCCTAATTGAAGATAAGGCCTTCTGCCTTGTGGTTTTTTTTAAATTAATTTTACCTGCAGTCTTAAATCACGGGCCGTCAGCTGCCTTTAAATTAAACTTGTTTGCTTTTCAAGTGTTAGATTTGTTGGCCTTCAGTCAAGTTGTAGAACTTACTTACGTGAGGCCTTCTGCCTTCTAAATATTCTGTTTTGGTTGGTTCAAATGGCTCTGAGCACTATGAGACTTAACATCTGCGGTCATCGGCCCTCTAGAACTTAGAACTACTTAAACCTAACTAACCTAAGTACATCACACACATCCATGCCCGAGGCAGAATTCGAACCTGCGACCGTAGCGGTCGCGCGGTTCCAGACTGAAGCGCCTAGAACCGCTCGGCCACTCCGGCCGGCTATTCTGTTTTGAGTCAAAATTTTAAGTTAATGGCTTTCAGCCGTTTTTAAATTTAAGTGTTTATGTCCTTAAGGCATAAGATAGTGTGGCCTATTCAGCCGATAACTAAGTTCAAAAATTTTTGCTGTATTGTCTGGACAACTAAATAAAGTTATGTGTTTGAGTGTAACTGACAGCCCCCTTTTGGACCCTTTCCACAATTCCAGCTACCTGTTCTCTCCTGCAGACTTAAGCAGGGCGTTTCAAAAATGTTTCATCGTGTAGACGAAAACGACTACCTCAATGCAGTGCTGTTCGGTGATGAATCTACCTCCCACACGTCTGTGACAAAGTTTACCGATATAACTGTCGAATATGGGTTAGAGGGACTCCAGAAGAAGTGACTGAGTATGAAAGGGAAACACCAGAAATCAATGTGCGATTGGGATTACATAAACATGGTGCGATTGGTCCATTTTTTATGCAGTCTATAGTGACAAGATATACCTCTCTCGAAATGTTGGTGTATCATGCAGTTCCACAGATGCCTCACGACATCAGTTTCCAACAGGATGGTGCCCCATCCCGCTACATTGGTAAAGTTATCACATTTCGTCATGAGACGTTTTCTGAGCGTTGGATCAGAAGGGGAAGTCCCATCGCCTGGCTCCTGACTCCGCTGGATTTCAGTGCACGTAGATTTATCACGGACATTTTTTACAGAATAGAGTTCCGATATCTGGTGGATTCGAGAGATCGGATCTACGCCACGGTAGAGCCATAACATCTGTCATGCTTATGAACATGTGGCGAGAAGTGGAGTACTTTTTCGATATCTATCCTACATTGAACTGTACTTACATCCATAAAAATGTTTGAGCTTCTGTGTACAATTCTGAACAGATAAAGAGATAAACTGTAATAGGTACTGAAATGGAAACAAATATTTTTGTATATCTGTAGCCCGTGCACCCTATATAATTTTACCGGCGCTCAGGTTGTTTCTTATTGTTGCAGTTATAACTATTCCACAACTACTGTAACCTACGTCCATTTGAAAGTGCCTTGTGTACTCAAGCCCTGATCACCCTCCACAATTTTTACCGCACACACTTCCCTCCATTCCCGGATTAATTGTGCCGAGACGCCTTAGAATGTGTCCTATCCCGTCATTTAGTCAAGTAATTCCATAGATCTTTCCCCAATTCGATTCCGCACCTCTTCATCAGCTGTTCTAATGTTCATTTTACTGGAGGTCTTCTCTCTGACTTGTTTATAGCCCACTTTCACTTACACATAAGCTACATTACGGACAAATATTTTCGTATGTATCTTCCTAACACTTAAATTTATATCCGACGTTAAAAAAAGCATTCTTCTTCAGATAATCTTGTCTTTCTATTCCCAGTCGGCAATTTATATCCTCTTTACTTCTTCTGTCGACAGTTATTTCGTGGCACGAGCACCAACATTTTTCTGCTGCTTTTGGTGTATCATTTTCCAGTATAATTTCTTCACAATCACCTTATTTAATTCGAGTTCACGCCATCATCCCTTTTTTCTATTTGTTGATATCTGTCTTCAATCTTGAGACCTTTTAACATTGCAGCGCTTCAGCAATCGTGAATAATTTAATGATTATAAAGAATCTGTCTCGACTGCAAATGCAATCGAGGCAGATTCTTTATAATCATACCTTCAATCTCTTTTCAAACCATTTCGTTCAACTTTTCTCCCTGGCTTCCGTGCAAGTTATATATCACCCTTCGTTGCCTTATTTTATCCCAGATAACCGCAGAATTTCAATGGGTGTATTTCAGTGAACATTGTAAAAAACTTTTTATTTTCTAAGTCATCTTGGCATGCTGTATAGATCAATGAATGACGCAATGGTGATAATGTTCTCCACTAATAATGCTAATCAGAGAATTTTGCGTCTTCAAAATATTTAAAAGGATTCGTGCCAAGTTCACGTTTTGGAAATTTCGTTTACTTTTTTTAAGTCTAATTTTTTCTAAGTCAGTCCATGCTTAGTGTGGCATACTTCAATAGCAAATAATTTTTATTATTGACAGCCGTAATGGATTATGTTTAACAATGCATTAACAAATATATACTAACTGTCTAAAGGCGCGTTTATACTGAATTCGCAACATTGTCCACAACATTGTTCGCAACATTGTTCGTGGCTAGTAATGGACTACCGACGTTCGCAACATGTTGGCAACATGTTCGCAACACAAAATCAATGTTCCACGGCTGCGTCGGTAGGGATCAAAGAAACATTCTTCGTGGCCTGCTACCACTAAATTCCGCTACGCAGCGCTAGTGTTCGTTTGCTCTGAGTGAGTGTTTTGGTGTTTGTTTTGCTGTAGTGTAGTGGTGCGTTTATTTTATGTCCATTTTTATGAGAAATGGAGTGGTCACGAGACAAAATTTTCCAATTGATGTAGCTCTATGAGGCAGAGGAGTGCCTGTGGAATGTACGTTGCGCAGGTTACAAAAATATTAAAATCAAACATGATTCATTACAAAAAGTTGCTGCAGTGCTTGGCACCAGCAGCAGTGACCTGGACAAAAAAATTAAATCTCTCTTGTCTCAGGACCGACGAGAGAAAAGAAAAATAGAGGAAAGTAAAAAATCTGGATGTGGTACTGACACACTTTACGAAACGAAGTGGTTTGGATTTAAATATCTACGTTTCCTGGATGATATCCAAGAACCAAAGGAGACCCGGGACACAATTGAAGAGGTAAACAAGGTTATACTTGCATATGATTAATTTTATTCTCGTGTACAACAATTTTAACTGTAATTATTTTGCCATGGAACAGCTCTTTGTGGGCTCACAAAGTAGTTGGCAAATTCGTCGCGAATTTCCTTGAATGTTTCTTTGATACATCTGGTCCTATAATATTCAACAACATTTCAAAATCTGAGGGTGACATCCTAGTGAAGTTACGAAAGCCAGAACCGTCTTCCAAATTCAGCTCAAAAAGCATGTCATTCCCGCCACGTCTTCTATAGTATGTTTTGGTCCACCAACGACGACTACGTCGTTTTCTTCGTCTGTTCATTTCGTTAAGTATTATTATTGCAGCACCAAATGTCATTAATTCTTCCTCTTCACTTAGCATAGCGCAACTCTTCATGTGAATACACAAAGTAACCTATCAGTTCACCGCAGCAGACTATTCGAATACGTAGAAATGTTGGTCGTTAGTGTAAACGGGAATGCGAATAATGAACAATGTTGCCAACATGTTGAGGAAACAAGTTGCACACAATTTCCGAACAAAAACATGTTCTGAGCTCAGTGTAAACGCGCCTTAAAATACTAATAAAGCAACAACCACTACAACATCGACTTTCCTTCTTTTCTCCAAGTCAGTATTAAAATTCCTTTTCTTAAGAATAGTTGCAAACATTTGCTACATTCTTCATCCCCTTACATCAGCTTCTAGCTTGAGCGTTATTGAGGCAACAGTGCTGCGGATGCAATTAGAGCACAGCTCGCTACTTTGTGAAAGCAATGTAATAGCTCATAAGATATATAATTGATTAAATACGCCACCGCAGTAAATAGCAGTTACGTCACGATGGAGCGAGAGACATGAAAAACTGATGGACCTGTTTCTATTCTTAACCGGATCATACGTCCCAGTGGCCATGTGTGGCAATTTGGAACTGTGTGTCGGAATTGGGCTAAAAGCCAAAGTGTGAGTGTGTGTGTGTGTGTGTGTGTGTGTGTGTGTGCGTGCGTGCGTTTGTGTTTCGGACAAAACTTATATCTGACAGTGACATAATATATTTCATAAAACACTACGCTTTCGTCCACAATTCTTGTATATCACTCAGCTGTACTTGAAATGATATAATGAAAAATGAACATTGGATAATATGGACAGGAAATAGAGGTATTTTGAATATTTGAGGCGCACTTGTGGAGTGCAATAAGCAGAGCACTACTATGAAATGCTGGATTGTGTTTCGAGTACCTTTACGGCGAATAGTTTTGACTTGGCACAAACAATCAACGTGAAACTTAATTATTGGTAGTGTTTGCGAATGCTTACTCACGATATTGGGCTTGTTTCTCTGCGGGGGGGGGGGGGGGGGGGGAGGGGGGGGGTAATCAAAAAAATGGTTCAAATGGCTCTGAGCACTATGCGACTTAACTTCTGAGGTCATCAGTCGCCTAGAACTTAGAACTAATTAAACCTAACTAACCTAAGGACATCACACACATCCATGCCCGAGGCAGGATTCGAACTTGCGACCGTAGCGGTTGCTCGGCTCCGGACTGTATCGCCCAGAACCGCACGGCCACTCCGGCCGGCGAGGGTAATCATGTGTTAAGAAAATGGAGGACTGAAAAATCCTTTTTCCTGGACATAGCGAATTTCATTGATGTAACTAGAATATTATATAACAAAAACGTGCACATTTGTTGTAGTATCGGCTCTGACTTACATCTTAAGCTACTTGCACATTATTTTAAGAATGTGCCAATAGAAATAAACACTGCTGAAAAAAAATCGCACTACCAAGAAGGAATTTTGCGACATAAACGAAAGTTGGTAGGCGTGTTTGTACATCTGAAAGATGATGTCTGTTACAATTTCGCGCCAGTCGCATACGAGTGGCGCTTTGAGACAGGACGCTGTGAGCTGATGTTAGTATAGTGCCTTCAAGGGGGTGGTATGGTAAAAAATGAAACTTTTTCTCTAATTAATCAATCGGTCTCAAAATTTTGAACATACTGTTTTTGCATATTGCTAAATATAACTACAAAGTTACAACTCGACCTATTCAATAGGTTTTGAGAAGTTATTATTTTATTTCGAAGGTATGTTTAAAGAAGGTATTCTTTTATTTAGTAAATTTACTTTAATATGCATGCAAAATTGAAGACTGTGTTAAATAACATAGCCAAACAGTTTGATGTAAGCTTTATCTGAAATCTTTTACGGTGACCTTAATTAATTTTCGGAGTTCTGAGTCTTTTTATTGAAATTATCGAAACATTCAATATCAGTATTTTCTTTTTTTTCAAAATTATACTCAAGACTGTTAGCGCTGTAATTAAATTTCATCCAATTTAGGGAATATTTCCTATTAAAAGATTGTTTTGAACTTTTCATTTCAAAAATTAGAGATAAACGCATTCAAAGCTACAAAACATAATCAGTACAGGTCTTTGCTTTAAAATCCACCAGGGCTGTAAGTTATTCTTTCTGCTCTCTTCTGAGCTTCCTCAGATTGTATGGCCATCAATCTGGATGCATGTCGTCTTCTCTTTTCCAAATTTTAGTGTTGACAGTGGGATAGTCCTTATTGTTCTTGTTGCTGCTATCACGTAGCAGCCTTGAGTGAATTGTGAAACAGCCTCTGTCGCAGCTACTTCTGCTTTTCTTTTGGATACAAATACATCCTGTAGCCACTATCATCAGATGTAGACGCTCATTTGCATTTTGAGTCTTCCCAGCAGTCCACCTGGAGAGAATTTTGGCAGATGCCAGCCTATAAGAAACAGGTATCATTCTAACAACAATAGATGGTCTCATAGCGGCATAGTAATTTTATGTGATTCTCCTAGTTTTCCTTTGGGCAGGGCACGAGTAAAGAAACACAAAAAATTCTCAAGTTTCGGACACTTCACCTGTTGTGGTTTCTCATCGGTGGACTCGTCCTACACAATTTCTGTGTTCCCTTAGACATTCAGATGAACTATTTTTTTTTTTTCTCTACATCACTCTTCCGAATTTCACAAAATCCTTTCGCATTATAACAGTTCATATACTAATAAACATATTTAAGCAAAAACTTTTTTTTTACAAAAATACACTGTGTTCGTAACAGATGGTCCTCTTACGGCGACAAAGACACCATTATCAACACCTGACCAGCCGGCCGTGGTGGCCGTGCGGTTCTAGGCGCTCCAGTCCGGAGCTGCGCTGTTGCTACGGTCGCAGGTTCGCATCCTGCCTCGGGCATGGGTGTATGTGATGTCCTTAGGTTAGTTAGGTTTAAGTAGTTCTAAGTTCTAGCGGACTGATGACCACAGCAGTTGAGTCCCATAGTGCTCAGAGCCATTTGAACCATTTGAATCAACACCTGACCGAGTTTCAACGTAGTCGTGTAATAGGGCTACGAGAATCTGGATGTTCCTTCTGCGGTATTGCAGAGAAACTTGCCAGGAATGTTGCCAGTGTACACGATTGCTGATAACGGTGGTCACGAGAATGCATGCTCGCAAGAAGACAGGGCTCCGGACGACCACATAGAACTACCAAGAGGGCAGACTATCGTGTTTGGTGTATGGCTCTGGCGCATCTTACTGCATCTGCAGCATCAATTTGACAGCAGTTGACCCCACAGTGACACAATGGAATATTACAAATCGGTCACTTCAAGGACAACTCCAAGCCAGACGTCGTGTATCGTGCTTTCCTCTCACCCCAAACCACAGCCATTTGCTATTTCAGTGGTGTATTGCGAGAGCTCATCAGAGGGCAGATGGAGGCCTGTTGTGTTTTCTTACGAAAGCTGCTGCCTCGGTGCCAGTGATGACTAAGTGTTGGTTAGAGGGAGGCCAGTTAAGGACCTGCACCCTGCATGCTAGATACTATGGACCTATACCTTGAGCTTTGGTCTGGGATGCGATTTCATGTCTCTGCAGGAGCAGTTTCGTCGTTATCGCAAGTATCCTGACAGCAAAATTGTACTTCAAACTGTTGATTCGACTTGTTGCGCTGTAATTCATAAACAACATTCTAGGGGGTGTTTTCCAACAGGATAACGCTCACCCACATACCGCTGTTGTGACCCAACATGCTCTACAGAGAGTAAACGTGTTGCCTTGACCTGCTCGATTACCATATCGGTCTCCCTTTTGTATGTCCATCCTTTTAGCAGGAGGTCTCTGGGATGACGGCCGTTTAATATCGTGACAAAAAATAAAAACACCTACATCTGTTCTTATGATTTTATTTTATTTTGTCGCTACCTGTTTCAACGCTTCATTGCGTCATCTTCAGGCTGTTTTGATGCGGTACAGGTTGATATGCATAACCCATCAGTTGCCAGCGTTACTGGATACGCAGATAATGTGTCAGCACTCTAGCCATATCTGTCTCTAGTCGAGCACATATGGGACATCATCGGACGTGTAATGCGTCCTCTTTTATTATTATGCTTTGTTATTGTTTCTGTTAGAAAAATCTTTATTACCGCGTGGGATTAGCCGAGCGGGCTAAGGCGCTGCAGTCATAGACTGTGCGGCTGGTCCCGGCGGAGGTTCGAGTCCTCCCTCGGGCATGGGTGTGTGTGTTTGTCCTTAGGATAATTTAGGTTAAGTAGTGTGTAAGCTTAGGGACTGATGACCTTAGCAGTTAAGTCCCATAAGATTTCACACACATTTTGAAAAATCTTTATTCAGACGGTCGTCGAAATTTTAAAATAAAAGTTATTGTGGATGTCACGTAATAAATATTTCGCGTGAAGCGCTGTTGCGACGCAGGCAAAGATCAATTGTGGAAACTAAACCATTGAATATTACAAATAATGTTATTGAAGAATACGGCCGACTGACTATATCATATAAGAGGACACGCACATTCGCGAATGAGAGGTCAAAAAAAAGCGTTAATACCGTCTAGTATACGCTTGTACACACTCAAATGTATGCGAACATACGAACGGGATAGAGGAACGTACATTTTAAGTGTAATCATCCCCCGTAGCCTGGATAAGAAGAATTACAGTTAAATGCATTTATTCATCGTAGAACGTGAATGTGTGGACTTCCAAATTAAAAGAAAAGAAAGACTGCAGGTTCTGAATGTAGCGGCAAATATATTGAAATTGACGGTAGCGGCCACGAAAGGAAAAAGATGAACACAGTCACGTACCTCTATTGTTGAGCAGCGTCGCCGTGAAGATCGTCACCTCCATCTAAATTCTCTGCATAAAATTAAAATAATAGTAATAATTTTCCAGAACTTCAGGAGCTGGGACCCATGGTATCACAAAAGGCGAAATCGCTCTGCCACAAAATCCCTTTCATTATTTAACCCAATTTTATCAGTAAGAAATGGCACAACACGTCTTAACACTAGGACAGGATAACAGTGAAAGGTAACTTATTGTAAAACTAATAAACGAAGAGCGTAAAGCTTCTTTTGTTCACCAAATGCTTTACGCATTAATCTCTGGTAGTGGAACTAGTGTCTACATATTCATAAAAAATTTTTATATAATTCCTTTACAGACAATAACACCAGCGTCATACACAACCAGCATTAACCGTCCCTGTATTGACCAACGAAGTGCAACAAGCATGGAACTCCATCCCACAAACTGACATCCAGCTCCTGTACAACACAACGTATGCACGTTTGCGTGCTTGCATCCACCATTCTGGCGGCTGCAGCGGTTACTATTAATGTACCAGCGTTACACATTTGCAATGGCTTATCTCGCGCTTGCATTAGACAGTGATCTAGCAATGTTAATCACCTTAATATGTTACGTAGGCAGATGTTTTCTCGAAATTTCATTACTCTACATTAATTACACTACTGGCCATTAAAACTGCTACACCATGAAGAAATGCAGATGATAAACGGGTATTCATTGGACAAATATATTATACTTGAACTGACATGTGATTACATTTTCACGCAATTTGGGTGCATAGAACGGAGCTTGGATGGCGTGTACAGGTACAGCTGCCCATGCAGCTTCAACACGATACCACAGTTCATCAAGAGTAGTGACTGGCGTATTGTGACGAGCCAGTTGCTCGGCCACCATTGACCAGACGTTTTCAGTTGGTGAGAGATCTGGAGAATGTGCTGGCCAGGGCAGCAGTCGAACATATTCTGTGACGAGCCAATTGCTCGGCCACCATTGACCAGACGTTTTCAGTTGGTGAGAGATCTGGAGAATGTGCTGGCCAGGGCAGCAGTCGAACATATTCTGTGACGAGCCAATTGCTCGGCCACCATTGACCAGACGTTTTCAGTTCGTGAGAGATCTGGAGAATGTGCTGGCCAGGGCAGCAGTCGAACATATTCTGTATCCAGAAAGGCCCGCACAGGACCTGCAACATGCGGTCGTGCATTATCCTGCTGAAATGTAGTGTTTCGCAGCAACATGCGGTCGTGCATTATCCTGCTGAAATGTAGTGTTTCGCAGCAACATGCGGTCGTGCATTATCCTGCTGAAATGTAGTGTTTCGCAGGGACAGAATCAAGGGTAGAGCCACGAGTCGTAACACATCTGAAATGTAACGTCCACTGTTCAAAGTAGCGTCAATGCGAACAAGAAGTGACTGAGACGTGTAACCAATGGCACCCCATAGCATCACGCCGGGTGATACGCCAGTATGGCGATGACGAATACACGCTTCCAATGCGCGTTCGCCGAGATGTCGCCAAACACGGATGCGACCATCATGATGCTGTAAACAGAACCTGGATTCATCCGAAAAAATGACGTTTTGCCATTCGTGCACCCAGATTCGTCGTTGAGTACACCGTCGCAGGTGCTCCTGTCTGTGATGCAGCGTCAAGGGTAAACACATTCATGGTCTCCGAGCTGATAGTTCATGCTGCTGTAAACGTCGTTGAACTGTTCGTGTAGATGGTTGTTGTCTTGCAAACGTCCCCATCTGTTAACTCAGGGATCGGGACGTGGCTGCACGATCCGTTACAGCCATGCGGATAAGATGCCTGTGATCTCGGCTGCTAATGATACGAGGCCGCCGGCCTGGGTGGCCGAGCGGTTCTAGGCGCTACAGTCTGCAACCGCGCGACCGCTACTGTCGCAGGTTCGAATCCTGCCTCGGGCATGGATGTGTGTGATGTCCTTAGGTTAGTTAGGTTTAAGTAGTTCTAAGTTGTAGGGGACTGATGACCTTAGAAGTTAAGTCCCATAGTGCTCAGAGCCATTTGAACCATTTGATACGATGCAGTTGAGATCCAGCACGGTGTTCCGAATTACCCTCATGAACCCATCGATTCCATATTATGCTAACAGTCATTGGATCTCGACCAATGCGAGCAGCAATGTCACGATACGATAAACCGCAATCTGATGTTTATCGAAGTCGGAAACGTGATGGTACGCATTTCTCCTCTTTACACATCACAACAACGTTTCACCAGGCAACGCCGGTCAACTGCTGTTTGTGTACGAGAAATCGGTTGGAAACCTTCCTCATGTCAGCACGTTGTAGGTGTCGCCACCGGCGCCAACGATGTGTGAATGCTCTGAAAATCTAATCATTTGCATATCACAGCATCTTCTTCCTGTCGGTTAAATTTCGCGTCTGTAGCACGTCATATTCGTGGTGTATCAATTGTAATGGCCAGTAGTGAATTTGACGTGCTGCGACTTTTTTCCGCCACTATAGTTGAAAACTAGAATTTTGTAACAGGATACGTAAATCTGTACAGGCAGTTGTCTACGAAACACAGTGTGCATCGTGTGAGGCGAAATGTAAGGGACGAAGTTAGACAGGCGACCTGCAACTGGCCGTGCACCGATGGAGCTGTTTAGTGATGCAGATGGTAGGTCTATCAGTTAACTAAATGACGCCTTAGATCTCGGCTTGCCACAGCTGTTATAACGCGCTCCCTAACAGGTCTTAACTGGCTAAGCGGCGGCACACAGCTCCTGCAACAGTGGGGGCCGTAAGGCCTGCATCCTGCCCCCGCTCCAGCGCCTCGTTGATGGCGTCCCTCCGCTCACTGGCAGATCAAACCCCACCTCTGGGGCGCTCCTCTTCTTTAAGTCGGCCATTTTGTAGACGTAACTCCTCCTACACGGCCGACGTGAAATTTATTTCTCCAGCATGTTGGAAATACAGTTCCCTAACATGACCCTTCCTTTACTGAAAGGTCTTCAGTTGCATCCCGTACACTGAAAATCAGTTTCGTTCAAGTACACCACATCTACAGATCGTAGTAGCTGCAGGGCAACAAGGAAATTCTGGGTCCTGCGTAAAGTGTCCGTGGCTTCAGTGAATCATAGACGTACACTAAACTTGCAAATGACTGGTTGCTCTGCAACCACTACGATTTGAAGATGTTTATTTATTTGTTTACTTGTTTCAATTCACTATCTGTGTTAAGCTGTTCACAGCAAGCGCTAATGGGTTGATAGTTGTCCGGTTTGCGGCATCCAGTGATCTTACAGCAGAAAGCGCATGTTTCCCAAGAAAAAATATTCAGAAACAGACCTGGAAATTTCCAGGAAAGAATAATACAAATCAAGCTGGCCATATATTGGTATTCAAAAGACCTGAAAGTGACATTGAAAGTCTATGCACGTTTTGGGCAAGAGACTCAGACTCGGGCCTCTACCTTCTAGCTGCAAAAATGAGGCAAGGGATTGCTATGGCATATAAGGAGAAAACTAGAGGAATTCTGTAAAGGAATGTAGACGGACTGGAAGACAGAGACATAGCTTTTGAATGCTAGAATAAATTACAACAGAAATAACGTCTTGTGAAGCACAGTAATGACACAGATAAAGAATGAGACTGTATTAAGAACAGTATCATAACTGTGGCAAAGGAAGTAATATGAGAATCCGGAAGACCTAGAAATGAGGAGTGGTATGATGATGAATGTAGACAGGTGGTGCAACAAAAAAAAAAGATGCAAGACTAAAAAGTCTCCTGCGAAATACTAGAATTAACGAGGCTACACACTCTACAGTGAAAACAGGATAGAAGTGGCAAGGGTATGCAAGAAGAAAGAAAGCAGAAGCCTTAAAAAGAAATATAGAAGAATGAAATAGCATTATAATAGAAAAATTTTATAAGAAGTTAAAAGAAGGAGCAAAAGGGTATAGAACTAAAATAATAGACTGGAAGGATAAAGATGAAAACCTCCTGGCAGAAAAGGGGAATGTGATGAACAGATAGAGAGAATATTTTAAAGAAATACTGGAGGGTGATCGCAACGATGAAGAGCAACGGGGGTACCGTAGAGCAGAACCGAAAAGAAGGGCCTACTGTTGTAGAATTACATAAAGTAGTGAATTGTCAAAAAAAATCTCATATTTTCAAGAAATGATGGAATAATTACCGAGCTGCTGAAGAGAAGGGGCATTACTTTACACAATCGGATACGTGAACTTATATGTTTAATCTGGAATGAAGAAAGAATTCCAGAAGAATGGGCTACAGTAATCCATCCCATACATAACATAGATGACGAGGCATGTTGCTCTAACTACTGACGGATCACACTGTTGAATGTACCATATAAGGTCTTATCCGAAATCCTATACAGTGCAAAAAATGGCTCTGAGCACTATGCGACTTAACTTCTGAGGTCATCAGTTGCATAGGACTTAGAACTATTTAAACCTAACTAACCTAAGGACATCACACACATCCATGCCCGAGGCAGGATTCGAACCTGCGACCGTAGCGGTCGCTCGGTTCCAGACTGTAGCGCCTAGAACCGCACGGCCACTCCGGCCGGCATTACAGTGCACTAGTCCCGTATGTGGAAGATATATTGGGTGATTATCATTGTGGCTTTAGGCTTAATAGATCAGCTGTGGGACAGATATTTGCACTGAGACAAATACAGGAAAAACTGTACGAATATGATGCAGAACTCAAGAATTTCTTCGTGGACTTTAAGCAGTCGTTCGATAGTTCAAACAGGGGAGAGATTTTAGAAGGTATAAAACTATTTGGCACACCATACAAATAGGAGTATATTTCGGTTATTAAGATAAGCTTGACAGGTTCCAGGCGATGGTGAGAGGGATGGTGAATTAACTGAATCTTTCAGAATCAATGAAGGATTTCGACAAGGTGATGCTCTGTCCACAATGCTTTTCAGTTTCACCTTATAATCATAAACTACAAATATCTGGGAACATAGCTATAAGTACTACGCAGTTGGTTGCAAGTGCTAATGACGTTGCAGTTTTCAGTAGAGGAAGGACGCCATTCGATAGAACCATGTTGGAACTGAAAGAAGCCTCAGAGCATAGAGGATTGAAAATTGACGAATCAAAAATTTAGTATAGAACAGGAGACAAAAACCTAGACAACAAAAACCTAGACAATTTGTCAGCAGCAGGTTTTAATTTTCAGCATATAGATGATTTTGAATATCTGGAGGCTAATGTTAATAAAGTTAAGTTCCATGGTCACGGAAATAAAAGCCCGCATTTTTAGTGGTAATAGGTGTTATCATACCTTTAAAAAGGTAATTACATGTAGGATGGAAAACCGACAGCTCAGAATTACTATATATAAGTTTTGGATTAGGTCAGTGGATGTGAAGCATGGATGCTAACCAGCAATGATGAACAACAACTCAGAATATTTCAACAAAGAATACTACGGGAAATTTGTGGAGGGACCCGAATGGTATCTTCCTTACAAATTTCACAATGAACCGACTTTGGCCATTCACCTTGTCTACAATGGAATTTACGTCCTGGGTTCATATCCTGTAGCGTTAAAGTTTATCATTTGAATAATGTAACAAAGCCAAAAACATGTTAAATCGTGTTAATTGTGAACCCATTCGTGTGCAAGTTCATTACCATTGCAGAAAACGAACATTTCTTGGCTGAATAAAACTAACCACCACCAATAATACTTTATTCCTTTGTTTTCTCGTAGAATTAATTACTGTGTCGTTTGTTTGGCAACAGGCAATAAACTGAAGCAGATGTGGCACCCAAAACATATATGCACTCCTTGAAAATAGAGCTGTATATCCGAAACGGCTGAGACTTGAAGAAGAAAGTAAATTTTGTAACAGTACACGGCGTATCATTAGCATAAATATCCTTGACCTGTTAGCTACAGTCATGACGGAAAGTGTGTTTACAACTTTAGTGACTTATTGATGAATTCTTCTCCAGTTATCGACCGAGTTGTGACGTCGCGTAGTCGCAACGTTACTACGAGTTTCCTACTCGCCGTCTTCGCCTGAATATGACAAGCAGGGAACTTTTCGATAAGTTACGACAAAACGACGAGTCACATGATAACTCCCAAAGTCTTATCAATGGAATTCCCCGAGAAAGCCTGCATTCCCCTACAAGCAACATATGTTTCATATGAGTACAAAAGGAGTACACATGAAATGATTTACAAAAAATCCGCTTCGTGTTTCTCATCTCTGTCGTTTCTCGATAGCATACCAGTGACCGTAGAATGTCGACATTATTAGACATCCGTTCATTGTGGGAGAGACTTCGTTCCCGTTAGAATGTCTTGCGATGACGAACCCGCTCAAAAAGTCTGCTACGGTAAAATTAATTACATATGTGCAAATTTTTTATGTTTGAGATGTTTCACCATTTATTACCGGACAGTGAACGGAGACTGAGTCTGTGTGACAAATCTCACGGCGATGCTGGACTACTATCACAGCACCGCGCTGGGTGTGTAGGTACCTCGCGTTGCTAAGGAGAACACAGTTGCAGTCAATCCAGATTTGGCTTACTGTGATTTGTCCAAACAATGCAGTCTGATTGCGACGGTTCTTTTTACGAGACTTCAGTGTGAAGATATCGGTAAGCTCAATGCTGGCCATTCATTGGTGGGAGGGGGAGAGTGGGAAAACTGCTACTGTGACCACAAGGAGGATTTCTCCCTGGACAATGGTCTCTGGTGTAAGAGTGTGAGCGATGCGTAGTCTGAATCTGCGACTAAATTTCAGGGCAGCGCATATTCCACCGCAATGGGAAAAACTCTCGGCCGGAAACGTCTTCCTCTTGCTTATCGCACTGTGAACTGTCATTTCCGACCGCGAAATGTTTGGTAATCAACGCTCCAAAGAAGAGTGGTTTCACGGACGCCTTTATGCCACCCTCTGAGGCCTACTAGTGACTATACTGAGCGGCGGTGTGTCTGAGATGTTTTCCTCGGCCACTCATAAGAAAAAGCGCGGTTTCAACACTAGGCTTCGCAGTTCTGATTTCCATTGCAGAAGCTCTGATATATCGGATGCAATGTGTGTAAGCAAGAATGTGATGTCCTTCCCATTGTGCGAATGTCCAAGGTGCCATTGAGTAGATCGTGAAATTTGGTGCTAATGTGACGTCGTTAATTCACCTAGCACCTGACATGAGGCCGGCCGGAGTGGCCGAGTGGTTCTAGGTGCTACAGTCTGGAACCGCGCGATCGCTACGGTCGCAGGTTCGAATCCTGCCCCGGGCATGGATGTGTGTGATGTCTTTAGGTTAGTTAGGTTTAAGTAATTCTAAGTTCTAGGGGACTGATGACCTCAGAAGTTAAGTCCCATAGTGTTCAGAGCCATTTGAACCATTTTTGAACATGAAATGAACTTTTGAGCTCTTTTGTGCATGTGTTCGACACCTTGCTGTCTGAAGCGACGGTGAGCCAGATGTTGACGTCGCAGAACGCCATGCTTTTGCACAATTACAGAGGAATGTTGTAGGCTACAAATTTCAAACTTCTACGTTTGAATGGGAGATAATTACGGAGTTTCGAAAAAGTGAGCTTTTAATTGTGTTGCTCTTCTAAAGTGACTGGACATATAAACGTGTTACCGATCATCTACATTAAATGTCTTCTGTCTCGAAAACCATTTGGAATAGGGAATAAAAGTGTGTCCACATGAAGTTTTTTTCTGTTCCAAATGAGCGTTATGTCGTTTCGTTGAATATTGACCATTCCTGTATAGTGGGGCTGTGCAAGAGAAATGAATGCGAAGACAAGATTATTGAAACGTAAAAAGAAGAAGATGATGGTGCGATGGTAGATATGATACAGCGAGAAGAACTTGACAGAGCACTGATCGATCGAAGGGGAAACAACGGCCTTCGCGTAGAGCATTACTGAGAAGATCCTTGGGAGAGCCGTACACGACAAAACTCTTCCACCTGGTGTGAAAGATGTATGAGAGAAGCGAAATACCCCCAGACTTCAAGAAACACGTAAAAATTCCAAGTGCAAAGAAAACAGATGCTGACAAGGATGAATACTACCCAATCATCCGTAAAATAATGGTTTCAAAATATTGGCACGAATTATGGAAAAATTTGTAGAAGCCGATGTTGACGAGGAGCAGTTTGAGTCTCGGAACAACATAGGAACATGCGAGTCAATACTGACACTGCGACTTATCTCATAAGACAGATTAAGCAAAGGCAAACATAGGTTTATGGAATTTGTATACTTAGAGATGGTAGTTGACAATGTTGACTGGAACACGTCCTTTCACATTCTGAAGATAGTAGGAATTGTATACTTAGAGATGGTAGTTGACAATGTTGACTGGAACACATCCTTTGACATTCTGAAGATGGTAGGAATTGTATAGAAACCAGACTCCAGTTATAATACTCGAAGGATATGAAAGTGAAGCAGCAATAAAAAATTCTTCAGGCAGAAGAAATAAAACTTTTGAGATTTGCCGACGACGTTGTAATTCTGTCAGAAACAGCAAAGAACTTGGAACAGCAGTTGAACGCAATAGACAGTGTCCTGAAAAAACTATATAAAGTGAGCCTCAACAAGAGTAAAAGAAAGGTACGGAAATGTAGTAGAATTAAATCAGATGATACCGAGGGAATTGCATTAGGAAATGAGATGCTGAAAGTAGTGGATGAGTCTTGATATTAGGGCAGCAAAGTAACTGACTATGGCAGAGGCAAGGAGAACAAAAACGCAGACTAGCTGTAACAAGGAAAGAATGTTTTAAAAAGAGGAATTTGTTAACAGCGAATATAAATTTGTTAGGGAGTGCTTTCTGAAGATATTCGAAGTGTTGTTCTGTATGGAAGTGAAACGTGAACGATGAGCAGTTCAGACAAGAAAAGAATATGAATTTTGAAAATATGGTACTAGGATAAATCCAGGAGAGATGGAGCACATTTTCAAAAGCGCCAGGTTGCACTTTTAGTAAAGCTTTCTTTTTTTTGCACAACTATGTCTTGAACATGCAATTTCTGGGCTTTTTCAATATAAAATTTTCAATTACACCGTCATTACGAACGCGGTCGGCACAGGATCATCGACGTCGTGGTGGTGATGGTAGTAGTAGTAGTAATAGTAGTCGATCGAAATATTGTAGAGCTTTTGCAACCTCATTATGGAGACTTAGAAACTCTACCTGAGGAAAGTAATGTGGACAACTTGTACAGTTTTAAAATAAGATTTGTCATTAAAACTGGAATTACCTTCCACATCAGTCAGTTACATCTGCATCTGTTACATCTCCACTTGGGCAGGAGCGCTTTTCAACCGGAACGGTAAACGGTCTCGAAAACAGCACAGAAACAGGTGTAAGTGTCCTCAAAACGTTTATAAGACTATCCTTGCAGTTCTTTCAAGGCCACAATAAATTCTTCAGACCCAGCCTTTCTTTAACTTCATTAAGCTTAGGGAACTGGACTGCGTTTTTGTTAAAGAGATTTTCTTTTTAAATGCACCCCTATCAAATCAGAAATAAGTGTTTCTCACCTTGCAGTGTGTTAGTGTGGGCAGAGTGCAGTCAAGTCCGCTTAAAATCCAAAGTCTGCAGTCCATTCCTCATGTTCTAATTTTCGATCCTCGTCTCCTTTTTCCTTAATAAATTCAACAATAGCGGGTTTTAAATCGAACAATCGTTCGAGGTGTGCCCCTTGAGTTACCCAACGTATTTTACAGTAATATATGAAGTCTCCAAACTTTTTGTTCAGTTCCATTGAAAACTATTTGCAGCTGACAATGAAATGTGCGCGCGATTTCTGCCATAAATTTCTTCAAGTGCTCCAGGCAGGCAAATTTACCGCGAAGCGCTTCTTAATGCACTGCACAATGTATCGTGTCTTTCGCTCGTTGTAACTTTATGGTGTTTCGTTGTAACCAAATCTTTCAATTCTTTGCGCATGATATTGTAATGTTGTTTCGTAGCAAATATGCAATACCTGTCGCTTATGCGAACTGAGAATTCTCGTCCCTCTCTTCTATCATTCCTATGTATTTTAAAGGATTGTAGACTGCCCCCTTTTGTGCAAACAATTACTGGACCTAGAATGAAATTTTCACTCTACAGCGGAGTGTGCACTGATATGAAACTTCCTGGCGGATTAAAACTGTGTACCGGACCGAGACTCGAACTCGGGACCTTTGCCTTCCGCGGGCAAGTGCTCTACCGACTGAGGAGGCGAGGTACTGGCGGAATTAAAGCTGTGAGGACGGGGCGTGAGTCGTGCTTGGGTAGCTCAGTCGGTAGAGCACTTGCCCGCGAAAGGCAAAGGTCCCGAGTTCGAGTCTCGGTCCGGTACACAGTTTTAATCTGCCAGGAAGTTTCAATTACTGGACCTGTGAACGTGCTTCACACCACGAAACCGAGTGAGGTGGCGCAGTGGTTAGCACACTGAACTCGCATTCGGGAGGACGACGGTTCAATCCCGCGCCCGACCATCCTGATTTAGGTTTTCCGTGATTTCCCTAAATCACTCCAGGTAAATGCCGGGATGGTTCCTTTCAAAGGGCACGGCCGACTTCCTTCCCTAATCCGATGAGACAGATGACCTCGCTGTCTGGTCTCCTCCCCCAAAACAACCCAACCCACACCACGAACAAATCGCGAAGGTTAAACAGCGCTGACAGCATGATTCTGCCAAACTCAGACCGAAAAATGTCACTCCACAACGCTAAATGATACGTCGCACTGTTCCGTGTACTTCCGGCAAGGCCCGATCAAAGCCGAGCGACAGACCTGGCCTTTGCCCACACACGCTGCACGCGTCACGTTGGCAGCAGTGGCCGGTCCTGAGGAACATGATCGTACGCGGATACGTCGTCGCACATGCGAAAGGCTTCTAGAAATGTGCACCGTGTCACAGACGCAGATCTGTGGCATTTTCCAGCATGATAACTGGCCATGTCACGAGGTCAAACTCGTGTGTAGTGGTTCGACGACCATGGTAGCAAACTCACGCTGATGTAATGGCCACCAAATTCGCCCGATCTGAACTAGATGAAACGCATCTTGGGCGCTATCTGGCGGCGCCTCCCCACCATCAAAGCACCGGCTCGTAATTTGCGGCAATTGCGTGACCTGCGTGCTGACGTCTGCCGCGACACACCTATGGAACCCTAGCAAGGCTTTGTCGATCCATGTCACGCAGAATCGTCACTGTATTGAGTTTCAAGTGCGGATGAATACGCCAGTAAACAAGTCGTCATAACTTGTCCATCAGTGTAAAAGCGCACCATGACATTTACGTCTCACGAAAAATTTAAGTAAAGGAAAACTGTTATGGCGTCACCTAATCTAATAATAAGTCAGTGAAATCACAATCATAAAAAGTGTGGCTATAAAATAACGGGACTATTGGTGTAAAACCTTTCATCTCAAAAGCGTACATATTTATTTATTGTCACCATCCATACGAGTTTTCCATTCATGGCAACTGTGCTAGAAGTCTCCCTCTGTGAGCTCCTTGATGATATATGCTGCTTCAGTGGACTAAATGAGGTTCCTTTCAATGTAGGGAAGTCACACGGTGATAGGTCAGGCGAATAAGGTGGGTGGTCGAACACTGAGATGCTGTACTTCACTAGAAATTTCTTAACAGACAATGCGGTATGAGCTGTTGCATTGTCTTGATGAAGAACTCATGACTTATGCTTCCTCAATTCGGGTCGTTTTCTTTCCTGTTTTCTTAAGGATTTGAGCATGAACGTTAAGGTAGTAATACTGTTTCAGGAACGCGGTAACGATACTCAATTCCATGAATATCGAAAAAAATCATTATAGCTCCGAATCCTGATTTACTCATTCGAGCTCTTTTCGCTCTCGGTGGGGTCGGTCCCTTCCAATGCATGCATTTGCGCTCAGCTTCAGGATTATAAGTAAAAAATAATGAGTAGCCATAAGTTATCACCCTTTCTAAGAAATTAGGAACATTTTCAACGGTATTCAAAGCATCAGTATAAATGTTTTCACGACTTCTTTTTGCTCGAACGTGGGAATCCTCGCCACGAGTTTCGCACGTAGTCTCCTCATGTTAAATTAGTTGTGTAAAATTTGCCTTACACGTTCTTTGTCAATTCCTATACTTTCAGCAATCGATCGAATACTCAATCGACAGTCATATCGAATCAGATTACCTACTTTTCGACATTTTCATCCGTGAAGGGCTCTTCGCGGGAGAGTAATCTTCAACTTCTTCTCGTCCATCTTGCAAACGCTTGAACCACTCAAAAACTCGCGTACAGAATAAACGGTCTTCGCCGTACACGTCTTTTAGTAAAAGAACGATTTCAGTAGACGTTTTTCGAAATCTCACGAGAAACTCAACAACAATTCGTTGCTCCATTATTTTTTCCGATAAAACAACATAACTGCTCTTACACAAACGAACGCCACGGCCACACTGATTTGTCTACAGACACCAGAGATGCCTCACTCAAATGAGAAGCCGTTTCGCCTCACAGCTATTGGTCGTTCATCTTTGCGCATGCGTACTTACACTGTGATAGCATTAGTCTTATTATTTTATAGTCACATCTCATATATCGAAAATGGATTGAATATTTTCAAAGCTATGTGGTTACATTTTCAGCTATGAATATCCTAGCAATGCAGTCAAATGGCAGCAGTCTCCCTGAAATGAAATAAATGAAACTTATTATTTCTGGACGATTATTCATATCTGCTAAATATCAAATTGTGGACTAACTTTTCTGTAATTCTCCCATTCATCGGACATATACGCGTACTGCCTTGCAGAAATCTGTTTCGTTTGCTCCTATATTTGAATACGCGGAATGCCATGTAGAAATGGCGGTTTGATGCAGTTCTCCAAGTTGCACTATCCTGTGTAAGCCTCTTCGGCTCTGCGTAAATACCACAACCTACATACACATTGAAACGTCCCCTTAGAAAAATTCATGAATTGCTGTGCTGGTAAACCTCTTGCATTATTTGATTTTCAAACAGCTGAGCAAAACTGAACGCACTCAGACATTTCGCACTTTACCGACTCTGATCAACACTACACTGACACACAATATTTTTTTAGAGCAACGCAATCTGACTTTCAATAATCCCCACAAAAGAATGGCCCTGACTAACATTAACCTATACCTTTCACAAATCACTTATCTCACAAAAATCTTCGTTACTCAAGCTACTGCAATACAGCGAGCGCCACTACTGCCAGCTAAATAAAAGATTCAAACTACTAAAGGCACTAACTACTGATGGGCATAGTTAGCAAATGAAAGATTTTGATAGAGAACAAACAATGTATTTATCTCAATAGTGTTCAAAAGTCATAATGTATATAGCAGTTCATGACATCCAGTCTTACAAATTTCAAAACTCCGCCATCTCTCTCCCCACATCCACCACTGCTGGCAGCTCACCTCCAACTGCGCAACGCTACGCGCTGTTCACATGCAGCTGCCCAACACTACAATGGCAGACAACAATGCAAACTAGCCACAGACTGCACACAGCGCAGCCAGTGATTTTCATACAGAGCGCTACGTGGGGTTACCAATAAGAAAACCTAAACAGCCTACTTACATAGCCCCCATGCTGCCCACAAAAAATTTTACAAATTGTTGTGGGCACTGGCCAATACAGATTTGAAAAAATTTTTCATAATTATAATTACAATAACAAAGAAATCAAATGCACACACTTATTGATACAATGTTGGTCAAAAGCGAAAATTTCCTCACAGTCCAGGTAGTGCGTCCTAATATTTTAACCACGTGAGGTGTTAGGGGTCCTCTTTCACCACACAAAATTTCGGACAAATCCCCGATCCCACGCTCGTGCCGTCTCCTTGTTAGTCTTGACTGCCTAAAAAGTCGCTAGAAGTTGCTAAAAAAAATTTTCCGCTAAAGCCACAATTGTGCCCTCTAGAAGTTCATAAAATCATCTAGTTCTAGCGACTTTGTCGCTAGAACGGCAACACTGGTGATGAAGCCGTCAAGTTACTATCACGTGACTATGACAAACGGATGTAACACAGAGTACGCTGCTCACTCAACAAGCACAATCCCTTTGCACAACGAGCGCGGGCGCCAAATATGTTTGAAATACTTGCAATATCAAATCTGATAAAACCATGAGTTAAGCACTTACGTACCTTATAAAATCACCAAGACACTAATCCGAAAAGTCTTAAACTCGACTTTGACAATTGCTTCGGAATTTATAGACCAGGCCAAGTAATGACGAAAACGTGTCGATCCAAATAAAACCATAAAAATAAATAAATACGAGAACTAAGCACTCCTAAGAAAATGAGACCGTATGTACATAAACGATTGTTATCCTTACTTAATCCACTTTTCTTTTACACTAAGTTATTAGTAAGTAAGCACATTCTAATACAGATTTTCTCTGTATTTTTCATGTACGAGAACATGAATGGAAGCTCGAACATGTGTCAAGTGAAATAGAGATCGTCACCAAACGGCTCAACACGTTGCAGAACCAATCTTCCAGTTCCCGATCCACGACGCATTTCCAACGCACCATCACATCCAGACAACCACTTCAACCTCCACAGTGATGCCCTACTTTTCCTCCACTGTGAAAGTACAATTAATTTCCCTCACTCAAGTGCAGTGCTACCATTTATACCCGAAGATCTACCACTCCCAGTGCACTTTTTTTTGCAGGTTATGAAAGCCACAAATCGGTAAAATGCTACGTGTTTACTACAAGAAATCTTCGTCGAAACCAAGGTCAAAAATTTTTCCTGTAATATGTCCTTGTAAAACAAGAATGTCAATTCTTTGTAATATATTTTTCCAAGAGTGCACACTGCATCCAGACTTCCTGCGAAGTCAAATAATTTATTTCCTCGTTATTTTTTAATATTTATTAATCCATGTATAATGTATCTATGTATGTGTATCTTTATCCTAATTTGATTGTGTCTTACCGAGAAATGACCTTTTGTTATCTTTGTACAATGGATTAGCAACAATACGGCTCAATTGTCATGTAATTACCCTATGAACAAGATACCATCAATTTCAGACGTACGAATATACTGTATTTACCTGTTATTCTTTATGTCAACCACTTTGTCTAATGTCATATATGAAATCTACTGTAAAGAACTTTACCAAGTAATACTAACTTGATTCACGAAAGCAATAATATTACGACTTCACGTGATCCACGCGGAGTCATCGCTCCTCACGCGGGAGGCAATTTAATGTTATTGGATTTCAGCTACTTTGCATGTGAGATATTTGTCATAGAAAAGGACAGCCAACGAGCTGTAGTTCGTAAAGATGCTAAGCATCACAGCGCGAGAGTAAAGAGATGAAATATTTCTTTAATGTGCGCGTATACCAACACGCGCGTCCAGCGTTTAAATACTCTAAATAAACACTTTGAACCGCGGGGCGCAGATACTTAGAATCATTGCCGCAGCGCTTGATAGCAACAAGCTGCGAAACAGAAGAAAGAACAATCCTATCTTTTGCTAAGAAATATTCTAGAGACTTCATTATCCCTTGTACTTTTTGTGGCCGACATGTTAAGACGTACTACATAGCATTGCTACAAGTTGTATTTTTATTTTGTGTAAAAACTATGTGAAACGACGAACAAACATTTCTGTAACTCGGGTGTGGATACAATGTACTTACGCACATGCAAGGACGTTTAATTTTAAGAAGGAACGGATTGACAAAGCAGCGATTATTGGACTGCGCCATTTACAAAAGAAATATCAGATGTAAGTCGTGCATTTATTGTGTATTTGTCAATGTGTAGAAGTTTAAAGCCAATTTGATCAAAATATATTAATGTCTTACCATGCAGTGATTTTCTTCTTATTCTTTTCTTTCACTAACCAGAAATGATGTTCAAATTGTATATGAGCTTTGCTACAGGTTCGCTCTTTATCGCGGTGTCTCGATTGTATTTGGGAGACCGCTAATGTGTTCAACTTCCGATCTGTTAATCTTTCTCTTACGAAATTCCACTAATTGGCTTTCATTTCAATTTTTATATTCAAATAGGTCCCTTAGGAATCTTCATCGAAGATTCTGATTGCGTGAAGGCAATCCGGGTCAAAAGTCCAAATATTCACTCAATCAATCCATACGTCTCATGAACACAACCAAGAAACGACGCATCGGTGATCAATTAATAATCTCTCTCTCTCTTTTAAACTCGTACTAAAAAACGGCCACACAGGATAGCCGTAAGTACGCAGTCTAGCGTTAGATTGCATTTTGTCAGTAAATATTACCAACCAACAGTTACAGCATCACTATTATTAATAAGCAAGTTCCTAACGCCAGATGCAGGAAGTGCAAAATCGCTAAACAGGGATGGCTAGAGGACAAATGTAAGGATGTAGAGGCGCATATCATTAGGGGTAAGATAGATACTGCCTTCAGGAAAATTAAAGAGACCTTTTGGGAAAAGAGAACCACTTGCATGAATATCATGAGCTCAGATGGAAACCCAGTGCTAAGCAAAGAAGCGAAAGCAGAAAAGGGTCTATACAAGGACGATGTTCTTGAGGACAATATTATTCAAATGGAAGAGAATGTAGATGATATGAAATAGGAGATCCGATACTGCGTGAAGAGTTTAACAGAGCACTGAAAGACCTAAGTCGAAACAAGGCCCAAGGAGTAGACAAGATTCCATTAGAATTACTGACAGCCTTGGGAGAGCCAGTCCTAACAAAACTCTACCATCTAGTGAGCAAGATGTATGAGACAGGCGAAATACCCTCAGACTTCAAGAAGAATATAATAATTCCAATCCCAAAGAAAGCAGGTGTTGACAGATGTGAAAATTACCGAACTATCAGTTTAATAAGCCACGGCTGCAAAATACTAACACGAATTCTTTACAGACGAATGGAAAAACTGATAGAAGCCGACCTCGGGGAAGGTCAGTTTGGATTCCGTAGAAATGTTGTGTTGGAACACGTGAGGCAATACTGGCCCTACGACTTATCTTAGAAGATAGATTAAGGAAAGGCAAACCTACATTTCTAACATTTGTAGACTTAGAGAAAGCTTTTGACAATGTTGACTGGAATATTCTCTTGCAAAATTCTGAAGATAGCAGGGGTAAAATACAGGGAACGAAAGGCTATTTACAATTTGTACAGAAACCAGATGGCAGTTATAAGAGTCGAGGAGCATGAAAGGGAAGCAGTGGTTGGGAAAGGAGTGAGACAGGGTTGTAGCCTATCCCTGATGTTATTCAATCTTTATATTGAGAAAGCAGTAAAGGAAACAAAAGAAAATTTCGGAGTAGGAATTCAAATCCGTGGAGCAGAAATAAAAACTTTGAGGTTCGCCGATGACAATGTAATTCTGTCAGAAACAGCAAATGACCTGGAAGAGCAGCGGAACGGAATGGACAGTGTCCTGAAAGGAGGACGTAAGGTGAATATTAACAAAAGCAAAACGAGGATAATGGAACGTAATCGAATTAAATCGGGTGATGCTGAGGGTATTAGATTAGAAAATGAGACGCCTAAAGTAGTAAATGAGTTTTTTTTATTTGGGGAGAAAAATAACTGATGATGGTCGAGGTAGCGATGATATAAAATGTAGACTGGCAATGGCAAGGGAAACGTTTCTGAAGAAGAGAAATTTGTTAACATCGAGCATAGATTTAAGTGTCAGGAAGTCGTTTCTGAAAGTATTTGTATGGAGTGCAGCTATGTATGGACGGTGAAACGTGAACGATAAATAGTTTAGACAAAAAGAGAATAGAAGGTTTCGAAACGCGGTGCTACAGAGGAATGCTGAAGATTAGATGGGTAGATCACATAACTAATGAGGAGGTATTGAATAGAATTGGAGAGAAGAGAAATTTGTGGCACAACTTGACCAGAAGAAGGGATCGGTTGGTAGGGCATATTCTGAGGCATCAAGGGATCACCAATTTAGTATTGGAGGGCAGCGTGGAGGAAGACCAAGAGATGAATACACTAAACAGATTCAGAAGGATGTAAGTTGCAGTAGGTACTGGGAGATGAAAAAGCTTGCACAGGATGGAGTAGCATGGAGAGCTGCATCAAAGCAGTCTCTGGACTGAAGACCACAACAACAAGAAAAAAATCGTATATTTGAAATGACAGTTAAATGAAAAAAATTTAATTACAAAGGTAACGAACTGAATTTTGCAGATAACTGCACAATGTAAAAAAAAAAAAGGTTAATTCGGCGTAATCAAAGAAATGTGTTAAACCGTGTGAACCAGAATTTTCAGTCTGATATAGTGCAAGCACGGTTTCTGAATTTCTGCTGGAGTCAATGTCAGAAACATTGCTGTTGCGCAAATTTCAGATCAGAGATTAGGATATGTATCTCTGTCAGTGATATCCTCGGGATGCCACAAACTCCTTTTTTTCTTGCACTATATTTGAAGTTTGTCACAATCTACGTGTTACGCGTGATTGGACCGAAGACAACAAACTCATTTCAGTTCCGTTGAATGCATTTTCGAACGCTGAGATCGGTTGCACTGTCAACGAACCCACTGAGTGCGAATCGCGAAAGGTCAGTGATGGTAACGGAACTCAATGCCCCACGCCCCTACCACGTAACCACAATATTGGCTGCAGGGGCGTGAGTAATGGTATCCAGTGGTGAGCATAGAGCAGTGTAGCTGAACTTCTTAGTCGACAAGTAGCTCACAACAATGCTACCGTGCTGATGGCGTTGATACAAGCAGAGCAATGGCAGCGATAAACACTGCATTATATCTGCAACAACGCTGCCGAAGTTGATATTTCGTCTGTAGGGAATCGAGGAATTTTGCATAGTGAGAAAGATGTGACAGATGAAATATCAGCGTTTTTGCAAGATGAACCACTGGAATTACTGTTGTCGTATATGCTCGACTGTTCGGACAATGTAGTTGAGGAATTCAGTTATTGCGATACGTCCTTAATAAGTCAAAGTGATATTGAAACAGATGTCGAGGTATATAGTTCATCACCCTTGTCGAACAGGGAGCAACTAATCTCTTCTCCAGTGAAACGCAGTTAAGCACAAACGTTGTCCATGGAGCGGGCACTAAACATACTTACGCAGATGGAAGATCATCCGCAGGATAGTAAAAAGACAATAATGAACAGATTTTGAATAAATCCGCATCAGTTTCACCGTGTGCTGCATAAGAAAAACTATGGATGTTCAAGGGAGAACAAAGCGAGCTTGTTACAAAAAGCCGGCCGCTGTGACCGAGCGGTTCTAGGCGCTTCAATCCGGAACCGCGCGACCGCTACGGTCGCAGGTTCGAATCCTGCCTCGGGCATGGATATGTGTGGTGTTCTTAGGTTAGTTAGGTTTAAGTAGTTCTAAGTTCTAGGGGACTAATGACCTCAGATGTTAAGTCCCATAGTGCTCAGAGCCATTTGAACCATTTTGTTACAAAAATTTGCGCTTTTCAAGGATGCTCGATACAATTTACACCATTTCATGATAGTGACCTAGTACGTTATGCACATCAAACTGAACGCGACATAGATTTCAAGAGAAGCAGTGGTTGTTTGTACAACTTCAGTGTTACAGAATTGGAAGACTTAAGACAACGAAATTTTAAACAAAGCGTCAACTTGTTGCTCAGCACACTGCAGAAGCGACCAGAAAATTTGCAGATGAGATAAAAAAAACTTATCTCGTCGTTCAGTAAGGAATTTGTTTTCGACTTCAATCAATCGTAATTTGAAGAGGAAACACACATGAAAGGAACCCAGCAAATTAATGGTACCGAGAGAGTTATATCAAGATCAATTAACACCGATGCCTTCACGCATTCGTATTATTATGCCGACTGTTAATCTGGATGGTAAATTGGCTGCATAGTTATTTATTGTGCTGCGAGAAGTTGGAGGTGCTCTTTCTCATTTCCTTGACCTTGCAAGGGCAGTAGGGGATATTTTCATCAGAGCAAGAAATTGGGAAAATGAAAGTAAAATAACTACAAACATGGTACGAGCAATGCTTTTGGCCAGCAGCTGGTCAGAATAACTTGCTTTTGCTTGATTCCTGCTCTGCGTATAAAAATCATACTCTCTTATAGGAAAATGCCCCACTAAAATTTTGTGAAATTGTGATCATTCCACTTGGAGCCACTGCGCAAATTCAGCCTCTGGAACTTTGTTTATCCCATGCCTATAAAACCTATTATCTGACCATCTTCAGCTGCGCCTTAAAGGGTAGCCAGTTTCACGGTATGCTCCAAAACAGTCTGTTTCGCATACGCTTGCATGTCATCACATTCCATCAGATCTCATGATCCTGTTACACCAATATGTGCATTCTTTAAGAGTGGATACCTAGCTGAACGTCCTGCACTGTTTGTAGCTCCCAAGGTGTTCGCCTTCTATCTTGATGGTGCAAACTTTTGTGATCACTGGGACGCGCCATGTTTCATTCGATGTTCATGGTTTGTTTTAAACATTTCTTGAATGTGGACGATGTCCATTTTGTGAAGTGTAATACATATATACTACAGGAGGTTGATCTCTGCACCTCTCACCGGCTGCGCTTGGTGAGTCATTAGCAGTTAATATTTTTCCTGTCATCTACATCTACATGGATACTCTGCAAATCACATTTAAGTGCCTGGCAGAGGGTTCATCGAACCACCTTCACAATTCTCTATTATTCCAATCTCGTATAGCGTGCGGAAAGAATGAACACCTATATCTTTCCGTACGAGCTCTGATTTCCCTTATTTTATCGTGGTGATGGTTCCGCCATATGTAGGTCGGTGTCAACAAAATATTTTCGCATTCGGAGGAGAAAGTTGGTGATTGGAATTTCGTGAGAAGATTCCGTCGCAACGAAAACCGCCTTTCTTTTAATGATTTCCATCCCAAATCCTGTATCATTTCTGTGACACTCACTCCCATATTTCGCGATAATACAAAACGTGCTGCCTTTCTTTGAACTTTTTCAATGTACTCCGTCAGGCCTACCTGGTAAGGGTCCCACACCGCGCACCAGTATTCTAAAAGAGAACGAAGAAGCGTAGTGAAGACAGTCTCCTTAGTAGGTCTATTACATTTTCTAAATGTCCTGCCAATAAAACGCAGGCTTTGGTTAGCCTTCCCCACAACATTTTCTATGTGTTCTTTCCAATTTAAGTTGTTCGTAATTGTAATACCTAGGTATTTAGTTGAATTTACGGCTTTTAGATTAGACTGATTTATCGTGTAACCGAAGTTTAACGAGTTCCTTTTCGCACTCATGTGGATGACCTCACACTTTTCGTTATTTAGGGTCAACTGCCACTTTTCGCATTGGAAGGAAAATCAGCATTGGCCGTATTTTGTTGTCTTATTGTCAGCAAAATCCATTTTTGGTCACTTAGTGACCATCCTCAGTGCTGTAATATACAATTAAAATTGGTGATCGCTCTAAGCTTGTGGTTATAGCTTGATACCGGTGCCTACCAATTTTAAGTGTATATTAGAGCACTGAGGATGGTCACTAAGTGACCGAAAATCGATTTTGCTGATAATAAAACAACAATATACGGCCAATGCTGATTTTCCTTCCAATTCCATCCACTATGTGGTCGTGGTGCACACAATACGCCATGGAGTCGCCGATCAATAAACTTTTCGCATTTTTCAGATATTTTTTCTAAATCATTTTGCAGTTTGTGTTGATGTCTTGATGACTTTATTAGTCGATAAACGACAGCGTCATCTGCAAACAACCGAAGACGGTTGCTCAGATTGTCTCCCAAATCGTTTACATAGATAAGGAACAGCAAAGGGCCTATAACACTATCTTGGGGAACGCCTGAAATCACTTCTGTTTTACTTGATGACTTTCCGTCAATTACTACGAACTGTGACCTCTCTGACAGGAAATCGCAAATCCAGTCACATAACTGAGATAATATTTCATAAACACGCAATTTTACTACGAGCCGCTTGTATGGTACAGTGTCAAAAGCCTTCCGGAAATTCAGAAATACGAAATCAGTTTGAAACCCCTTGTCAATAGCACTCAGCACTTTATGCGAATAAAAAGCTAGTTTTGTTTCACAGGAACGATGTTTTCTAAACCCATGTTGACTGTGTATCAATAGACCGTTTCCTTCGAGGTAATTCATAATGTTCGAACACAATATATGTTCTAAAGTCCTACTGCATATCTACGTTAACGAAATGGGAGGGTAATTTAGTGGGTTACACCTTTCTTGAATATTGGTGTGACCTGTGCAACTTTCCAGTCTTTGGGTACGGATCTTTCGTCGAGCGAACGGTTGTATACGATTGTTAAGTATTACAATGAAATAAACACCCTTAGCTGCTTACAGGGGTTGACATACGTCAACGGGGACAGATGAAAATGTGTGCCCCGACCGGGACTCGAATCCGGGATCTCCTGCTTACATGGCAAACGCTCTGTCCATCTGAGCCACCGAGGACACAGAGGATAGCGTGACTGCAGGGATTTATCTCTGGCACGCCTCCCGCGAAACCCACATTCTCAACGTATTGTCCCGCACTACGTTCGTAGTGCCCCTGCCCATTATACTCATTACTCGCGGCGCGTTGCCGATTCCCGTAAGAGTTCGGTCACTATTTGTGCATTCGCACAGAAGAAGAAGATGGTCAAGTGGCCGGTGAGCCTTAACTATACAGGGTGTTACAAAAAGGTACGGCCAAACTATCAGGAAACATTCCTCACACACAAAGAAAGAAAATATGTTTATGTGGACATGTGTCCGGAAACGCTTACTTTCCATGTTAGAGCTCATTTTATTACTTCTCTTCAAATCACATTAATCATGGAATGGAAACACACAGCAACAGAACGTACCAGAGTTACTTCAAACATTTTGTTACAGGAAATGTTCAAAATGTCCTCCGTTAGCGAGGATACATGCATCCACCCTCCGTCGCATGGAATCCCTGATGCGCTGTTGCATCCCTGGAGAATGGCGTATTGTATCACAGTCGTCCACAATACAAGCACGAAGAGTCTCTACATTTGGTACCGAGAGCTTTCAAATGCCCACGTAAATGAAAGTCAAGAGGGTTGAGGTCGGGAGAGTGTGGAGGCCATGGAATTGGTCCGCCTCTAGCAATCCATCGGTCACCGAATCTGTCGTTGAGAAGCGTACGAACACTTCGACTGAAATGTGCAGGAGCTCCATCGTGCAAAAACCACATGTTGTGTCGTACTTGTAAAGGCACATATTCTAGCAGTACAGGTAGAGTATTCTGTATGAAATCATGATAACGTGCTCCATTGAGCGTAGGTGGAAGAACATGGGGCCCAATCAAGACATCACCAAACGTTCACAGAAAATCTGTGTTGTTGACGTGACTGCACAATTGCGTGCGGATTCTCGTCAGCCCACACATGTTGATCGTGAAAATTTACAATTTGATCACGTTGGAATGAAGCCTCATTTGTAAAGAGAACATTTGCACTGACATGAGGATTGACACATTGTTGGATGAACCATTCGCAGAAGTGTACCCGTGGAGGCCAATCACCTGCTGATAGTGACTGCACACGCTGTACATGGTACGGAAACAACTGGTTCTCCCGTAGCACTCTCCATACAGTGACGTGGTCAACGTTACCTTGTACAACAGCAACTTCTCTGACGCTGACATTAGGGTTATCGTCAACTGCATGAAGAATTACCTCGTTCATTGCAGGTGTCTCGTTCTCAGGCTCAGATAGATAGGGCTTCTGCCATGTAAGCAGGAGATCCCGGGTTCGATTCCCGATCGGGGCACACATTTTCATCTGTCCCCGTTGACGTATGTCAACGCCTGTAAGCCGCTAAGGGTGTTCATTTCATTGTAATTTCATTCTAACGAGCTGCATGCTCACCGATGGTATCTGTTCTTTCGGACGTGTCCGAAAGGACAGATACCATCTTAGTATATATATTGTTAAGTATGGAGCTAATGCATCAGCATACTCCGAAAAGAACCTAATTGGTATACAGTCTGGACCAGAAGACGCTTTTATTAAGTGATTTGAGTTGCTTCACTACTCCCAGGATATTTATTTCTATGTTACTCATGTTGGCAGCTGCTCTCGATTCGAATTCTGGAATATTTACTTCGTCTTCTTTTGTGAAGGCATTTCGTCAGGCTGTGTTTAGTAAATCTGGTTTGGCGGCACTGTCAAATGTAATAATTGCTGGGTATAGAACTCAGGACCTTATCGTCGTACGTAATTACGAACAGTATACGCTACCCCTACACCACAGCTACCTATTAAACCATAACTGTTAACGCAACACGCATCAAGAACCGCACTTGCGATCTCGCAGTCAAAGTGTTCATTTAGAATGAAATTTTCACTCTACAGCGGAGTGTACGCTGATATGAAATTTCCTGGCAGATTAAAACTGTGTGCCGGACCGAGACTCGAACTCGGGACCTTTACCTTTCGCGGGCAAGTGCTCTACCAACTGAGCTACCGAAGCATGACTCACGCCCCGTCCTCACAGCTTTACTTCTGCCAGTACCTCGTCTCCTACCTTCAAAACTTTACAGAAGCTCTCCTGCGAACCATGCAGAACTAGCACTCCCGAAAGAAAGGATATTACGGAGACATGGCTTAGCCACAGTCTGGGTGATGTTTCTAGAATGAAATTTTCACTCTACAGCGGAGTGTGCGCTGATACGAAATTCCTGGCAGATTAAAACTGTGTGCCGGACCGAGACTCGAACTCGGGACCTTTGACCTTTCGCGGTCAAGTCCTCTACCAACTGAGCTACCCAAGCACGACTCACGCCCCGTCCTCACAGCTTTAATTCAGCCAGTACCTCGTCTCCTACCTTCCAAACTTTGCAGAAACTCTCCCTCGGTGGTATTTCCGGACGTCGGTGCCACTGCAGCCGCAGCTTAAGAGCACACTGATCACTATATCTGCCGCAGTGTATTCCGAAACAGCGGTCCCGCAGTGCTACGGGACCCGTGCAATCGCCGGGTTGCGTGTGCAGACTTACAGAGTTTCCTAGTACGGCGCGAGGGCAGAGCCGGGCGACCGTGCTTGCAAGGTCACCGCCCTGCCTTCCCAGCGACGCGTCGCAGCACCGTGATCAGGCTCCAGCCGACGGGGGACTTCCCCGCCTCCGGTGCCGTCCCGCGAACTCGAGGTGGGGAGGGCTCACACGTGCCACCACCATATAAACCCCGGACCCTCCTGTTGAGGCATCAGTCCGCTGCAGCCAGCTGGAACCTCTGCGGAAGCGACAGCCAGCCTATACAGCCCTCTCAGGTATGAACTGCGATTTAACTATCTTTCTGTTTTACAACTCAACCGGCGCGCTGAACTGCTTTCGCGTATCTCAAGATCCATCGCATAAAGCAAATAATCGTACTTTCGATTGATTCCTGCGCCAGTCTATTCGTCTCGCCAACAACAGCACCGTGGTATGCTCTGTTATGTCTTTCTGTCCGTAATTATTGGTTTCCCTCTCTGCTGCTAAAATGTAAACGTGACACGTCCAGGTAAATAAACAACAAACTGTTCGAAATAATCGAATAATTTAACTGCCTTTTTACCACATTACAAATTCCATTCGCAACTGTACTTTCATGGTACACGTACTGGAATACACGTAAAGCTTCATAACATATTCCGATTACCTTATAGCGTCTTCACTGCGTCACTGTACATCTGGAAGTCACAGGTTCATCAGGCTTTTCTGTTATCATGTGAGGATATTTACTGCGAATCAACGTGCCAGAAACGGTTGAACTGTAAAATCTGTTGATATCTTTTGTATACGTCTCAGTGAATTGGCTCCCACGTATTTAACATACACAGCTTTCAAAGATGATACCCCAACCAAACTGCATGGATATTTCAGTGACTCAGAGATAATATGTAACTTTTTTTACTTACTTATGGCTTCTAGCATGCATACTTTTTCGGCATCACAATTTAAAAGGATTTACAGAAATATCGAAGTAATATTCAGGGCACGCATTCTTAAATTTTCCTTCAAACTGAAATTGTTATTTAGAGGGTCATTCAGGTGCCCCTACCTATAGGGTTTCTGCAGCATACAAGTAAGATTTTTATGTTCTCTCCCTCGCTACATGCAGACTAATAGTCCAACAGCAAAGAAATGAACTGCATCTTTTTGTAGGAAATTTAATATAACTAAATTTTGTACTGTGGTACGTTTTCATTAGAGGCCGCAGCTTTCGAATTGCTCGAGAAAAACCCACAAAACCAACCTTCAAATGTGTTTTTCTTGAATAACTCGAAAACTGTGGCCTCCAGGGAGAACGTATCCCACTAAAAAATTTTACTACATTACATTTTCTACAAAAAAGTCCTGCGCACTTTTTCTGTAGGACTAATAGTTCGTGCGCAGACAGAGAGAGAATAAGAATAAGAGTATGGAATTTGAAGGTGTTGCGGGTTACATAAAACCCATTGGTAAGGGCAGCTGAATCCCCTGTATATTCGCTTACACTACTAGATACAAGTTTACCGTTAACCCTTGTTTGTATTAAAACATTTAATTGTATGCTTCATTTAATTTCAACGTCCACCATTCCTTTTTATGTTATATGGTGCTATAAACCTGGTTATGGTGTCATATCCACTCCTGATTTTATTTCATGGTACTGAGATATCGCAATGTGGCAGGCAGTGACCGAATCTCGAAAGCTCCCTTATAAATTCGACATTGCTTTTCTCATAGCGCCTGCACTGAAACAGCATGTGATTTAGACCATTAACTGGTTCGTCGTCGTCCGCAGCTCGTGGTCGTGCGGTAGCGTTCTAGCTTCGCGCGCCCGGTTTCCCGGGTTCGATTCCCGGCGGGGTCAGGGATTTTCTCTGCCTCGTGATGACTGGGTGTTGTGTGATGTCATTAGGTTAGTTAGGTTTAAGTAGTTCTAAGTTCTATGGGACTGATGACCATAGATGTTAAGTCCCATAGTGCTCTGAGCCATTTGAACCATTTTTGATTCGTCGTCGCATTGACAGTACTGTATCTCCAGCACGAAGATTTTATGTAAGTGGATGCGAGAAGATCCAGAACTGAGTCGTATTCTCATTCCTTGAGTTTGAGAACTTTAAAAACCATCTCTGTCTTGATATGAATGGCTTTATACTTGCATAGCTTTCATCTCTTGTTTTTTGACTTTCGTTAAATTGTTCCTGTTACGAGAGAACTGCTTGTTGTTTTATTTTCAGCATGTAATCTGTGTATGGGAGTTTCATGTCTTCTGCTGCTAATTCCATCTACGCTAGTCCATATCCTTTGTCCTTGTATGTAATGCTACAGTGAGTTTAATCTATATGAATTCTGTAATTTGACCAGTTGTCTTTGCCTGGTGGCAGCGATCTACTACGTCCAGGATGTATTTACCAGTTATCTTGTACTTACTTCTGTAACTACTTGATTTCAGAACGCTTTCTAAGTCTGTGATTATTACTTAACCGTTTCAGGATTTTCAGGGATATGTTGTGATTTACTGCCACCATAACTTACACGTTATACAATACAACATATTACTTAAATAAATTTTCCACTAAAATATTCTAAGGAAAAATAATAATATCGTCTGCTCTTGTCAATGGTTGAAATGTAACCTCAACATCGATATTCCACGTTAAAAAAATAATGTTTTTACGTTAGCAAAATACTGATGTTCATATAATACTAATGATGTTTCAGTTCAGCACAGACAATTACCGTCACATCTCCTCAAATGACACCGCATGAAAATCAAGCACTATCGTCCTTTCTATTGATCTTTGTATTGATTCTATAGTATGGTTACCTCTTTCCCATAGTCCTGTGTCTGTCCCCTCACAAACACTAGCAATGAGCAATGCCTTCCAAAACTGTTGATCCCCCTTTTTCCTTTCTTTTTTTCCTTTTTTTTTTTTTTTTTTTTTTTTTTTTTTTTTTTTTTTTGCTGTGGTGAGGTCTTATGGGACCAAACTACTGGGGTCATCGGTCCCTAAGCTCATACACTACTTAATCTAACTTACGCTAAAGACAACACACACACACTCAGGACCGAGGGAGGACTCGAACCTCCGACGGGCGAGCCGCACGGACCGTGACAAGGCTCCCTAGACCGCTCGGATACCCAGTGCGGCCTTCAGATTAGATTAGACATACTTTTGGTTCCATAGACTCATAGTATGGATGTAAAACATTCATGGGGTCACTTCGTGATGATGTTACAAACATTCTGGGATGATGGAGAAGGGTGAATGTGTCAAATGGAACAAAAAGTAAGTGAACTGCAAAGGAGACAGGGATTTCTGGTCAGTGAGTACGGAGTAATATCAACAGTAACAGAATACCTTATAACAGGAGTTGGATTAGTTATGAATAGGAAGATAGGGCAGAGTTGAACACTTCAGTGATAGGGTTTTCCTCATCAGATCGACAACAACTCAACACAGACAACAGTAGTAGAGGTATACATGCCGACGACGCAAGGAGAAGATGAAGACATCTAGAAAATATATGAGGATACTGAACGGGTAATTCAGTACGTAAAGGGAGATGAAAATCTTATAGTCATGGGGGATTGGCACGTGGTTGCAGGGGAAAAAATAGAAGAAGGGGTTACGGGATAGTATGTGCGTGGTAGTAGGAATGAGAAAGGATAGAGACGAATTGAGTTTGGCAGTAAATTTCAGCTAGTAATAGCGAATATTCGTTCGAGAATCGCAAGAGGAGGTATACTACGAAAAGGCCGGAAGGTAAGGAAAGATTTCAGTTAGGTCGCGTCATGGTCACGCAGAAATTCCAAAATCCGATACCGGATTGTAAGGCGCACCCTGGAGCAGATATAGACGCAGCTCACAATTTAGTAATGATGAAGAGTAGGCTGAAATTCGAGAGACCAGTCAGGAAGAATTAATGCGGAAAGAAGTGGGACACGAAATTTCTAAGGAATAAAGAGATACACTTCAAGTTCTCTGAGGATGTAGATACTGCAATAGTGAATAGCTCAGTAGAGTTCAGTTGAAGAGGAATATATATCTCTAAATAGGACAATCAGAGAAGCTGGAAACATAAACACAGGTAAAAGGATGGTAATCCGAGGGAACTATGGGTGACAGAAGAAATATTTAGACTGATCGACGACAAGAGGAAGTACAAAACGTTCAGGGAAATCCACGAATATAGAAATGCAAGCCACATAGAAATGAAGTAAGTAGGAAGTGCTGGGAAGCTAAGGCAAACTGGTTGCATGAAAAGTGTAAAGAAATCGGAAAAGAAATGATTGTCAGAAGGACTGACTCAGCATATAGAAAGTCAAAACAACCTTCGGTGAGATTAAAAGCAAGAGCGGTAACATTAAGATTGCAATGGGAATTTTACTGTCAAATGCAGAAGAGACAATAGGTAGGTGGAAAGAGTACACTGAAAGCCTCTTTGAGGGGGGTCTTGTGTGATGACGTGATAGACGAAGAAACAGGAGTCGATAGCGAAGAGGTAGGGGATCCAGTATTAGAGTCAGAATTTAAGAGCTTTGCAAGACTTAAGGTCAAATAAGGCTAACGGGATATATAACATTCCATCGGAATTTCTAAAATCATTGGGAGAAGTGGCAATAAAATGGTTATTCTCTTTCGTATGTAGGATGTATGAGACTGGCGATATACTACATACGTAACGTCCTTAATAGATTGTGGACAGTTGGGAATGTGGGTCTCACGGGAAGCGTGCAAGCGACAAGTCCCTCCAGTAGCGATATTCGTCTGTGTCCTCGGTGACTCAGATGGATAGAGCGTCTGCCATGTAAGCAGGAGATCCCGAGTTCGAGTCCCGGTCGGGGCACACATTTTCAGCTGCCCCCATCGAGGTATATCAACAACACCTGTCGGCAGCTGAGAGTTTCAATTAATTATCATTTATTCCAGAGAAGCTGCACGGTCATCAATGGTATCTGTTCTTTCGAGAACAGTTACTATATTCAGAGACTATATTGGTCTCATACAGATATGATTTTATGTATATAAACAGAAGCCACGAGTGAAAATTTGTAGCAAAGCCAGGAATCGAACCGAGGTCTCCCGCTTACTAGGCTGGTGCGTTAGCCACTAAGCCACCTTGGCACAGCAGTTTATACAACAGCGCGGATTACCCCGGCACGCCTCTCTCCTCGATCTAAATTTTCACTGCCGCCTCAGCCAACTTTAAATTCCCCCCTTACACACGAACAGAATTGACGACGCTCTCCATGTTCTGGAATAGTATGTCAGTCTCGAACGCAAATAGGGGTTCTCGAATAGCAGCTCACCATCAAATGTAAATGGGAGATCCAGCCTGAAACCCAGGCAAAGGTACTTATACAAATGGAATGACATAGCTTTAGAGACTTTACTGGTCTCATGCTGTATGAGAGCAGTGACGTCTCTAAAGTTGAATCATTTCATTTGTAGAAGACCCTTCGCCTGTATTCCACGCTGGGTCCCTCATTTACGCTCGATGTTGAGATGCTATTCCAGAAGATGGAGAACCTCGGTAATTCAGTTCGTGTGCGTTTGTGTGTAAGGGGGAATTTAAAGTAGGCTGGGACTGCAGTGAGGATTTGGATCGAGGAGAGAGGCTTGGCAGGCTAATCCTTGCAGTTGTGTGAATCGCTGTGTAAGGTGGCTTATTGGCTAACGCACCTGTCTAGTAAACTGGAGACCCGGGTTCAATTCCCGGTCTTGGCACATGTTAACAGTCGTCGTTTCAGTCTATATACTCGTACATAAAAAATACCATCAAACTTTCGGAAAAACATTATTTACACAGTTCCGAAGACTGTAAGCGCCGACAAACGTGAGAATTATCGCACAACCAGCTTAACAGCTTACGCATCCAAATTGCTGCCAAGAATAATATACAGAAGAATGGGAAAGAAAATGGAGAATCTGTTAGATGACAGTCAATTTGGCTTTAGGAAAATTAAAGGTGCCAGATAGTCAGTTCAGACGCTGCAATTGATATTCGTAGCAAAACTGAAGAAAAACCAAAACACGGTCGTAGGACTTACTGACCTGTGAAAAGGTGTAAAATGGTGTAGGACGTCTGAGAAAAACAGGGTGAGCTGTAAGGAAAGACAGGCGATATACAATATGTACAAGAAACAAAAGAGAAGAATAAGAGTGGAAGATGAAGAACGATCGGATTAAAAAGGGTGTAAGAGAGCATAGTCTTTCGCCCCTACTGTTCAGTTTCTACATCAAAGAATCAATGATGGAAATAAAATTAAAGGCACAAAAGTGGGATTAAAATCCAAGGTGAAAGGATATCAAAGACAAGTTTCACTGATGACATTGCTAAACTCAGTGAAAGTGAAGAAGAATTACAGGATCTGTCGCCGGCCAGTGTGGCCGAGCGGTTCTAGGCGCTTCAGTCTGGAGCCGCGCGACCGCTACGGTCGCAGGTTCGAATCCTGCCTCGGGCATGGATGTGTGTGATGTCCTTAGGTTAGTTAGGTTTAAGTAGTTCTAAGTTCTAGGGGACTGATGACCTCAGATGTTAAGTCCCATAGTGCTCAGAGCCATTTGAACCATTTTTACAGGATCTGTCGAATGGAGTGAACGGTCGAATGAGTGCAGAATATGGATTTAGAATAAATCAAATAATGGCGACAGTAATGAGAAGTTACAAAAATCGGAATACCGAGAAACTTAACTTCAGAATTGGGGATCACGAAGTAGATGAAGTGCTACTTAGGAAGCAAAATACTCCACGATGGACGGAGCAAAGAGGACAAAAAAAGCAGACTAACAATGGCAAAAATGGCATTCCCGGCCAAGAGAAATCTATTAGAGTCAAACATAGGTATCAATTTGAGTCAAAAGTTTCTGAGACTGTACGTTTGGAGCATTGTATGGTAGTGAAACATGGACTGTGGGAAAACCGGAACAGAAGAGTATCGAAGCATTTTAAATGTGGTGCTACAGAAGAATGCTGAATATTTGGTAGACTGCTAAGATAAGGAATGAGGAGGTTCTCCCCAGAATCGCCATGGAGAGGAAACATGGAAAGCACTGACAGGATGATTGGACATCTGTTTAGGCCTCAGGGAATAACTTCCGTATTGCTAGAAGGAGCTATAGAGGGTAAAATCTGTAGAGCAAGACAGATATTGGAATAGATCCAGCAAATAATTGAGGACTTAGGTAGCAAGTGCTACTCTGAGACGAAAGATTGGCTCACAACAAACCAGTCAGAATACTGATAACTCAGCAGTCTACGGTGGTATACAGTTACTGCAAAAAGGTGGGAATTTAAGGAGATGGGACCTGTATAAACTGACAGAACCAGAGGTTGTAGAGAGTTTCAGGGAGAGCATTAGGGAACGATTGACAAGAATGGGAGAAAGAAATACAGTAGAAGAAGAATGGGTAGCTTTGAGAGATGAAATAGTGAAGGCAGCAGAGGATAAAGTAGGTAAAAAGACGGGGGCTAATAGAAATCCTTGGGTAACAGAAGAGATACTGAATTTAGTTGATGAAAGGAGAAACTACAAAAATGCAGTAAATGAAGAAGGCAAAAAGGAATACAAACGTCTCACAAATAATATCGACAGGAAGTGCAAAATGGCTAAGCAGGGATGGCTAGACGACAAATGTGAGGATGTAGAGGTGTATATCACTAGGGGTAAGATAGATAATGCCTACAGGAAAATTAAAGAGATCTTTGGAAAAAAAGAGAACCATTTGCATGAATATCAAGAGCTCAGATGAAAACCCAGTTCTAAGCAAGGAAGGGAAAGCAGAAAGGTGGAAGGAGTATATACAGAGTCTATACAAGGACGATATTCTTGAGGACAATATTATGGAAATGGAAGAGGCTGTAGATGAAGATGAAATGGGAGATATGATACTGCGTGAAGAGTTTGACAGAGCAATGAAAGACCTAAGTCGAAACAGGGCCCCGGGAGTAGACAACATTCCATTAGAACTACTGACAGCCTTGGGAGAGTCAGCCCTGACAAAACTCTGCCATCTGGTGAGCAAGATATATGAGACAGGCGAAATACCCTCAGACTTCAAAAGCAATATAATAATTCCAATCCCAAAGAAAGCAGGTGTTGACAGATGTGAAAGTTACCGAACTATCAGTTTAATAAGCCACGGCTGCAAAATACTAACACAAATTCTTTACAGACGAATGTAAAAACTGGTAGAAGCCGACCTCGGGGAAGATCAGTTGGAACACGTGAGGCAACACTGACCATACGACTTATCTTAGAAAATAGACTAAGGAAAGGCAAACCTACTTTTCTAGCATTTGTAGACAAAGAGAAAGCTTTTGACAATGTTGACTGGAATGCTCTATTTCAAATTCTGAAGGTGGCAGGGGTAAAATACAGGGAGTGAGAGGTTATGTGCAATTTGTACAGAAACCAGATGGCGGTTATAAGAGTCGAGGGGAATGAAAGGGAAGCAGTGATTGGGAAGGGAGTGAGACAGGGTTGTAGCCTATCCCCGATGTTATTCAATCCGTGTATTGAGTAAGCAGTAAAGGAAACAAAAGAGATATTCGGAGTAGGTATTAAAATCGATGGAGAAGACATAAAAACTTTGAGGTTCGCCGATGACATTGTAATTCTGTCAGAGACAGCAAAGCACCTGGAAGAGCAGTTGAACGAAATGGACAGTCTTGAAAGGAGGATATGAGATGAACATCAACAAAAGCAAAACGAGGATAATGGAATGTAGTCGAATTAAATCTGGTGATGCTGAGGGTATTAGATGAGTAAATGAGACGCTTAAAGTGGTAAATGAGTTTCGCTATTTGGGGAGCAAAATAACTGATGATGGTCGAAGTAGAGAGGATATAAAATGTAGACTGGCAATGGCAAGGAAAGCGTTTCTGAAAAAGAGAAATTTGGTAACATCGAGTATAGATTTAAGAGTCAGGAAGACGTTTCTAAAAGTATTTGTCTGGAGTGTAGCCATGTATGGAAGTGAAACATGGACGATAAATAGTTTGGACAAGAAGAGAATAGAAGCTTTCGAAATGTGGTGCTACGGAAGAATGCTGAAGATTAGATAGGTAGATCACATGACTAATGAGGAGGTATTGAATACAATTGGGGAGTAGAGAAATTTGTGGCACAACTTGACAAGAAGAAGGGATCGATTGGTAGGGCATATTCTGAGGCATCAAGGGATCACCAATTTAGTACTGGAGGGCAGCGTGGAGGGTAATAATGGTAGAGGAAGACCAAGCGATGAATACACTAAACAGATTCAGAAGGATGTAGGTTGCAGTATGTGCTGGAAGATGAAGAAGCTTGCACAGGATAGAGTAGCATGGAGAGCTGCATCAAACCAGTCTCTGGACTGAAGACCACAACAACAACAACAGTTACTGTAAATAAACTTCTAAAGAAAGAGAAACTGTTGCGTAATAGGCATGAAACAAATCCTAGGGTTACAGATCGAGAGACGCTGAAAGAAACGCAGATGGTTTTCAAGAGGGCAATGCGTGGAGCCTTCAGTGACTATATATTCAGCATATCATCGAAGGACTTCTCACAAAAGCCAAACAAAATTCTTGGTCATATGCATAAATGCTGAGCTCAGTTTTCAAGTGTTCCTTTACATAGGAAAATCCGTGGGTGTTGCCACTATTTAATTATCGCAGCACTGCAATGATGAGTGAAATACAGGATGGTCGGAAACAGTCTGAAAAATTTTTAAGGGTGCTGCAGGTATGTTGTGGTGAGAAATAAATGCTGCAAAAAATTCGATACGTTGCGCTGTATCCGACATACTTAGCATTGAAGTTTTCCAACCAGGTCGTGCTCACGCAAACTCAAGATACAACTGGTGACAGTTGTTGTCATTGCATAGATGACAGAGCACTTGACCGCTCACCCTTTGGTTCGGGTTCAATCCTCACTACCGTCCCATGTCTAGTTTTTGTATCGCTATCTTGTTTCGTTTTAGAAAACCAACGAAGAAAACGTTTGGTGACACCGCGTCTGCCAGGTCGCTTGAACTTGCCCGCGCAACTGCTTGATTGACTAACTTCACTGCTAATTAACTCAGGATTGGCGAATATTTCCTCAGCACAACCCACGCCGCAACAAACTTACGAACTTTTCTGATCACCCTAGACACTAGTGTATTGGTGTCGGGAAATAGCTGAAATCGTAACAAAGATCCAGAGCTGTAAGGAATCCTTATCAGGTTCAGTACCTAATTTATGGTTCAGTTAACCGGTCTTTTAACGATAATCTACCACAAATACTTAGAACGAATAACCTTGCCAATAGTTGGAAAAAATTACAAGTCACACCACTCTACAAGCAGAGTAGTAGAAGTGATCCAGAAAACTACCGTCGAATATTCTTGACATCCATTTGTTGTAGAATATTAAAAAATATTTTGAGCTCAATTGTAATGAGGTATATCGGAGAAAAGGATCTTCTCCATGGCAGCAAGCATGGGTTCCGGAAACATCGATCATGTGAAACCTAACTCACATTTGTTTCACGTGACGTACTGAAAGCTATCGATCAAAGCAGTCAGGTAGGTACAGTAAATTTCGATTTCCCAAAAGCATTAGCCTCCGTACCACATCTACGCTTATTTTCAAAAGCACGATCGTATACAATACCAAGCGAAATTTGTGGAGGAACTGACATTTACTTGGTAAGGAGGAAGCAGCAATTTATCTTTACTGGGAGAGTCATCGATATATGTAGAAGTAACGTCAGGTGTGTTCAAGGAGCCGGCCGGGGTGGCCGAGCGGTTCTAGGCGCTACAGTCTGGAGCCGCGCGACCGCTACGGTCGCAGGTTCGGATCCTGCCTCGGGCATGGATGTGTGTGATGTCCTTAGGTTAGTTAGGTTTAAGTAGTTCTAAGATCTAAGGGACTGATGACCTCAGAAGTTAAATCCCATAGTGCTCAGAGCCATTTGAACCATTTTTTGTGATCAAGGAAAGTACTTTCGGACCTTCGTTGTTCATGTTGTATACTAAATGGTTCAAATAGCTCTAAGCGCTATGGGACTGAACATCTGAGGTCATCAGTCCCCTAGACTTAGAACTACTTAAACCTAACTTACCTAAGGACGGCACACACATCCATGCCCGAGGCAGGACCCGAACCTGCGACTGTAGCAGCAGCGCGGTTCCAGACTGAAGCGCCTAGAAGCGCTCGGCCACAGCGGCCGGCTGTTGTATACTATTGACGTTGTAGACAACATTAACAGTAAGCTACCGTCTGAAAAACGCCCCACAAATATTCCGTGCACTTCACGAAACGAAAAAAACGCACAATGCTACGACTGCTATATGAACGAGTCACAATTGGAATAGGACAACTTATACAAACACCTTAAAGTAACAGTTTTTAGGGTTACGAAACTAAATTCTCTCATTGGATGTAAATCAGACATTTCTTCTTTGGTGTGTGTGTGTGTGTGTGTGTGTGTGTGTGTGTGTGTGTGTGTGTGTGTGCGTGTCCAGTTGTCAAAATGTCGGAGTATACAGACAATATGTTTGTCACCTGTTAAGCTCACATTTGATATTACTCTTTGTTAATCTGATGTCCTTTGTAGTTTTTAGAAGTACTGGATACATTCTGCATGCTGCAATCACAATTTTGTCATCTCAGCTCACTAGTACTGAATCGATTAAATACAGAAAATTTACGGCCGCCAGTGTTACATCTCCACGTACTGCCATCTAAAGCAGTGAAACAGTACTGCAGGACAACAGTTCTACAACATCAGTTTGCGAATGGCAAGCTTCATTTCGCAACGCTGTATTCCAGTTGTATGCTGCAATAAGTTTCTGGTCCATCGCGGACAGTATATTCTTGTGTCACTTCTGTACTGCCTATAAAGCTCCTATAAAGGTACGAGGAAACGAAATGAAACTGGGATGAATGTGATGTTACCGCTGTGATTACTAAATCGAGTCAAATTTACAAAGAACTTGTCAGTATCAGCCCGCTTACCGGTATCAAGTTCCTCCCCCCTCTGACCTGAATGAGTGAATTGAAGCCCTCGTTTTCTCTCTTGTGGCAAACGCCGCAACTGTCATAACTGGTCCTTAATATCCTGGACGTTAGCACTGCGGCAGAGTTGATGTTCGAACTGGTCCCACCCATGTTCTATCAGGAACAGATCTTGGGACATTTTTGCACTGTAATACTTCAGCATCTCGCAGACAGATCATATAGACACCTGCTATATGTGGACGAACGTTGTCCTGTTGTAAAATGGCATCACGACTCTGTCGCATAGCAAGTAACAGTTGACGATGCAGAATGTCAGTGACGTTCCGTTGCGCCTTGGGAGTTCCCTTGTTCGTTACCAGCCGTGGTCTGAAGTCATACCCGGTGGCTTCCCGAACCATGACGCCAAGAATAATACCGCTGTGCCTCTCCAAAGCCTTGCAAGAATGGGGGACGTCTCCTCACGTCGCCGCCATTCTCGCCGACGATGACCGTCTGGGATTGTGCAGAACGGCGATTTCATCGTTGAACACAATAAGACTCCACCCATCAACACTCTGTGCATCGCGGTCACGATACCACATCAAATGCAACCGCGTGTGGTGTTGTGTTAACGGTAGCCTACGCATTGCACGGTAATTACTTGTCCGGCTGCTGGGAATCCGTTTCTTGTTCTCGGGTGGCAGGCGCAGATCAGAAGGCGAGTGTCCCCCTCTCTCGAAGTCAGACGTGGTCGATAGAAACGCAGATAACGAGTTGCCTAAGTCTCCCAACTAACCCACCAACTGGCCAGGTCACATCATTACGCACCACAAATTTGGATATTTCGCGATTCGACCATCCGGCCAAATGGAGACCCGAAATGTGGTCACTTTCAAACTCCTTCAGGTGTTAACGCTGTCTCAAAGGAGTACGCGGTATCGCTGTGTCCTTCCCATTAGTCGCTGGGACCTGACATTGTTCACGCCCTTAAATTCTCAACCACATCTGGTAACAATAGTGGCGGCTGTTCTGCCTGTCACAGAGGACTGCAACACTAATCATTTACACACTGGCCACTTGTGTCGATATGTACGAAGTTACACTGATACCCGATAGTTCACCTTCTTCGTCAGCTACTGTACTTCTGTAACCATCCAGTATCAAGTGCGTATTCATCGCGATGCATTTTCTTGTCTCAATCGCTTCTGTTTGAGAATGCGCGTGACATGCCACCATGTAAATCAGATTTGGTTCAGATAAAGCACCGTATAAATGGAGTTTGAAATGCGTTTTGATAGGCAACTCCTTCTGCTCGATAGATATCTGAACAGGGACTTTCAGATCAGCTGAAGTAAAAATGTCTGTTAGATTTCAGTTTTGACAGCACTTGGTCACAATAGTCAAGATTAGGTATTTTGTGTATGATAAATTTATTAAAAGTGCATAACTACCTTTCATTCTAATAGTATATTAATTCTGTAAATATTAGCGGTTCCAGTTTATCGTAATGTATTCACCTATTCTGATGACCTCCTGATGAATGATCAGGGTAACAAATATTATATTCAAATGTTTTATGTTATACTTTTTGACATGTTCCACACCCACGAGAATCATCACATTTTTGGGTCTTTGGAAAGAAAACTGAATCTAATCTAATCTAATTTAAGCCTCCAATCATGTCGCGAACAGGTCAGTGACGTCAGCTATGAGTACCCCACGGCGGCTGTGCGGATGTGAACTGCTGATTACGTGGAAGATGGAGCATGCGTGAAAGTAACTATGTAGCCGCCTCCTGCTGCACGTTTGTTTTCATTCACAAGTCTGTCCTCCAACGAGAGACGCCGCTGTTTCGATGAAGGAAGTCGTCTATATTCTGATGTAAATAAATTGACTTATGGAGTTTAATATCCAAAGCTGGGACATTGTCGCGAGAAGTATTGTCTGTAGGCAGCCGCAGCGGAGCTGTTATCTCCTCCTCGATGGAAAATCAGTTAAAAGATATACTTCCTACAAAAGTCACGTAAAACAATCTGAAATTCACGTCTAGTTCAGAACTCTATACTTTCTGCAAGAGTGTCAAAAATCTACTCCTAATTTTAATTAGTGTCAGAGTTTCTTGATTTTCCTTTTTACGAGTGAAATTTTCTCAACCGAGGAACAGCTTTAGACTTATCAAAACATATCTTGGAAACTTTTTGAACTCACTTAAATACTTCACTTTTTCGTTGCCAAACGCTTGGCAAGGAGAAACAAGAGGAGGCATCACTTTGTGACTGGCTCTCGTCGATCTCTCTAGTGTCTGCCCTGTAACAGTATCTGTGCGACAGCATTTGCTGGCAGAGTATTCTAAAACGTCACGCATAAAAAGGGGATTTTTCCGGTGCTGATACCTCGAGTTACATTGGTGATAGAAAGGTAGGGCCAAGTGTTCTGGATAGCCCTTGAGGTAGAGACCATTTTTATACCCAACAGAAGGATTGTCTTGTTCTATCTTACAACTCAGGCTCGAAGTTTCAATATTACATACTTCCTCCTGCTTAGGCAAATGGAGCAAATCGGCTGATTCTCTTTGCATTATATGTGATCTACGGTGTGCCTTAAGGGGCTTGTGGTGGCACCATTTCGTGGGTGGTTTCTGAGAAAACTATAAAAAACGTTTTTCACTCTTTTTCGCTGACAGCAGCTTATATCTAAGTAGCTAACCACAAATTTTAACGGCATATTCTTTAGACATTTATCTAGAAGTCGCATCTTTCCGTTTTCAAAAATTGTTCTCCGTTATCGAGAAACACCCTAAAAACAAGGTTTCTGGGTACCAAAATCGAGCTGCAGATTCCACGACGGATGTGCACAACAAATGGCTTTAATTTTTACGATATATTACTAAGATCCCATCCTCGAACAACCTTGAAAATTTTCTTGATATCTTTAACCGTTCAGAGGTTCAAAGTTACCCCCATTTCACATGTAAAATATGCATGTTAAGTCCCGTGTGAGGCGAAAATTTAATTTATAAAGTGACGTTACAGGGAGAAATTGCTACAAAGTGTCACCGTTAACATCAGATGAACCCTATTTTATAGTATTGAAGCACATGCGAAATGTTGTGTCCACATAAAATCAGGCCTGAGGTGTAGATTGGTTGATTTGGAGAGAGGGGAAGAAACAGCGAGGTCATCGGTCCCATCGGATTAGGGAAGGATGGGAAACAGAAGTGGGCCGTCCCCTTTCAAAGGAACCATCTCGGCATTTGCCTGAAGCGATTTACGGAAATCACGGAAAACCTAAGTCATGATGGCCGAACGCGGGTTCGATTCGTCGTCCTCCCGAATGCGAGTCCAGTGTGCTAATCACTGTGCCATCTCGCTCGGTGGTCTGAGATGTAAAATTAGTTTTGCACTATTTCAATTTCACATACGTAAACTATCAAAAATACGCTGACCCATAACGTTCTTTTCATATGAGTGAGAACAGCGAAAAGAAGGGAATCAGCGGAAAAATGTTCTATCGGAGCACAAAAATGGCGAATGTGCTAATAGACTAACTGAAAACTTGGATACCAGCTGCCCCATTTTACTTTTCTCAGACCTTTAAAAGTTTTCGCCGCGCGTAGTGGCCGCGCGGTTTGAGGCGCCATGTAACGGACTGCGCGGCCCCTCCCGCCGGAGGTTGGAATCCTCCCTCAGGCATGGGAGTGTGTGTTGTACTTGGTATAAGTTAGTTTACGTAGTGCGTAAGTCTCAGCAATTTGGTCCCTTAGGAATTCACACACACACACACACACACACACACACACACACACATTTGAAAATTTTCCCAAAAATTTTGGCATGCGAACATATTCGCGCGTTTTTATGCCGAGAAAGAAAGAGACGGTGGCAGTGGCAAAGAGACGAAAAAGTAATAAATACTGAAAGATAGTAGACAGTTGTTGTGGTATAAGAAGAGCGAAGGAGACAAAGAGAGTGTGAGAGAAAGATGTTTCAGTGGAACATACTTGACAGTGGCAGAATAGTGATAGGAAAAGAGTGAAAGAGACAGTGCCAGTTGGAGAGGAATAAAGAGAAGCAGAAAGTGGAAGTGGGTAAGAGTCAGTAATAATGAGGGACGGAGCCTAGACAATGACAGTGAGGAAGAGGGATATGGCGACAGTGATAAAATACAGCAGCAGTGGGAAGGAATGAATGAGTTGGTAAAGAGAGAGCAAGAGGGTGTCAATGGCAGTAAGAGGAGAGAGTATCAGTAGGACAGAACGAAGGAGACTGTGTCTGTGAGACAGGAGACAGCGACAGAGAGACACAGAGAGATAATGCGTTTGGCTGAATGAGTGAGTGAGAACGGGCACACGGGACTGGATGGATATGACCCAGTTACAGCGATGGACTATTGTGTGTGAACAAAGGGTGATGTGTGAGTTCCATGTTAAAGAGTGCGCGAAGGCGTTCGCGTTACAACACATTAGTGAAACTTTTTAATGGTGGTGAGGAAGGTAGAATGAGGAAGCTGGTATCTCACTTTTGAATTAGAATCTTTTACAAGGAGCATATTCGCAATCCTCCTCTTCAGATGCTTCATGTAGACCCTTCATATCACAAGGGAAACATCTGTTATGGCACATATTTATGACGTGGCTCATTCCCTGAATATCAGTACAGTCACAAGTGCTGTCAGTTGAAAAGCCCCATTAGTGCATTGTATTTCTGCATACCTTTGCCAGTCTAGCATCTGTAAAGCTCTACCCACAACTCTCTAGGATGATGAAAGCCTCGAACTTCAGCATTTGAATTATCAACAAGTTCATGGGTCTGGGTTTCCGTGGCTTGCTGCTCATGTTTCTTTCAGCCTGCCAGTTGAACAGGGTGGAGAGCATCTGGACTCCTACTTCATATAATGATCTTCTATATTAAAGATGTTCTGAGAAAATGAAAAAATCTTTGGGAAGAGAAACTGATTCATCTTTAGAAACTTGCCGACAGAGGTTTCAGAAAATTGCCTTCAACAAAGGTGAGCAGGGCAGATGTATCACAGCAAAGGAATTATGGGACATAATTAATATTTTTTGTCATCTTCACATCATTACATCAAGGGCATATCTCCTCACTAGAAAGACAAAATTAAAATCTTAGGAAACCGAACTTGCATCCTGCCCACCATGCAGGCAGAAATATCAATTCAGTATCAGTTTGAAAAAAAGCCTAGACATATAATGGATACCAGGTACTAGAAAGTGTACCAAGATCCATTTGTCACGAAAAATTAAAATCATTTCATCATTTTCTACTGCTTTTGTTGCAATGCAATGTACAGATGGCTCTGTATTTCAGTGGCATTGTACATACAGTTCTCAATAGTCAAAAATGTGAATATAGTAAGTATTTTCTGGTATAAGAGTGCTTAAAGCCTGAGAGCAATAGTAAGTACAAACTTCACATGAAATATACTACCTCAATGCAGTACATCATAGATGATAAGTATGTATTATAACAAAGTAGAATTAGTATGCCATGTGATTCATAAAAACACTTTTCAAAAGTTTTCATTTTTATTCTACAAGTAATTGTGCTTCAGTTCCTCCAAACCTCTTCCCTCCAAAAAATTAAGGTGTTGTTTTGGCAACTTCTTTTAAATGTTCAGAAACATAAAACTGTACACTTCAGAAAATGGAGAAATTTAGTACCCTATGACACCAAAGAGTCACTGCTGGAATCACTCAGATTAAACCAAAGCCTGGATGTAACAAGTTGTAGTAATATGAAATGGTATGATCACATAGGCTCAGTTGTAGATAAGGCAGGTGACAGATTTCAGTTAAGTGGTTTCATGCTGGGAAAATGCAGTGAGTCTATTAACAAAACAGATTATAAATCACTTGTGCATCCCATCTTAGAATGTTGCTGAAGTGTGTGTGGCATACATCAGATAGGATTAACACAGTATAGTGAATATAATCAAAGAAGAATGGCACAAATGGTCATAGATTTGTTTCACTCCTGGGAGAGTGTCATGGAAATGCTGAAAAATCTGAATTCACAGACACTTGAAGATGGACACCGACTGTCCCATGAGAGTCTACTTACAACATTACAAGGACTAGTGTTAATGAAGAATGTAGAGATATTCCACAGTGTCCTAGGTATAGCTTCACTAGGGATCACACAAACAAGCCGAGATTAACTACAGTGCACAGAAAGGTATTTAAGCAGTTATTCTTCCCAAACTACACATGTGATTGAAAGAGGAAGATATCCTAATGTTTAGTACAAAACTAAGTACCCTTTACTGTGCACTCCACAATGGTAAGCAGAGTATGTACGTAGATATATAACCATAATTATTTAAACCATTTTACTATCTCTCTTCATTTATGTAATTATAAGTTGTCCTGTAACATTCATTTTCCTACAACGATCAATTTTGGTAGAGTAATGTTGGAAGTGGAACATGATATAAAGATTTTATATTGCAGTATTTGATGTTGATTAATTCTACAATTCCAGTTAAGCACAAATCCTGGTACTGTTCACAAGAGTTCAGTGAACACACTTTCAGTTGCTATATTCATCTTGTAATGTGTTCTGCTCACTGCTCTGTATTTTTGGGATTACCTTCTTCTAAATTTGTATCTTACATGTTTTCATAGAATTCAAGATGATTTTGTGCCAAACTCTTGATCCAGTCGTTTGTAGTCAACTTTTCCCTCTTTTTTGTTAGTACTACTTTAGTTTTTAATCGTCTCCTTCTTCTGATTAAATTCCATTGTTTGTGTGATCTTAGGTTCACTGTTAAAAAATATTCATGCTTCATTTTGAAGCTGGTCTTTTTATTTCAATCAATATCTCCACATCATGCATTAGCTGAGATCTACATTTACAATATTATACAGCCTGTATATTTTAGGATTCTTCATGAAAATGAAGAGCTATGCATTTCCAAATCAAGGGAATTGAGACCAGGTATTTTTGAGCATTAATGAAAATCATAAAGAAGAATTGAGTAATTTTGTGTAGCTGAATGTGGAATAAAAAGGGTCGGGTCATTCTTTATGTAAATACACTGCCAATTTGTATTGCATAGACTTGCTTGGTAGATACAATTTGAGAAAATGGAAAGTACTTATTTCTTATATGTGAATGAAAATAATGAAGTATGCCATAAATTAGCAGATTCTGTATAGCTGAATGTCTCAAATTAATGGCCCAGGCTGACTATTGAGTAAATATATTTGGTTTTTGTACCACATTCATGCTGTTTGTCACATAGTACAATGGAGGAGCACTCAGTATGCCTACCTAACCAGTAAACTCTGTGATAATATACCTCCAAACTGTTAGGCATTAGTACTGGTAGTCACTTTGGCTAACACACACATCACAATTTTGCATTGTCATCCTAAACTTTATGAAAGATGAACACTAAATAGACAGTATGAGCCCACTCACAAAAACAAGTTTTAACAATCATCTATACAACATATCATCTAAATACACTGTTTAACAGCCTACATTATATGTGATGTATTTGACTGATGACATGTATGTATATCACCCTCTTGAAATTCGAAATCGTCTATACTCAGTACTGAATCACTCATCTCTCTCTCTCTCTCTCTCTCTCTCTCTCTCTCTCTCTCTTTCTCTATTTCTCTCTCTCATGCCTACAGAAACCCAAAAAAAGTATCATTGTTTTCATATCTGAATGTATAGGCATAAGCAAGGAAGAAGGGCAAGAGGGGGCACTTCCAGAAGTGAGTGAAAAACCATCAGTTCTCAGGGATATAAGTTTTTTATGTCATAAAATTTAGTTCTTGTGGCAGTGCATGTCTTGAAACTGATCGATTTGTTTACAACAAAAATTACAGTTTTACAAGAGGCTTTTTCTAAAATCTTAGTAACATTATTAAATATTCAATTCCAAATAGATGCCATTTACATTTTAATTAACATAATATATCAACATTTTACTTTCAGTATTACTTGAATGCAATGGAACCATTTACTCATATTTTATCTGAACTAGTTTTGGATTTTTGCCAAATTTTACATTGTACTTACCATTTGTGTGATTACGATGATCATAGAAGTTTGAGGGTAAAGGGCAAAATTTGTTTCTCATAGAATAACACAAAGGGGACCATTGATCCTAACATCCCCAGATAGTGGATGGATCACAATTAATAGTAGCCAGTACCTGTGCTCCTGGAGACCCAGCAGAGGTTTGCAGACCCAGTCCAGGCAATTGGTCAGATGACCATAAATCTTATGCCCTCACCTCTTCTCCCTTCATCAACCACATATTGTCAATGAAAATCTTTTTCATCAGCAATATTCGAACATGATTATCCCATGCCAGGAACATTTTTACTGCTGTTTTCCAGTGTGGCATACAGATTCTTGGAGCGTTTTTGTGCAAGATTATTTTTCAAGCATAGACTGAGCAGTATGAACATTCCTGACTGAGTGACACTGTTTAACAGGCCAGGCCTCAAAACCCAGTCTTTTGGCTATCATCAGAATGTTCTTTGAACCAAGGCATCCAAATGAGCATTCATAACTAATGCTTAAAACATGACTAAGCCATTCTTCACTGAAACTTCTTCCCCAGGAATATTAATCTGTGCTTAACTGATATTTTCGCTTGTTACACTGTCATGTTTCTTGTGTGCTGACAGTTCAAGTAGATGGAAAATGAGCACTTTGCCTTCTATGTTTGTGTGTAAGCTAAAAACATGTTATGATTTTCTTTTATTTTAAGTGTTCTTAACCACTACCAATTATTTGGTGGTGAGTGGTGGTTTGTCCTCATTTCTAATTCCCATTGTTCATATTCTGATTTTTGTGTTATTGTAATATGGAACATTACACCTACATATATTTTTCTTGCTGATTACTCACAAACTCAGCATCTCAATTTTTTCGCAATCAAGGCTTCTGTGGAAAAATCTACCTTAAGCAGTAGAGATTTGAGTTCTAATTGATGTTTATGACACATGAAGCTATGCCATTAGAGTACAGATAAAGTCATTCATTTCAGTGAAAAAGCATGATGGCCAGTAATTATGTGTTAAGTTATCTAGGTTATCAGAATGCATTTTCTAGATGTATGATACTTTCTGAACTGCCTTGGGCAGTGAACTTAAAAACAATTAACATTGCTAATTATAATGCTGTTGCTGTTGTAACTAACTGTTGTGAGTAAAATTCTATTAAGTAGTAGCTGCTTTTTTGCTACAGTTTATTCAGAATAACTTATTTCTAGGTGTAGCTACAGAAGTAAATTCACACACATACTGCAATTAAACACTAACAGTATTAGACAAGTGACAGAAGTAACGTGAAGAACATTTTAATACCTGAGTACAGTTAAATACTGAAGACATATGCTGCAACTTGCATCAAATGTCAGTTTTTTTAACTTTACTGAAATAAACAAATAATTGAAACTTACTGTCAGTTCTAGACATTTAATGTATTTTGGGGATGAATTACTTAATTAATGTTAGACAATGTGTGGACCTACATTGTAAGCAATGACTACATAGCCCTGGGATAAATTTCACTGCATGAAGTCACACATATTTCTTTTTTGCACAGAGGTAAACAATTTTCAAATGGATACCAAAACCTCTGTTTCCACATAGCCACAAACATGTATTTGTGGTATCAATATGGCATATGAACATACCGAGTGCTGTGGAGCAGTGGTTAGCACACTGGACTCACATTCAGGAGGATGATAGTTCAATCCTGTGTCCGGCCATCCTGATTTCGATTTTCATGATTTCCATAAATCACTCCAGGCACTTGCTGGGGTGGTTCCTTTGAAAGGGCATGGACGACTTTGTTCCCTAATCCAATGAGACTGATGACCTTGCTGTTTGGTCTCCTCCCCCAAACAACCCAACCCAATTCATATGAACATAGAAGAATTTTGTGATTAGCTATGACAGTTGCTTGCTTTCAAGTGCATATAAGTTACCACTTTTGTGGGTTACAGCTCCCAGTTTGCTAAGGTGTTTGTATCATTCAGAACATTTTCAGATTTAGAGCTGGATCTATGATGTGTGGCACAAGAGATTATGAGTGTAAACCAACGTTACTTTGTTTTCAATAGGAGGCAAATTTCATTATGATGACCAACTATCAGAAAGATATATGTACATCAATTTAATGATAACAAAAAAATATGGGTTCTCTTTGCTATATTTTATTGTGGGTGCATGCAAACAACTGTAAAATATGAAACACTGAAATGAGTTATACTTTTAAACTGAAATACATTTTGAATTGTGCAATTATCTCAGGGAATGCCACTTAAATAAATTGTGAAACTAACAGCAAATTAATCTTTTGAATATGCTTGTAGGCAAAGCTACCATCAAAACAGAAGACATTCTTAAACAGTGCAGTGATTTACCAGGCAGCATCCCAACTCAGCAGGATGGCATAGTGGACAAGTCACTGGATTTTGGGAGGTGCCAATGAGCAGACATCTTGACATAAATATGGTTTTGTCCCCCTAAACTGATTAAGGCAAAATGCCAGAACAAATCTTTTGAAGTGGATTTAGCTGATTTTCTTTCTCATCCTAGTCCTATCTGACCTTGTGCCCTATCTGTGATGACCTCATCACTGCTAGTACACTGCACCATAGACTTTCTAACATATTTTAGGTGCCCTTGCCTATCCCTGACCTGAAAGCAGCCTCATCAGCCACATATTGAGGACCATAATGCCACTGTTTTTTTCTGACATGTGAGAAATGTAAAGCATCAATATAGAAATGTCATACTATATGCCACAAAAAAATCTTAGAAAAACTGGGGATTGAATTCCATATAACTGGATTTATAGTCTGACATTTGCATACATTTCCAACAGAGTTATAAATTGTATTGAGAACTTCAGTGACTGTCTTAATGGGTATAGAAAGGGAGAAAGGAAAATGAATGGAAAACCACTGTGGTAATGGCTTCACATTTTGTTATGGATCCACTATCAAAATGTGATGATAATTGGTAATAATTTTATCATAATACTTCTTTGTGTAGTGTCCTATGCTGTAGAGTAGAAGAATATCCTTGTATGTATAGAAGACATACATACACTATACTTCACAAAAAAATAACATGTCAGGAATGTCATGACTAAATCAAAGCATGAAACTAAAGATCAGAAAGGTTTTTTAAAAATTAGTGATATACAGTAAGGGAACTATTGATAATTGGGATGGAAAGAACAATGAAAGTTTATCAAGTCAACAAATAGTGAAGCACACAGGTAATTTTTTTTTTTGGGTGATTCACATGTATGGCATGTTAGACATACAAAGTAAAACTTTTGAAGTGAGCTAAACATCATAAATTAATTATGGCAGTTCAGGAGGTGTCGTGTTTATCACTTCTGGCTACATACATAAAGACAATGGAGTTTGTTTTCAGTGACAGCTACAATGGACTCCACATGGTATATTCTAGCCATGACAAGTGAAAAGCTAATTGCATCAACACATAGTGTTTATAACATGCAAGTTTTGACTGGCATCAAACCAATAGACTAGAATGAAGTCATGGCATATTTAACGCCCTCTACAGTAACAGAAAAGGAACTTAAACTACAACTACAGTACTAACTGCACTTAATTTGTTCAATGGGTGAATACTGTAAAAAAGGGTACAGTCAATAGAAAGAAGGGGAGGGGAACCAGGTGGCAAGTGCACACCTCTGTCTCCCCTTGCAGGCATCTATGGATATGAGGTACTTTCCATATACTAACTATGCCATACTTGTAGCAATGTATACAAGAGCTATACTAGAGCTCTACTTCAAAAGTACAAGTTCTGTGTTACATAACAGTATATTGGTGATGTGACTTCATCCAACTGTCCAGCAATGCTTGGTTGTTCTGTATAAGAACTGAGATTGAAACAGCCAGAACATGTCCCACTCCTGTGAAGAAGTACACAGAGAGATACTGTTTCAGCACTTCATTTGTGTGGATAAATCACGATCAATAATGTATCATAACCTCACTTGATACAGCACTGCAAAACAGGTTTTGATTTATTCCAGATACTGAATACAACCTTTTCTAAACTGCTACAAAAATAAAACAAGCATGTACAACATTCGATTGTCTAGATTATCTGAAAGAGCCAAACAGCCCAAATCAGTGCTGCAGTTTTCCAATACTGGTACATCTCTATTTTCTCAAACACATGGAAGCTCTCTTAGAAATATCACTGTTACACACACATTGTAGAAGATATGATGGTGAATGACACAGCCAAAGCACATCATTTTCTTTGCAGAAAAAAACTGCCACTTCATAGTAGATTGTGTGCTGTGATTTACTTTTGAAACAGATTAATGCTGTGTTCCAGATCAGAATTCAAACTTGAATATCTGCATTTGGCAGCATCACTTTATCAGTCAGACCATCCAATAACACATGATGGCCTGATATAGAACATTAGTTTACCATAGCATCTCACAACAATGACTCTTCTGCGTACTTTACTACACTAGTACCTAGCAGACAAAATACATTGGAGAATGGATTAGCTACATCACAGACATTGGTCATGAAAGTGTGCTTGGATGACAGAACAGTAAATTTCAGGCCGGATCTGATACAACATTTGGCTTTATCAGGAATGTTTTCACAGATCATTCTCTGCACCATAGTAATTTTTTAACTGATTCAACTGCAATTTTTTGGTCTTAAACATTTTATATTGTGTTAACCAAACAATCAAGATTTCTAAACAAAATACAGGGTTACCCGTATTCTAAATGATGTACCCATTTAAAAAATTCATATCTATTCAAGAACAAATCCTAAATGAATAAGCTTTATACCAATGAAAAGAGGAAGTTTCAAAGTTTTTGGTGGGTGGCGATGGGGAGGCGGTGATGGTTTAAGAAGCAACCAATAGAGTTCACGTGACAGTAAGGATGTCATTCCATTTCACTGTCAGTTGCGAGTGAGACGGCAACTGCAGAGCACAATGTTTTCTGCATTCTTGAGTTCACAAAAAGTGAGTCACAAATTGCTGTGCAGCGGGCATTTTGTGCCACATCTGGTATTCAACTATCAACTTGCAAAAGCTTTAGTTGTTGGTTTAAGCAATTTAAACAGACTGAGAGTGAGTGCAAAGGAAAAAGCACAGGTTGACTTTGTATGTCAGAAGATGATGTCCGACCAATTCAAGAAAGTTTTGTGGACAGTCCCAGTAAGCCTACCAATAGAGCCAGTTGAGAACATGGAATACCCCAACCAACAGTATAGGAAGTTCTGAGACGGCATGTGCTGTACAAGCCCTACTGATTACAACTAGTGCAGGCTCTCAACCCCAATGACAAAGAGAAGCACCTCACATTTTGTGGTTATGTGTTATCAAAGATGGAGGATAACGCATTTCTACAGCAGGTAATTTTTGCTGATGAAGCGACGTCCCACCTTAGTGAAAAAGTCAGACAGACATAATGTTTGTATATGGTGTTTGAAAAATCCACATTCACCATTGCAATACAAGAGAGGCTCACTGCAGATCAATGAATTCTGTGTCGTATCTTGAACTAAGGTTTATAGAACATTTTTCTTTGCAGAAAGAACTTTAATGGTGATAACATACCTGGAACAATGTCTGTTCCCTCAAGTTATCGAAGATACCCAGGACCTCATTTTCCAACAAGATATTCTACGACGATATAGGTCTATAATTGTATGGATCTGTCCTACGGGTCTTCTTAAAAACGGGAATGACCTATGCTTTCTTCCAGTCGCTAGATTCCCTTCGTTGCTCAAGCGATCTACGAGAAATTACTGCTAAAGAGGAAGCCAGTTCGCATAAATCTTCATTGAAGCTTGTAGATATCTCATCTAGTCCTGACGCCTTTCCACTACTAAGCGACTGTGGTTATTTTTCTATTTCGCAATCGGTTACCTCAATATCTGCCATTTCGAAGTTCGGATGACGATTTAAGGAAGGGACTGTGTTACGATCTTCCGCGGTGAAACGAGTTTCGGAAGGTCGAATTCAGTATTTCGGACTTCTCTCTGTTATCTTCCTTTTCGGTGCAGTTATGGCTGCTGAGTGAATGAAAAGATGATTTTGACTCACTTACTGATTTTACCTACGTCCAGAACCTCTTAGGGTTTCCACTTACGTCGGTTGACAAAGTTTTCCAACAACGTATGGTGCGTGCGAAGAATGACTGCTTAAATGTGTCTGTGCGGTCTGTACTTAGTCTGATTTATCGCGATTAGAGTTTCCAGGATCTTCCCTAAATACTGTGTCTTGAAACTTCATAAAAAGGTTTTCGGGTGTTAGTGCATGTCCATCTTTATCAAGGATCTGTCAGCTCAGGTTTGTCGCCGTTTCCGTAACGCTCTTCCGTGAGTGAAACGATAGTGCGAAAATTCATGAAAATTCATGTTTCCTTCACTTGTATACGTTCTGTTTCCCTTCTTCCTCCTATATGATACGGTTCCTACCTCTTGAGCCGTTTTCTCAGATGGCACGCACAAGGGATTTGTAAACAGTCTCCTTTGTAGACTGCCAGCGCTTCCCCAGTATGTTGCTAATTAATCGAAGTATGGCACCTGCCTTACTACGGCTGAGCCTATGTGGTCATTTCATTTGATATCCGTACACATTATTACACCTAGATATTTGTGCTAGTCGACTGATTCTAACTGTACATCATTGACATTGTACTGATAGGATACCACATTTCCGAGTTTGTGTAGTGCACCATTTTACATTTCTGAACATCTAAAGCTAGTTGCCAATCTTTACACCATCTTTAAATCTTATCAAGATCTGGTTGCATATTTGAGAAGATTTTTTTCAGACAGTACTTCATTATAAAAAAGTGAAGCGCACAGAAGGGGAAGAGGAAACGGAAGGAAACTTGACGGTTTGAGAGGGCATGTGATGCTGTTTCATTGATTACAGTACTGGATCAAATTTAGAAAGAACTGTGCAGTTATCTGTACGACGTTGCTTATCCTCTGACCCGCATGCATGCACTGACTGGGTTGGGAGGCTTGTCATCAAGCCGTTGCATCCTCTCCCGAGGCAGACTGGCGCACAACCGTTGTAACTTTTTCCTGATAACCTTGGTACTAGCACGGGGATGTAGCTGACCGCCGATCTGGTCCCGCACATGTTGTATTGGGGGCAGGGAGGTCTGCTGGTCGCTAGAGTATTTCCACATCACGCAGACAGTCCGGAGAGGCGCGTGCCGATTATGGACAAGTACTGTCCTTTTGCAAAGTGGCACCACACTACTGTCACATGAGAGGTAACAAAAGAGGACACAAAATATCCGTGAAGTATGGTCGACCCGTCGGAGTTTCCTGTAACATTCTGTATCATCCCGCACCACTGGTCGGAGACTAGCTGGGGAATTACCGTCCCATTCGTAGCTCCGTTAGCACTGCAACACAAACGACTGCGTTTAGAGTATGCTGTGACCAGGAAGCATGGACTTCTGATGAATGGCGTCACATTATATTCAGAGCTAAATCGCCGGCCTGTACCACCTGGATGGCCAACATCGGCGAGTATGGCAGCGACAGAGGGAGAGGTCCAAATCCTCCCATGTTCTGGAGCAGAATAGCGGCGTTACTCGTGCCATCGTGGTTTCGAGAGACATCGGCTAAGACTTCACGTACGCCTGCTACTGACTGAGGGAACTTTGGCAGCACAACGATACGTCACGGACATCCTACATACTCAAATGTACCCTGCCACACAACAGTATCGTGGTACCACTTTTCAGCAGTACAGTAGTCGTCAACACATAGCACGCGTCTGTCTAGTGTCTGGGTAATGCTGAGATACTCCCTTGGCCAGCAAGACCCCCGGATCTGTCCCCGGCGGATGTGGAGGCAACACTAATGTCAATTCTGTCTGAGCGCCAGTATCCATAATATTAAGGGTCAGTTACAACACAGACAGGTTGCCTTAGAAGAAGATACAACAGGTTCATGACACCCTCCCAGGCGCCTTGCCACGGTTCGCGCGGCTTCCCCCGTCGGAGGTTCGAGTCCTTCCTCGGGCATGGGTGTGTGTGTTGTCCTTAGCGTAAGTTAGTTTAAGTTAGATTACGTAGTGTGTAAGCCTAGGGACCGATGACCTTAGCAGTTTGGTCCCACCATCACATCCTCCCAACAGCATCAGTGACAGCATCCAAGCCAAAGCGGGTGCCACGTCATACTGATAAGCAGGCTCATACTGCTAAGGTCTTTTTAAATTTTACCAGATTCTGTAAGCACTGAAATATCATCAAATCTCTTCTCAATGCGTGAAGTTTCCTATCGTTTGCTTCTCCCCTTCTGGGTACTTGGCTTTTCTGTCAGGCAGTGTACAGGGTGCTTATATATGAATATCGTGGTTTGAACGCTTTATAGTATTTATTATATTAAACTTGCAGTTATAAATGACATGTCAAATGAAAGAGCAACTCAAACAGTTTTACCAAGAACCTTATAAATGTTGAATGTGAGCAGCATTTGTCACACGGCAGACATCAAGCCTGTAACCGAGTTCTTTCCAAACGTTGATAAGTGTGTCTTCAGTGATTGTAGCAACAGCTGCTTCAATCCGGTTTCTTAATTCAGGGAGGCTTGCTGGTAACGCAGGCACGTACACAGGATCCTTGATGAAGCCCCAAAGGAAAAAATCGCATGGCGTTAGGTCAGGTGAACGTGGAGGCCATGCAAAGCAAGCCCTGTCTTTGGGTGCCTTGCGGCCTATCCAGCGCTTGGGTGACAAATGGTGCTCACATTGAACATTTATAAGGTTCTTGGTAAAACAGTTTGAGTTGCTGTTTCATTTGACATTTCATTCATAACTATAATAAATATTATAAGGTGTTAAAACCCCGATATTCATTTATAAACACCCTCTATTTACGAGGGGGATTATGTAAGTAATGCAACACATTATGTTCTGAAAGTAGGTTGGTTTTAGACAGTATACCAATACACAATGGCTACAAAACCCTATTTTTCTACATAATCTCCGTTCAACGCGACGGTCTTACGCCTGTGGGCCCGCATGGTACCACTCTACTGGCCGACGTCGGACCAAACAATCTCCCAATGATCCACGTACTCCTTCCCACGGAGTGCATCCTTCATTGAGCCAAAGAGACGGAAATCGGAAGCTGCGAGATCCGGGCTTCGGATGCGACCATCACGATGCTGTAAACAGAACCTGGATTCACCCGAAAAAATGACGTTTTGCCATTCGTGCACCCAGGATCGTCGTTGAGTACACCATCGCAGGCGCTCCTGTCTGTGATGCAGCGTCAAGGGTAACCACAGCCACGGTCTCCGAGCTGATAGTCCATGCTGCTGCAAACGTCGTCGAATTGTTCGTCCAGATGGTTGTTGTCTTGCAAACGTCCGCATCTGTTGACTCAGCGATCGAGACGTGGCTGCACGATCCGTTACAGCCATGCGGATAAGATGCCAGTCATCTCGACTGCTAGTGATACGAGGCCGTTGGGATCCAGCACGGCGTTCCGTATTACCCTCCTGAACCCACCGATTCCATATTCTGCTAACAGTCTTTGGATCTCGACCAAAGCGAGCAGCAATGTCGCGATACGATAAACCGCAATCACGATAGGATACAATCCGACCTTTATCAAAGTCTGAAACGTGATGGTACGCATTTCTCCTCCTTACACGAGGCATGACAACAACGTTTCACCAGGTAACGCCGGTCAACTGCTGTTTATGTCCGCGAAATGCGTTGGAAACTTTCCTCATGTCAGCACGTTGTAGGTGTCGCCACCGGCGCCAACCTTGTGTGAATGCTCTGAAAAGCTAATCATTTGCATATTAGAGCATCTTCTTCCTGTCGGTTAAATTTCGCGTCTGCAGCACGTCATCTTCGTGGTGTAGTAGTTTTAATGGCCAGTAGTGTACCTATCGGAATTTCATGAAACTATAGGCGCTGAGCGGAAATACTCCACGACGTCCCACAACGAATTCCGCATTTTTTTCGGCAGAAACTGGTCGAGAAAAGAAAGTACTGCATTACTTATTGAACGCCCCTCGTATTAGCCGAGAGCAGCAGAAGCATCATTGCAGTGGACCGTGTATGAGGACGCACTGGAGCACACTCCTGCTCCGCCGAGTCACGGCCAAACGCGCTGGTGCGGCACCGAAGCGTTGCTGCCGAGGATGGGCACAGCTGTGTCCGGTTAAGGCGAGCCCGGCCGGCTGTGTGGGTGGCAGAGCAGAGGAGAGGAGAGGATAGGCGAGCGGAGAGGAATGCCCAGCGTAGCGTGCACTGGACGCTTTTTAGCGAGCCTCGCACAGACGCGAAAGCGGTGCCCAGCGAAAGTGTCGCGGCAGCGGGCAGCGGGCAGCGGGCAGCGGCTGGCGGCTAGGGGCTAGCGGGCAGCCCAACCCGGCCGCGCACTCCGCCCGTGCGCATAGACAGACACACGTAGCCTGCCGTACCGTACCGTACGGTGCCGCACGTCGGCAGGGATTAGGCAGGCCGCCGCGGAGGCGGTAGCGGGGGCGGAAGCCGCGGAGGCGGAGGCAGAGACGGCAGTGAGCGCGCAGACAGCCGACAGCCAGCACCCAGCAGCATGCACGGCGCCGCGGGAGAAGATTCCGTACCGTGAGTGCCCCTGCACTTTCCTCTCGTATTTGCCGCTGGCGGTGTACAGGACCCAAATGCTCTCTTTTCTCTTTAAGTGTATCCCGTCTGCACTCTGCCGTTCCTACTCAAACCTCCTCGCAAAAAAACTACAATTCTACGTAAAAGTTCAATTACTGCAGACGTAGTAGATTGTATCTCTACTCCTGCTTGCATAATAAACTCTTTCACCATCACTTGGTGTCGGGGACAGGTTGAATCTTGAATGACTTTTGCGATAAAAATGTTAATTTATTCTTATTCCTTATGAATTTCGATGTCTTCTTCGTTATTGATCAGCTTCTATTAAGGTTGATTCGACGCATGCTGAAGGTAACGTTCTCATTCTTAGGATACACACTATAAAATGGCCAGTTGCTGGTGTTTGCTTTTCGAAAACATAAACTTTTACTCTCTCAACCTCTTTTCGCAAATTGAGTCATCTCAACAACTGCTTCCATCATATTACTTCTCAATGATACAGCATTAACTAACTGATACACAGAAATCAACAACAAAGGTCTCACTGTTCGGAGATATTTGAATACTTCGATTTTCTACATCCAAATTGTTTATTTCACAGTTAAATATTTCTTGGCAAATGTTTTCAGAATAAATCGTACAAATACGAAGATGACAATAGTTTCAAATTATAAATACAGTTTCAAATAAATGTGGTAATAAATTTTGTGTTGAAACTTCCTGGACATTAAAATTGTGTGCCGGACCGAGACTCGAACACGGGACCTTTGCCTTTCGCGGGAAAGTGCTCTACCATCTGAGCTACCCAAGCACGACTCACGACCTGTTCTCACAGCTTCAATACTGCCAGTACAGAAGCTCTCCTGCAGAAGAGCTTCTGTGACGTTTGGAAGGTAGGAGACGAGGTACTGGCAGTATTGAAGCTGTGAGGACGGGTCGTGAGTCGTGCTTAGGTAGCTCAGATGGCGCCAGCACGGTAGCTCAGTGTGTTCGGTCAGAGGGCCGATTGTCCTCTGTAATAAAAAAAAAAAACTGAAATGGAATCAACGATCAACTTGAACGGAAGCCATTTGACGTCCGCACAGACCAAACGCAACGAACTATACTGAAAAAAAGATGGTAGAGCACTTGCCCGCGAGAGGCAAAAGTCTCGAGTTCGAGTCTCGGTCCGGAACACAGTTTTAATTTGCCAGGAAGTTTCACATCAGCGCACACTCCGCTACAGACTGAAAATCTCATTCTCAAATTTTGTGTTATTATTATATAAAAGTTCTATCTATGAAAAAAATATGAAAATAATTTTGGTTTCTATATGAAAAATCATTCCCGCTGGACCATGTCATAAATTTGATGTCAATATCGTATTCTACGATAAGAAAGAGAAAGGGGGAGAGTGACACAATTGGCCGGCCGTGGTGGTCTCGCGGTTCTAGGCGCGCAGTCCGGAACCGCGCGACTGCTACGGTCGCAGGTTCGAATCCTGCCTCGGGCATAGATGTGTGTGATGTCCTTAGGTTAGTTAGGTTTAAGTAGTTCTAAGTTCTAGGGGACTGATGACCACAGCTGTTAAGTCCCATAGTGCTCAGAGCCATTTGAACCATTTGAAGAGTGACAGAAGCACTAACTAGTTCCATTACATTGACATCAAAGTACACGAATTACACGAATCTTCAAATTTTCCCCTCATACCGAATATTCGAAATTTCTCAAACACGGTCAGAAACACACACAAATTATTGACTGTTGATTCTGCTGTGTACTGGGAAGCATCGACACACTCAAGTTATTAAAGAAAGGTCGAATCACTTAAAAGGCCACCGCACATACTTGACATCACCGATTTCGTCCAAATTTATGGTACGTGCAGGGTTGACTGTTAATAAAAGTGGCAGAGGTGGTATCTCTAGACGGCCAAGAGCTTGAAAAGATATTTTTTGCAAGGGTCGGGTGGGACATCAATCTTTTATGTGAGCGTAATTTCCAGGCAGCGGTTGGCATAGCTGAAGGAGTGGAGATCCGTAATCCGACAGTCGTCAGTTCGAGTGCCTCTGCGGGAACTTTTTTCTTTATTTTCAAGTTTTACGTTACTAACGCTCTAAACAAGCCGAAATAAATCCCAGTATATAATGTTCATTAACATTTTCATAAAAGGGGCGAGAAGGAAGACAAAGAAAGATTTGGTGGATGAGTACGCGGCAAAGTATAGGAATGCTTTATTACTTCAGCAAAATTTGGAAAAATACAACGACCTTATACGCAGATTTTTTGACTGATCTGACGCAGCTTTGCGTGTAGGAGAACAAAGTTTTCTTCTGTTACCTGACATTTGGGGAGGACAAAAACATCCGCAGTTATACGTAGACATTTTTCGAGATGAAGAAGGATTGCCATCATGCAATGTTTAACTAATTCCCCTTCAAATGCGCTCTCCAGTGCAACACTGTGATGTCTTCTTTTATCGTTAAAGAGTTTGATCAAACACCTTTGAAACCGCTCTTACCTCACCGAGAGAGAAAAAAGGAATCACATATCGAGAAGACTGCATCAAAACATATTCCATTGAGTATACTTAGTGAAATTATGCGTTACGGGCGGTCTGCAGCTACTCTGTGCGATGAGAGAGAACCTTTTATGAAAAGGAAATCAAGTTTGTTTTCCTGTAGAAACTTTAAATTCGCCATGTAATTGTAAAAATGGGGCGTTTACAACGTGTGCAAGATCCCAAGAAAATAACTGCTTCCCCTGTTTTCACGAATATCACCCCAGCACGTGTAAATCATCAACTGCATCTAATTTATATACCAAGTTCTCGTGTACGCCTTACGCGATCGCTTCCTGAAATTTATTTGCACTCCCCAATTCCTGTTTCCATGCCTTCTACGAAAATATTAAGAAATGCAATATATTGAGCATTACTTTGATTTATTTTCAGTGTAAGTAACGTAAAAATTAAAGAAGTTTCCGCTTAGGGACTCGACCCCGCGACCCTCAGGTTACCTTTATGTAGCCTTTGTTCTGTGTCAGCCGCTACTTAGAAGCTGTGCAAACATAAATGGCTCATGCTTCCCTCGACCCGTGACAAAAACGCTATTTCTTTCGAAACACTTGGCTATCTGGAGCGCCCGCTTCTGTCATTGTCATCTCTGGTCAAGCCCTCTATGTATCATAAATCAGTGATAAGTATGTGCGGTCCACTAGACTGTGGCTCAACGTTCGACACCGAACACCACCTGGAATGTGGATAATTACCAGAAAATGCCTTGATCAACATAAAGACCACGGTATATCTGATTTTAAAAATTTCTTGACTCTGACATGTTGTTGAAATGTCCGGAGATAATATTACGAAGTGGCTGGCTCTGAGCACTATGCGACTTAACTTCTGAGGTCATCAGTCGCCTAGAACTTAGAACTAATTAAACCTAACTAACCTAAGGACATCACACACATCCACGCCTGAGGCAGGATTCGAACCTGCGACCGTAGCGGTCGCTCGGTTCCAGACTGTAGCGCCTAGAATCGCACGGCCACTCCGGCCGGCTATTACGAAGTAATCTCAAATAGGACGAAGACGTGAATTAAGTAGTAGTTAAGGTGAATGGAAGACTCAGGTTTATAGGGAGGTTCTAAGTACACTGCATCGCTTCGGAGTCAGCTTGCAAGGTCTAATGCGATCTTTTCCAGATTAATCCTTTCTTCTCTTTTCTCCGTCAGCCTTGTGACAGGTTTGGTGCGGCCCGCCACGAATTCCTCTCCAGTACCCAACTTTCCATTTCAGGGTATCACTAGCAGCCTAAAACCTCAATTATTTGTCGAATGCGTTCCACACTGTGTCTTTCTCTACAGTTTTTACCCTCTGCAACTCCAAAATGGTTCAAAATGGCTCTGAGCACTATGGGACTTAACATCTGAGGTCATCAGTCCCCTATACTTAGAACTACTTAAACCTAACTAACCTAAGGACATCACACACATCCATGCCCGAGGCAGGATTCGAACCTACGACCGTAGCAGCAGCGCCTAGAACCGCTCGGCCACAGCGGCCGGCTCTGCAACTCCCTCTAGCATCATGGAGGTACTGTCCCATCTTCTTTCATTGTTTTCCATATGTTCCTTTCTTCGAAGATTCCGTAAGGAACCTCCTCATTCCTTATCTTATCAATCCACATAATTTTCACCGAGCGAGGTGGCGCAGTGGCTAGCACACTGGACTCGCATTCGGGAGGACGACGGTTCAATTCCGCGTCCGGCCATCCTGATTTAGGTTTTCCGTGATTTCCCTAAATCGCCCCAGGCAAATGCCAGGATGGTTCCTTTGAAAGGGCACGGCCGGCTTCCTTTCCCGTCGTGCCCTAATCCGATGAGACCGATGACCTGGCTGTCTGGTCTCCTCCCTCAAAACAATCCAATCCAATCCACATAATTTTCTATATTTTTCTGTAGCGGCGGGCCTCAAACGCTTCAATTCACTTCTGGTTCGGTTTTTCCACCGTCCATGATTTATTGCTATACAATGCTGTGTTGGAAACGTACATTCTCAGAAATTTCTTCCTCAAATTAAGACCTAAGATTGATATCATTTCTGCTACCCAGAAATGCCCGCTTTCCCTAAGCTAGTCTGCTTTTTATATTCTTCTTGCTCCGTCCGTAATGAGTTATTTTGCTTCCAATGTAGCAAAATTCCTTAACTTCGTCTACTTTGTGATCACCAATTTTTATGTTAAGTTTCTCGCTATTCGCATTTCTGATACTTCTCATTACATTTCTCTTTTGCCGGGTTACTCTTAATCTACATTCTGTTCTCATTAGACTGTTCATTCCTTTCAACAGATCCTGTGATTCTGCTTCACTTTTACTGAGATTGGCTACGTCATCATCAGATCTTATCATACAGCTATTTTGTTGACAGTGTGATGATTCCGCGGTTGTATTATAAAATACGTTACAAAAAGAGCTTACAATCACTAAAAGTGGTTGGTAGCAGTTTTTATATCGCATTTTAGATCTTATCGTTGATATCCTTCAATCTGAATTTTAATCCCACTCTTGAACGTTTCTTTTATTTTGGCCACTGTTCCTTCGATGTATAGATTAAACAGCAGGGACGAAAGATTGTACCCCTACCTTACAACCTTTTTAATCCGAGCACTTGGTTCTTGGTCTTTCAGTCTCACTCTCTTCATTCTTGGGTTGAATGTTATCTATCCTTTCTGCCTTATTTAGTGTCAAGCCTTTAAGAGCTCTTATAAATTCTAATACTGGATCACTTTCCCTTCTGTATTGACATAAATTTCTTCTTCTGTCTGCCAATTCCCCTCCGTTGATAAGAGTTCTCCAGTATACTCTTTCCACCTACCCACTCTCTCCTCTGCGTTCAACAGTGGAATTCCCATTGCACTCTTAATGTTGCCGCCATTGTTTTTAATTTCAGCTAAGGTCGTTTTAACTTTTCTATATGATGAGTTAATCCTTCCGACGATCATTTCTGTTTCGAGTTCTTCATATTTTCAAATGGTTCAAATGGCTCTGAGCACTATGGGACTTAACATCTGAGGTCATCAATCCCCTAGAACTACTCTAAACCTAACTAGCCTAAGGACATCACACACATCCATGCGCAAGGCAGGTCGAGCGGTTCCAGACTGTAGCGCCTAGAACCGCTTGGCCACTCCGGCCGGCCTTCATATTTTCTCTGGAGTCATTTTGCCTTGGCTGCCATGCACTTCGCATTTATTTCATTCGTAAGTCATTTATATTTCTGTACTCCTGTTTATCTTTGAACATTTTTATACTCTCTTCTTTCGTCGATGAAGTATTTCATCTGTCTTCCATATCGTCTTCAATTTCTTCTTCTATCACGTCACCAGACAAGTCATAGAGGTCTACAATATACTCCTTTTGCCTATCCACTCACTCTTCAGCGTTTCCAATTGAACTCTTAATATCACCAGCGTTGTTTTTAATTTCTACGAAGGTTGTTTTGACTTATCAAATACATATGACACCAGTCACCTAAGGAAGTAGGTGGCACAGTGATTAGAGCATTGGGCGTTAATCCCTATACAACCAATCAGATTTGAGTCTAGCATAGTCTCTCTACCTGGGATGGTTCCCTTGAGAGGAAAACGGCAGTTTTTTCAGCATCTATAACATGTATGACTACTAGCTTTTCCTGCAATCGTCAAGACGATAAACTCTGATTTTTCTTTCTTGTTCCTTTCGAACGACTTCAGAGACATCTTTGCAATCGTGTCAGATTAGTGTAGCAAATAGGAGAGTGCGACGGAATTACTAAGGGAACATACATAGAGTTCTTTGGTATAAAAACGAGGTTCTTGAAAAGCATAGGTAAAGTACTGAGAACTGCTATTTTGTGGGAGGACTAGGCGATATTTTTACTGTCTCCGTCGTAAATCTTGCGTTGCGTAGATAAGAGAAACAGGGGCGCATACCGAGCCGTACAGATATTTTTCCTCGCTCTATGAGCAAATGCAATAAATAGATGGCAAAGTCCCTAGTATCAAGGCGAAGTACTATAAAATGAGATTAATAGGAACAGTTTTCCACTTTAAAAGAAAAAAATACTATTTTAAAAAGAAAAATTAAAATCAAAATGATGTGGGAGTATGGGTATTTTGCCTGACTTTACACTTATAACGAGTCTGGGACCTAGATCATTATTTTATAACATAAAATGACAAGAACTTAGTGTTTCTATTCAACCCAGAAAGATGACTGGATACAAACAGCAGTCTTAATTTTTTTATTGTTTTTATTTATTGGTTCTTTGGATGAACAGGCACATCTCAAAAACTGTTTTGATTCTTGGAGAACATTAAACAAAATTTGCATGGTTCAGAAAAAGTTTTACTCGGCACAAAACTAAGAATATTGCATGAATTGTGATTTTAGTGTTATACCTCCAGTTAAGTTATTGTAGCATTAAATTGATAAATTTGGTGTGTAACTTATTACATTAAGTCACTGATATTCCACCATTTCTTACATCTTTCTGTACTGTTACTCAAAACTGCATATTCATTGGTTAATTTATGTCACAGCATGCTTTCTATACCTAGTTATTCACTCGACGACACTGGCTCCTAACCAATCAGAAACGACATTATACGTCAGACAATACTGCTAACGATGTGTAGTAGAGTGACGAAATATATATAATATTTATAACGCGAAGAAGATCAGATTTCAGTCATTAGCGCGACTTTCATTTACAGCACAATGCCTTTAGAGCCCTCAAGGCACATCCTGATACTTCACGTCTTACCTCGTCGATATTCACATATGACAGTTCTCAATGTTCATGTTAAGTGACTGCTTTTTAATATGATTTCAAATCAAACGTGACTAAAATAGCCGATCGGAGTGGCCGAGCAGTTCTAGGCGCTACAGTCTGGAACCGCGCGACCGCTACGGTCGCAGGTTCGAATCCTGCCTTGGGCATGGACGTATGTGATGTCCTTAGGTTAGTTAGGTTTAAGTAAAGTTCTAGGGGACTGATGACCTCAGAAGTTAAGTCCCATTGTGCTCAGAGCCATTTGAACCATCTGACTAAAGTAAAATAACTCTCAAATGTGGCTTGTGTCTTCCGTTAGCTGCTGTGCAGCCTCGAGAAACACATAATTTGCATCTGAAAAAAAAACACGCAGATTTACATATTATATTGGATTTTTCTTCACAAGTTAACTTTCCGAATGTGCGTAGGGACCCAGAATGTAAAGTTATAAAGTAGGGTCAAACGTAATCACATCGGATACCCTGTAAGATGGTTGCCATCTCCGCTGTTCGAATAGTGATGTCTGGCAGAAGCCTAAATTTTCCTTGACAGGAACTCAGATTCCTTGTTCATCTGGTGAAGCACCTTTTGGAGCGATAGTCTTTTAGGATACCTCAAGCGATTTCGTTCGCAAAAATTAGGCTTTGCGAAATTTCCGGCTGAAAGTAGCTGCTTGCAATATAGTCTCTGGCACATCCGTTTAGGGAGATTGACTAATTGAGCGCTTTTAGGCGGAAAGTAGGGCAGGAGTGGAGGGAGATTACGTTTCAGCCGATATGTCGGGGGGAAGCACAGGTCACTAGTGTACACATCGGTGTCCCCATCGCTTCGCAGATATTTCTGCCTAGTATATCGCCGGGGATTTCCTCAACGGAAACTGGCGGGCCCGGTTATTCACGCGGAGTGTGACCCACTGGCAGGTTTGCGAGAATCGTTATCAGCAGACATGCGGGTCGCCGCATTTCCTCACACAACTGGCACGTCTAATGCAGCGCTTTTCAGTACCAGCCGCACGGCTTAAGGCCAGATGCACATCGAGGCGTAAGATAAGCCAGCGCAGCGTTCATAGGTTTCTGTAAAATAGAGCGAGTTGAGTTTACATGCCTATATCTTACGTAAATGACAGAAATAAATGTGAGTCAGTTCCTCGTCAATCATATAACGATAAAGACTCAGAATTTGAAGCAGTAGGATACTGTGTATCACAGAGCTCGATTTTGGCTCCTCTGTTGCTCCTGATATACACAAGTGATCTTCCACTGGCAGTTTCAGAAAATGCAAATACTGACTTTTTACGGACGATGTAAGTGTGAGAATAAAAATAGTACCTGTCCAACTACCTAAAAGGTAGGGAAATATCGATGGATGTCCCAAGATAGATGTATTATCATTGAATTATGGTAATACTCAGTAAATACGTTATTGGATATAGATTCCACCTATATCCAATAATTTTAATTGCAACCACGGAAGAAATACAAGAGCTACAACGCTTAAAAATAGGTACCTCACACAACGATGATAAGTAGACAGAATTAAGTTTTGGGGACTAAGGATAGACCATATCTCAATTGGAAAACCCACTGTCTAGAATTAAAGAAGGGCCTTGGATCAACTATGTTTCTAGTACGGATTTTTACCGCTGTGGGCAATTTAAAAAAGGAGAAAGTAGTTTATCCCGCATATTTCCATTCACTAATGAGTTATGGAATCAATTTCTGAGGAATTTCCAGAATACAGAAGCTTATTACAGGAATTATATCTGGTGTTAATTCTAGAACATCCTGCAGAGAAGTTATCAAAAATCTGGCTGTTTTGACAACTACTTCACAATACTTATAACGATTAATGACCATTGTCATTATCGATGTACGAAAAGCATGAAAATATTAGGATCAAAAACAACCTTTACAAACTCTCCAAGAGGTTGACATCACAACAGAAAAGAGAGATACATGGCTACACGTGTTTCCGACAACCTGCCAGATCACATTAAATGCCATTTATATAAAGTTGTGCAGTTTAAGACGGAATTCAAGGATTATCTGTTGGGCAATTTCTACTCCTCCACAGAACAGTATCTTCAGAGAAACTCTCGAATTTAATATTTCACGTTAATTTATAGTTTGAATTGGCATTGAAACACGGTAGTGTACTGTCTTGAACTGCTTTGCGTTTAAATTAAATATATGTCTAGGACTTCTTTCCACATCCCAGACACCACTATCCACGTGATCCATAGAATACGACTAACGTAATGCAATGTAATGCAGTGTAGTGCAATGGGACGCCTTCTTCCGCCTCCCAGCTCTGGACACAGTTAACTGCGCGCGCCGCATAGTTTCGCAAGCAGAAGGGTCTCCCTAAGGCATTCAAAGTCTACCAACTCAAGAATCCCAAACAGTTCGCTCTTACGACGCTACAGTACCTTGTTACTCTACAGAAGACAACGGTTCATCCTTGACACTTCTTAATAACTCCACGAACGTGTCTCCCAGTTCAAATACAGGACCTCGCTGTAAACTCTTAATTTCCACAACTAGTTTTCTAAAGCTTCTTATGCAATTCTGAAGAAAGACGTCCTTCCACCAGGCCTTATTTAGAACAGTACAATAATTAAATGAAAGCCAAAATATAAAAGCCCTTAAAACTGCTGCGGATGTGGTGTTTCCTGAAAAACAACCATTACCTTTATTATACTGAGTCACACCCATAGAGAACGTCTCATTTTTTACTGAAATTTCGCGAGATTTCATTACCCTGACTATTCAGTTCTGCAATAACGTACTGAACCTTGAAATTTTTCGCTAAGTTTAAGCAGTTTCAACTCTGGGGAACTGTGGCCAGCAATATAACCGATTCTTTCGTCATCACCTACAGCAAGCTAGCTAGCTTTTTGACTGAAATTTTCGTAGCTTGATATTCACTGGGGCCATTATAGGGTCCCGGTAGAAAGAATGAGAGTAAACAGCTCTATTTTGGGCGGTAGCCTTCAAACACACTCTTCTTGATGCCGCCGCGGCGGGATGAATAGAAGTGTTCATCGGAAATCGGCATTTAAAGGATAGGCAACACTGCTACACTGCTTCACAAACTGCTGGTTTCGTTTCCATTTACCTTGTATTTCAGTTGCTATACTACGTCACGGTTACGAGAGTTGATTTCTTGAATGTAATTTCGCGTTATAACGATGATTTGAAGAACTCAGATACCACATGTCCCCTGGACAAATGGTCCCTAACCTCAGTTAGTAGTGACACAAGTCAGTTATAACTATACCTCACTCATTTTTCTCTACATTAATTTTGTGCTTTTTTTTAACTGTCTTCGCAGTGGCTCTGAGCACTACGCGATTTAACTTCTGAGGTCATCAGTCCCCCAGAACTTAGAACTACTTAAACCTAACTAACCTAAGGACATCACACACATCCATGCCCGAGGTAGGATTCGAACCTGCGACCGTTGCGGTCGTGCGGTTCCAGACTGAAGCGCCTAGAACCGCTCGGCCACACCGGCCGGCTGTCTGCGCAGTGAATTGACTTTTAGTTAGATACAGTTTTCCATTTGAGATCCTACGTGGTCATTACTCAGTTTATTTCCGTGATGATTCTATAACTCGATTCCCTAAACTTTGGCCTTGGTAACTAGCACCCAATTTCTTTGTCATCACAGGGAAGATGTATGAATAACTGCGATTTTCTTAAAGAATTCGTCTGATGAGTATATTCTCGAAATGGGTGACATAAATAAACGAATAAATTCAAAACAGTAAGTAGACGTTTTGCATAACGTAAAAATAATATCATTTTTTTCTTTACGTAATGAGAACCCACCACTGGCGACCATGTCAAGTTAGGACGAGGGTTGTGTTTAAATTTTGAAATAAGGGATTTATAGCCTAGATTAGAAACTACTGCGATAAGACTATATATAACAACATTGATACGATTGAAACAGCTTATTAAATCCTGAGTTCGTCATCTATTGGTGAAACGTAGATAAAGCCAATAGATTGCGTGAATGATTCAAACATCGGTAATAACTATACAGAGGTTTCGCACTTTGCCCGCTAGGTACAAACAGATCAGTAGGGCACATACAAAAATGTGGTGAGCTGCTTGTTGTGGTTTTCTGGTTATCGTCCCCCACTCTTGATAGCGGTGTCCCAGGTTCGCTTCCTGACTGGGTCGGGGATTTTCTCCTCTCGGGACTGGTGTGTGTGTGGAACGGTGGGGGGGGGGGGGGGGGAGCGGAGGAGGGGTTACTGATTTGAAAACAGTACAATCTTAACAGAATTTCTATAAAAATCCAGACATCTTAATAACTTATTGTGTTAATGTATGACTGCTCTAAGCAAGTGAACAAGGTTAACTAGCTACCAATAATCATTTCTGCAGATTAGGTGCGTAGTTCTGCAGTCTTACGTCAAACTTCTTCTCTTCAGAAATGATAACATTATTCAAAATTTATAGTTCTTTCGCCTTTAGATATATACACCATATTCATCCTTGCTGCCCTTTACAGCACATCTTTCTTCATCTGACATATACCAATACAAGTCAACTCAGCACTACTAAACACACTGAAGTACAAAAGAAACTGGTATAGGCATGCATATTCAAATACGGAGATACGTAAACAGGCAGAATACGGCGTTGCGGCCTGCAACGCCTATATAAGTCCACAAGTGTCTGGGGCACTTCTCAGATAAAAAAAAATGGCTCTGAGCACTATGGGACTCAACTGCTGTGGTCATAAGTCCCCTAGAACTTAGAACTACTTAAACCTAACTAACCTAAGGACATCACACACATCCATGCCCGAGGCAGGATTCGAACCTGCGACCGTAGCGGTCGTGCGGTTCCAGACTGTAGCGCCTTTAACCGCTCGGCCACTTCGGCCGGTCTTCTCAGATCGGTTACTGCTGCTACAATGGCAGGTTATCAAGATTTAAGTGAGTTTGAACGTGGTGTTATAGTCGGCGACGAGCGATGGAATACAGCATCTCCGAGGTAGCGATGAAGTGGGGATTTTCCCGTACGACCATTTCACGAGTGTACCGTGAAATCAGCAATCCGGTAAAAAATAAAAATCTGCATCATCCCTGCGGCCAGAGAAAGATCCTGCAGGAACGGGACCAACGATGACTGAAGAGAATCCTTCAAAGTGCAACACTTCCGCAAATTGCTACAGATTTTAATGCTGGGCCATCAACAAGTCAGCATGCGAACCATTCAATAAAACATCATCGATATGGTCTTTCGGAGCGGAAGCCCCAGTCGTATACCCTTGATGATTGCACGACACAAAGCTTTACGCCTCGCCGGGGCCCGTCAACACCGACATTGGGCTGTTGATGACTGGAAACATGTTACCCAGTCGGACAAGACTCGTTTAAATTTATATCGAGCGGATGGACTCGTACGAGTATAGAGACAACCTCATGAATCTATGGACCTTGCATGTCAGCAGGGGACTGTTCAAGCTGGTGGAGACTGTAATACTGTAAGTAGGCTGTTTAGGTTTTTGTATTGCTAACGCCACGTAGCGCTCTGTATGAAAATCGCTGGCTGTGCTGTGTGCAGTCTGTGGCTGGTTTGCATTGTTGTCTGCCATTGTACTGTTGGGCAGCGGCATGTGAACAGCGCGTAGCGTTGCGCAGTTAGAGGTGAGCCGCCAGCAGTGGTGGATGTGGGGAGAGATGGCGGAGTTTTGAGAGCGGATGATCTGGAGAGAGACAGTAAATTTGTAAGACTAGATGTCATGAACTGATATATATATTATGACTTTTGAACACTATTAAGGTAAATACATTGTTTGTTCTCTATCAAAATCTTTCATTTGCTAACTATGCCTATCAGTAGTTAGTGCCTTGAGTAGTTTGAATCTTTTATTTAGCTGGCAGTAGTGGCGCTCGCTGTATTGCAGTAGTTCGAGTAACGAAGATTTTTGTGAGGTAAGTGATTTGTGAAACGTATAGTTTAATGTTAGTCAGGGCCATTCTTTTGTAGGGATTATTGAAAGTCAGATTGCGTTGCGCTAAAAATATTGTGTGTCATTTTAGTGTTGATCAGAATAGGTAAAGAGCGAAATGCGAAATGTCTGAGTACGTTCAGTTTTGCTCAGCTGTTTGAAAATCAAATAACGTAGGGGTTTACCAGCAGAGTAATTCATTAATTTTTCTAAGGGGACGTTTCATAATACAGTTGGAGTGATATGGGATTCCTGATACGTCTAGATACGAATGTGACAGGTGACACGTACGTAAGCATCCTGTCTGATCACCTGCATCCATTCACGTCCATTGTTCATTCCGACGGAAGTGGGAAATTCCAGCAGGACAATGCGACATCCCGCACGTCCAGAATTTCTACAGAGTGATTCCAGGAAAACTCTTATGAGTTTAAACATGTATACTGGCCACCAAACTCCCCAGACATGTATTTTTCAGCAATACAATGCACGACCACATGTTGCTGCACGAACATAGGCCTTTTTGGTGTCACAACGTGCCAGCCTTTTACCCTGGCCCATCAAATCACCAGATTTGTCTTCAGTCAAAATTGTGTTGGAAATGGTGAAACGACAGGTGCAGCATTGTGACCCAGCGCCAACCGCCACGGATGAACTTTGTAGCCAAGTGAATGCAGCATGGATAGCCATATCACATGGTGCCATTCGATCGTTATACGCGTCGATGCCGTCACGCTCGTAGCAAGTTACCAGGGCCCTTGGCGGAGTCTGTGGCCACTGGACAACAGGACAAGTGCTGAACCGAGGGGACTGAAATAACTAATTATTTCTGCAGAACATACTAATGTACATCGGCTGTGAATATAAACGTCCTATCTCCAGTCATTCAAGGTATGAATGAGTGTATGCTAGTTTATCTGTCTTGTTCGTAAGTTTTGCAGAGCAGTTTAGAAAATGTTCCTGGTGAAGTCAGCTTGTAGGGCCTCCGAGGTACACTGCAACGTAACATTGAATGCGCATGTCCCCCGCAGGATGCTGCGGCAGCAGAATACGGGACAGCACAAGAAAGGGAGCTGGGAAGCGGGAAGAAAGCAGATTCCACGAACAAGAGGACCTGTCGGTAGACTGTAGCGGTCCGTGTGACAATGCTCCTCATAAAGTCTCGCACTCGGCAGCGCGGGTGTGAAAGCGGTGCTGATACGCATAACAAAGCGTGACCGAGAAGAGAGTCTGGCCTCTTGCTATTAACGCTACTCTGCCACTCGCCAGCGATCTCTACTACCAGCTGCGTACTATCACTGACATAGTGCGTATTACCCGGCGATATAACACCACATGGCAACCCCTTAAAGGAGCTCAATCGTCGCTTTGAAGCGATATGAATGGTGTAGATCGGGATATGTAAGCGACTATTCCATTTACAAATGTCATCCGCACAGTCCAGAAGGTAGCAAGGGCAGTGCGAAAACTAACACAGTCAGCTTAACAACTTGTGCATCAAAGTTACTGACAATAATGGTATACAGAAAAAAGTAAACGTAAACTGAAGATCTGTTAGACGACGATCGATCAGGCTTATGGAAAGGTTCCAGAGGAGCAGTAGTGACGCTGCGCTTGATAATGGAAGCAAGACTTCAGAAAATTCAAGACACCTTCGTAGGATTTGTCAACTTAGCAAAAGCATTCCACAATGTAGAGTGGTGGAAAATATTTTAAATTCTCAGGGTAATAGCTGTATTCTATAGACAAAGACGATTAATATACATTATATTCAAGAACCGAGAGAGAAGAATAAATGTGGAAGTTCAAGAACGAAGTGCTCAGATTAAAAAGGACTGAAGATTGGAGCGGAGTTCCATACTATTATGGGAATAAAGAAAGATTGGGGAATGTAAAATTCAGGCTGAAAGGACATCGATGACTAAAATTGCTGATGACATTGCTATCCTCAGTGAAAGCAAAGAATAATTGCAGAATATGTTGAACAGAATGACCAGTCTAATAAGCACACTACAGATAAAGAGTAAACCGAAGAAAGGCGAAAGTCATGGGAAGTAGCAGATATGAGACTAGCGATAAACTTCAAAATTGTGAACATCAAGATTAGGAACCGCAAAGTAGACGACGTGAAGAAATTCTACTACCTTGGAATGCAAAATAACACGTGGAGGACGTAGCACGGAGGACATAAAAAGCAGACTGGCCCAGGTGAAGACGGGATTCCTGTTCAAAAGAAGTCTACTAGTATCAAACACTGGTCAAAATTAATGTCGGTGAATGCACTTTTGGAGCACAGAATCGTATGGTAACGAAAAATGGACATCGGGAAAACTGGTACAGAAAATCGAATCAACTGAGATGTGGGGTTACAGATGAGTGTTGAAAATCAGGTGGACTCATAAGATAAGGTATGAGGAGGTTCTCCGCAGTATTGGCGGGGAAAGAAATATATGGAGAACACTGACAAAAACGAAGGGACTGGATGATTAAACATGCGTAAAGACATCAGGAATAACCTCCATGGTACTGGCTGCTTATAACTAAAGTGCACTACTCCCGGATGCCCGGTGTAGGCTGTAATTATAATATGGCAGCGAAACTTGATGGATATGGTAATGAGTTAACGCGAAATCGATTTACACTGGGAAACAAATTAGTTCCAGTTTTGGCTGCCAGGTGCAAATCTGGCGCTGCACACTGTTTGTATGACGATAGAACATTCACACTGTCATCTGACAAGCTATAAAGTGAATGGACAGCACGGCTATCGAGAACAGAAAAAGTGCGCTGTTAGCGAAACTGTTTTATGTGAACGGCAGCAATTACAGTGCCAGACTGAGAGAATGTCGCTGACTGAAAGTTCTGAAGAGAGGACCGATGTCAATAAATACACTCCTGGAAATTGAAATAAGAACACCGTGAATTCATTGTCCCAGGAAGGGGAAACTTTATTGACACATTCCTGGGGTCAGATACATCACATGATCACACTGACAGAACCACAGGCACATAGACACAGGCAACAGAGCATGCACAATGTCGGCACTAGTACAGTGTATATCCACCCTTCGCAGCAATGCAGGCTGCTATTCTCCCATGGAGACGATCGTAGAGATGCTGGATGTAGTCCTGTGGAACGGCTTGCCATGCCATTTCCACCTGGCGCCTCAGTTGGACCAGCGTTCGTGCTGGACGTGCAGACCGCGTGAGACGACGCTTCATCCAGTCCCAAACATGCTCAATGGGGGACAGATCCGGAGATCTTGCTGGCCAGGGTAGTTGACTTACACCTTCTAGAGCACGTTGGGTGGCACGGGATACATGCGGACGTGCATTGTCCTGTTGGAACAGCAAGTTCCCTTGCCGGTCTAGGAATGGTAGAACGATGGGTTCGATGACGGTTTGGATGTACCGTGCACTATTCAGTGTCCCCTCGACGATCACCAGTGGTGTACTGCCAGTGTAGGAGATCGCTCCCCACACCATGATGCCGGGTGTTGGCCCTTTGTGCCTCGGTCGTATGCAGTCCTGATTGTGGCGCTCACCTGCACGGCGCCAAACACGCATACGACCATCATTGGCACCAAGGCAGAAGCGACTCTCATCGCTGAAGACGACACGTCTCCATTCGTCCCTCCATTCACGCCTGTCGCGACACCACTGGAGGCGGGCTGCACGATGTTGGGGCGTGAGCGGAAGACGGCCTAACGGTGTGCGGGACCGTAGCCCAGCTTCATGGAGACGGTTGCGAATGGTCCTCGCCGATACCCCAGGAGCAACAGTGTCCCTAATTTGCTGGGAAGTGGCGGTGCGGTCCCCTACGGCACTGCGTAGGATCCTACGGTCTTGGCGTGCATCCGTGCGTCGCTGCGGTCCGGTCCCAGGTCGACGGGCACGTGCACCTTCCGCCGACCACTGGCGACAACATCGATGTACTGTGGAGACCTCACGCCCCACGTGTTGAGCAATTCGGCGGTACGTCCACCCGGCCTCCCGCATGCCCACTATACGCCCTCGCTCAAAGTCCGTCAACTGCACATACGGTTCACGTCCACGCTGTCGCGGCATGCTACCAGTGTTAAAGACTGCGATGGAGCTCCGTATGCCACGGCAAACTGGCTGACACTGACGGCGGCGGTGCACAAATGCTGCGCAGCTAGCGCCATTCGACGGCCAACACCGCGGTTCCTGGTGTGTCCGCTGTGCCGTGCGTGTGATCATTGCTTGTACAGCCCTCTCGCAGTGTCCGGAGCAAGTATGGTGGGTCTGACACACCGGTGTCAATGTGTTCTTTTTTCCATTTCCAGGAGTGTAGTTTAAATAAGATGATAATGAAATTCGAAACATGGCTAAGCTTGATGTGTCATCTGAAAGAGCAAATTGTCCAATCCCGGTGGAAATTATTGATGAGACTGCTGTTGCTGTAACTGACCATGCAGCACGAGCCCCCGGGTAGTGCTGTGCTCTTGCGATATCACGAGAAGTCCCTCCCATGGTCAAAAGCACGGACAAAAAAAATGGGTCTGAGCACTATGGGACTTAACTTCTGAGGTCATCAGTCTCCTAGAACTTAGAACTACTTAAACCTAACTAACCTAAGGACATCACACACACCCATGCCCGAGGCAGGATTCGAACCTGAGACCGTAGCGGTCGCGCGGTTCCAGACTGTAGCGCCTAGAACAGCTCGGCCACCCTTGGCCGGCAAAAGTACGGACAGTTTTACACTGGTATTCGTACAAGATACAGACTGTGCACCAACTGAAACCTCATGATCAGCAGCAACTTCCAGATATTGCTCTTCGGTTTCTGGCTCGAATGGAAGTTGATGACACGTGGCCAGAAAATATTATAAGGAGAGACGAGGCACAATTTACACTACAGGGTTCAATGAATGCATAGAACTGCCAAATTTGGGGTACCGTTAAACCGTGCGTTGTACATGAAGAGCCATGGCACTCGCCGTATGTGACTGGTGTGGATTCGGAAACACGTTTATTCTTTGCCCGTTTTCTTTGAAGAGACTACAACACTCGTCTGCACTTGATCGAGACGTCCTTTTGCAGCATATGATGCCTGCTTTGGAAGAGCTCAACCGTGTATAGACCACTGTTTTCATACGATATGGGGCAATACCTCATGTCTCTCGCCCAGCTTAATTCAACCTTCCATCAACGTGTTACCTTGAGCATTTCTAGATGCATGGCGTGGAAGATTACCTGATGTGAATGCACGTGACTTTTGGCTCTGAGGATAACTAAAAGAATGTGTTTATTAGGGACACTTTGGGTCTCTATCTCATCTGATGACCAGTAATAGAGACGCGTTACTCAGACTGGATTGGAAGTGCTGCGAGCAACTGTTGATCACAACGTTTTAAGAATGCAGCATCTCGTCGCCGCTTCATATTGAAGAAATTGTGTAAGAGACGATTAATCATAAAATCAACATTTTTCTTTTCTCACTTGCTTGCCATTATGTCCCTTTCCTAATCCATTACATATGGAAACATTTCTGTACGTCTTTTCTGCATTCACAACGCCATATTTGCACACAACTGGAACTAGGTTGTCCTCTATCGTGAATATATTCCGCATTAACGCATTTGCTGCCGCAGGATAGTTACAGTGCACACAGGATCTCTGTGAATAGTTGCACTTTAATTATAACCTTCTAGTACTAGAGGGAGTTGTACAACACAAAAGTTGATCGGGAAGACAGAATTCGGAATATATCCAGCAAGCAGTTGACGACATTGGGTGCAGATGTTAGTCTGAGACGAAAAGATTTACACAAGTGAGGAATTTGTGACGGGACAAATCAAGTATGTCAGAAGTCTGATGACACAGGAAGAAAAGAGAGAGGAGTAGTGCATTTAAGTTATAAGCAGCCAATACCATGGAGGTTATTCCTGATGTCTTTACGCATGTTTAATCATCCAGTCCCTTCGTTTTTGTCAGTGTTCTCCATATATTTCTTTCCCCGCCAATACTGCGGAGAACCTCCTCATATCTTATCTTATCTGGCATCTCTTCAAATGCCCAACCAGCTGTAGCATGAAGGACTTAACGTCTGCAGCACCCAATGCTATCAAAGTTGCCCAATTCTGGGCGAATAACTATAGTTTTCTTTGTATGTATTGTACATGTGTTCATATTAGTGTACCTCTGACACGAATAAAGAAAGAAAGAACGCTGCAAAATTTCGGAAGTGGCAGAAACGCTCGATCGGTGAGTTCCATTTGTGGGGAAACTACTTTGGAGGCTATGCTGCAGAATTAGATCCCGGTAAGACGTAAATTTTTAATTAATACATGATGGGAAATTTTGGATACCACTTTCTGCAACGTGGATACAGACTTCGCTGGATAACTGGCCTGTTGGTCACTATTTAAAAAAAAAAAAAGTTCAGGTCACATCTACATCTACATAGATACTCCGCAAGCCACCGTACGGTGCGTAGTGGAGGGTACCGTGTAAAACTACTTGTCATTTCCTTTCCTATTGCACTCGCAAATCGAGTGAGGATAAAACGACTGCCTATATGCCTCCGTATCAGCCCTAATTTCTCCGTGGTCCTTACGCGCGATGTATGTTGACGGCAGTAGAATCGTTCGGCAGTGATCTTTAAATGCTGATTCTCTACATTCATGATGTGAGATATATTTGTTGCAGCCACTGCCGTAAAAAGCCACCGAAATAAGCGTGTCTTGCTGTCAGCGCGTAAAGCTGTGACAAGATAAGGCGCTGAATGGGACCTTCGTGGTGACGCGTGTCTCTTCCTCACTCTGTGCAAAGTGCGCCTTCACAGTGCTCGGTGAGTCCCGCAAACGTTGCCAGTCGCGACAGCCGAGGGCGGAGGTTAACTGATAACGTGCCGGAACAAGGTTACTAGCTCGGTCTCTCCTAGCTGCTCTTAGCGACTCCCTGACATCTCCCTCCGACAAATGTCGAAGGAACAGATACACAGAACGAAAAAAAAAAAATGGGCAGATGCGAATAAGACTTGCGCGTTCAGAGTTCTGTGTAACCTTAATCACGTATACATACTAAAGAGCCAAAGAAAATGGTACACCTGCGTAATACCGTGTGGAGCCCTCGCACAAGTGCCATAGAAGGCTGTGACATGAACTAGACTAATGTCTGACGTAGTGCTGAAGGGAACTGACACCATGAATCCTGCAGGGCTGTCCATAAATCCGTAAGAGTATGACGAGTTGGAGTTCTCTTCTGAAAAGCACAGTGCAAGGCGTCCCATTTATGCTCAGTGATGTTCATGTCTGGGGCGTTTGCTGGCCAGCGTAAGTGTTTAAACCCAGAAGAGTGTTCCTGGAGCCACTCTGTAGCAATTGTGGTATGTCGTATTGTCCTGCTGGAATTGCCCACTTCCGTCGGAATGCACAATGGACATGATTGGTTGCAGGCTGATCAGACGGGATACTTACGTACGTGTCACCTTCCACAGTCATATCTAGACGTATCAGGGGTCCCATATCACTCCAACTGCACACGCCACACACCATTACAGAGCCTCCGCCAGTTTGAACAGTCCCCTGTTGACAAGCAGAGTCCATGGATTCATGAGGTTGTCTCAGTAATCGTACACATCCATCCACCCGATACGATTTGAAACGAGACTCGTCCGGCCAGCTACATGTTTCCAATCATCAACAGTCCAATGTCGGTGCTGACGGGTCCTTGCGAGGCGTTAAAGTTTGTGTCGTGCAGCCATAATGGATACACGAGTGGGTCTTCGCTTCCGAAAGCCCATATCGGTGATGTTTCATTGAAGGTTCGCACGCTGACATTTGTTGATAGTCCAGCATTGAAAGCTGCAGCAATTTGCTTCTGTCACGTTGAACGATTCTGTTCAGTCGTCATTGGTCCCGTTCTTGCAGGACGTTTTTCCGGCCGCAGCGATGTCGGAGATTTGATGTTTTACCGCATTCCTGATATTCACGGTATACTTGTAAAATGGTTGTACGGGAAAATCCTCCCTTCATCGCTACGTAGGAATGCTGTTCCCTGTCGCTCGTGCGCCATCTACAACACCACGTTCAAACTCACTTAAACCTTGATAACCTGCCATTGTAGCAGCAGTAACCGATCTGACAACTGCGCCAGATATGTCTTGTATAGGCGTTGCCGACCGCAGCGCCATGTTCTGCCTGTTTACAAGTCTCTGTAGTTGAATACACATTCCTACACCAGTTTCTTTGGCGCTTCAGTGTACGTAGTTCATCCATTCTGGGAATCGAGGATCTCGGAGATTTTTGCCAATTCGACACTGATACCAGCACGATATCGGTCTCAGGGTTTCCAAGCCTTTCCAGAATGTTTTAATTTCAAGTCTGAGGTCGCATTACAAATGGCAAAAGAAATATTGTTTTCTTATGATAAAATTACAAATTATCAATTTTCTGATGTTTTCCTTTACTTGTTGTGTGCAACCTTTCTTCCTGCAAAATGTCATGAGTCTACGTCAAGGGAAGTACGATATATATTTTAATGAATGAGTTTACGTTCCTCAGAAAGAAAGGGTCTTAACGGTCGGACGGACAGTCAGTCAGTCTGATAGCAAATGACAAAAAACTATTCTTAGTGTGATACAACTGCAAATTAACAGTTTTGTGATTTTTTGCTTTTTCTATACTGTGAAACCATACTTTTTGGCAATTTTTATTACAATGGGTCGACGGAAAGTGCCCTTTAGATTTTGATGGCTGAGTTTGCGAGTGTCAAAATATGAGACATAGATGACCGTATCTTTCGAATGCATTGACTTAGAAGCTACACTTTTACACATCGCCAAGGAAGACCTTTATATGTGACATAAATTTGAACTTGATACGTCTGCTCGTTCCTCAGAAAAGGGTCCTAAACACTAGGACAGACAGACAGACGGACAACAAAATGATCCTATAATGGATACGTTTTTACTGTGGTGCGGAAACCCTAAAAATAGAAAACGTTAGCACTTCTGTCTTTGGTGAGGAAGCAGCCTGGTTCGATTCCCAGTACCAGCCCAGATATTTTCTGATGCCAAATGAGGAGCTGCTTGAATAAAGAAGCAGCGGCGTCATCATAATTCATGTACTGTCAGTAACGGCCCCAGGGACTGGTGACATGCTGATCACAAAAGATCACATACCCCACCATCATAGATCGCTCTTCATACTGTTTTCTAGGCAGCAGTCGGGCAGTCACGGTAGGTCTAAGGCCTAAACCGTGAGTGGTAATTACATTCACAATAACATACACTGATAAACCAAGGCATTGTGACCACCTGTGAAACCCAATACAGCAATCATTCTAGGTGCCACGTATTTGACAAACATTTAGTAGGTTTCCGAAGATATACACATATCAAAAAAAGTTTTCCATCACTTCGGTTCCAAGCGTTCCGGAACCTGTACAGAAAATTGGAATGGAGGTCAACATAAACATCATTTCCGCCCTTTTTCTTGCTCATGAAAACCACACATTGCATGTTGTACCATGAAACAGCGAGACCAGAGGTGCTATACACACCGGTACCTCTAATACCCAGTAGCACGTCCTCTTGCATTGATGTATGCCTGTATTCGTGATGGTATACTATCCACAAGTTCATCAAGGCACTGTTGGTCCAGATTGTCCCACTCCTCAACGGCGATTCGAAGTAGACTCCTCAGAGTGGTTGGTGGGTCACGTCGTCCATAAACAGCCATTTTCAATCCATCCCAGGCATGTTCGATAGGGTTCATGTATGGATAACATGCTGGCCACTCTAGTCGAGCGATGTACTTGTCCTGAAGGAAGTCATTCACAAGATGTGCACGATGCGGGCGCCAATTGTCGTCCATGAAGACGAATGCCTCGCCAATATGCTACCGATATGGTTACACTATCGGTCGGAGGATGGCATTCACGTATCGTACAGCCGTTACCTGACCACCAGCGGCGTACGTCGACCCCACATAATGCCACCCCAAAACAGCAGGGAAACTCCACCCTGCTGCACTCGCTGGACAGTGTGTTTAAGGCGTTCACCCTGACAGGGTTGCCTCCAAACACGTCTCCGGCAATTGGTTGGTTGAAGGCATATGTGACACTCACCGGTGAAGAGAACGTGATTCCAATCCTGAGCATGTTGTTGGGCCCATCTGTACCGCGCTGCATGGTGTCGTGGTTGCAAAGATGGACCTCGCCATGAACGTCGGAAGTGAAGTTGCTCATCATGCAGCCTATTGCGCACAGTTTGAGTCGCAACACGACGTCCTGGGGCTGCATGAAAAGCATCATTCAGTATGGTGGCGCTGCTGTCAGGGTTCCTCCTAGCCTTAGTTCGTAGGTAGCGGTCATCCACTGCAGCCCTTGGGCGGCCTGAGCGAGGCATGTCGTCAACATTTCCCGTCTCTCTGTATCTCCTCCATGTCCGAACAACATCGCTTTGGTTCACTCCGAGACGCCTGGACACTTCCCTTGTTGAGAGCCCTTCCTGGCACAAAGTAACAATGCGGACGCGGTCGAACCGCGGTATTGAACGTCTAGGTATGGTTGAACTACAGACAAGCCATGTAGCTCCTTCCTGGTGGAATGACTGGAATTGATAGGCTGTCGGACCCCCTGCGTCTAATAGACGGTTGTCCACATCTTTGGGCATATTTAGTGATATGTCTGAACAGTCAAAGGGACTGTGTCTGTGATACAGTATCTATCTTCAGGAGTTCTGAGAACCAGGGTGATGCAAAACTCTTTTTGATGTGTGTATGAAACCAAATGTGCATGCACGGGTCATGCAATCCCCATAAATTATGGGACGGTGTCTTGTGGGCGCGGAGCTGCCGCCCTATAAGGTGTTCCATCGAGTTCAGATCAAGCAAATCTGGTGGCTGAGAAATGGTACCATTGATTACTACCGCAAGTCCAATGTGGGAAACCAGGTGAATGTCCGCAAAAGCGTAATATTACCCCCACTCGCCTGCGCCGGTGATCCGGAACCCGTTTCGAGAGGCCTTTCCCCTGGATGACTGCATATCCGGATGCTACGATATCGATCAGGTGTAACAAGAGACGTGATTCATTCGACCAGGCGACTCGTTTCCACTGATCCCCATCCCAAACGCGATAATCCTGTGCTCATTGCAATCGTAATTCACGATGTAGCTAACTCACATAGGAGTCGTTTACTGCTGGGTCCCATGTTAAACAATGTCGCGCTGAACAGTATGTTGCGAAACATTCCCGCCTGCCCCTGCATTGCACTCTTCCGACAGACATACCACAGATCGGCGCCTATCCTGCTTTACAGAGCCGGCTTTTGTGGCAGAGCGGTTCTGGGCGCTTCATTCTGGAACCGCGCTACCGCTACGGTCGCAGGTTCGAATCCTGCCTCGGGCATGGATGTGTGTGATATCCTTAGGTTAGTTAGGTTGAAGTAATTCTACGTTATAGGGGACTAATAACCTCAGATATTCAAGTCCGATAGTGCTCAGAGCCATTTGAACCATTTTTGTTTTACGGAACGTTTATAGAACGGTCAAGCCTCGTGCCTACATGTTCTATGATGTGGCGTGGGCGTCCAATCACTTGTTGCCTGTCAGCGCTTTCGCCGCCCTTCGAACGCGTACCATAGATGATGACGATAGTGGCACGCCAACAGGCTGCCAGCTTCGTCCTTTCCGAAATGGTCGTTTCCAGGGTCCAGGCCACAATGTGCCCTTTGTGACAGTCGTTTATGTCACTGGATTTCCTCATTTGCAGTCTCCGTCGACGCCATAGTAGTTCTCCATTCCTCTCTGCTTCGTTTATTTACTTTTCTTATCGCGTCACGTGCTCTAGACCCGGCTTTCAGTCTCGCTGTGGGCAGTGATCTCAATGTGTAACTTTGCCCACCCTTTTACTAGTGTAATCAGAATATTCTACCAAACACAAATCTCGTTTTGTTTCACGAATATGTGCCAATACTGTTCCAAGGTCCGCCCCTCTCTTCCCACCAATTATCCCTCGGTTCAGCAATTAATGAACACCATTTTAATATTAACAGCAGTTCGTCGTAGACAGTATGAAATTTAACGGAGCCAAGTATTGCAGGATCTTTGCTGTTCAGGACTTTTAAATTTCCGCTTGTGGGACTAACCCAGCCACCTGCTACACAACCGCCGTACTTCGCAAACTTTGCGGTGCACTGCTGGCTCCAATCTCCGTAGGAAATTCCCCTGAGACGTACACCCGTATCTTCCGTGGTCAGATGTAGGGCGGAACAAATTCTCCTGTAAGGAGGACGTTCTATCATGTCTCACCTTCACAACAAAATTTAATTACGCTACATTTGGCATTTATAGAAATTCACTAACCAAGATACTACGTCAGTAGTTCCCAAACAGGTGTTTATTTCCTCCTAGGACATAAAATGAATTTTTGTAGAACACAAGCGAAAATGATACTTTATAGTTCATTAATGACTTTATCTTTTTAAAATAACCCTTATTATCAGTACTTTCTTAGACGCTAGTATTTATTAGATCACCACCACCATCAACAGCAAAAACAGCAGCAACAACAACAACGGAGTCATCACCAGCTATTTGCTGATAAACGTCTCGTTTAGACTATTCCATGCACTGTGATCTTCGGCGATACACATCTGTATTTCTCCTGCCTATTTCCTAACGTTACGCGAGGGTGTGCTGTGAAGTAATGCCTCGAATTTTTTATGTGAAAATTCTTGAAGCTCTATAAATAAACAGTCATTATTAATACTATACATGTTTATTATTCATGTCTATGTATTTATTTCTCAACATCGTCACCGTGGCGACGGACACATTTCTCCAAACCAGAGACCAGTTTGTTGATAGTATCATTAGACTGACTGTGATGTTTGGAAGGTAGGAGACGAGGTACTGCCAGAAGTAAAGCTGTGAGGAGGGGGAGTCGGTTGTGCTTGGTTAGCTCAGTAGGTAGAGCACTTGGCAGCGAAAGGCAAAGGTCCCAGTTCCAGTCTCGGTCCGGCACACAGTTTTAATCTGCCACGAAGTTTCATCACTAGAATGTTTGACATCGTTGACGGAGACACAACTTCAGCTCTGCTTGCGCCGCTATATCACTATCAAAGTGAAGTGTTCGAAGTGCTCTTTAAGTTTTGGAAGCAGATGAAAATTGGATGGAGGCAAGTCCGGACTGTTTGGGGGATGATCGATGATAGGGAACCCAAGGCGTCGGATTGTCGTAGATGGTGCAGCGCTCATCTGTCGTCTAGCATTGTCATCCTGAAAGAGAGGGTGCTCTCTGTGTGGACGGTTAAAAGTAGATTACAGAACGCTGTTTCTCACGCACCGACATTGTTACTTTACGCAGTTCCACGTTGCGCGCTACAGTTCGGAGCCCACTGGTGTCAGATGATTGCAAGTTGGGTGAGCGACGCGGGCCAATCCAGTAATATGTAAGACATTCAGTACCAGGGCTATGCGGAGAGTAAGGTCCGACTGATCGTGAAATGGAAAACCACAGTGAAAATATGATGAAGCTTTGAGTTGATGTGTTGTTCAATGTCTCTAGTATGTCCGTCGATCGCGTCATGTCGCTCCTTTCAGTTCTGAGCGCACAGTGAGTACGTAAAGACGCCTAGAAATTAGTGTCTCGCACCAAGTATAGGTGTGAGCCGAGAAATTTCGCCTGGCTGCATGCAGCCCACACAGCGTAACTGTCATTTGCTTCCTTCTTCATAACAATTCTCGGCCACACACTGCAAGGGCAATGACGCTTCTGCAGCGTTTTCGATGGGAAGTGTTTGATCACCCACCATACAGCTCGGACTTGGGTCCCTCTGATTTTCATCTCTGCTTACATGAACCGCTGGTTATGAAGACAACATTTTACCGCAGACAACAAGCTGCAAACAAGCTTAGAGAATTGGCAGGAAGAACAGGGGGTTGCCTTCAATGAGAAGGGTATTGGTAAGCTGGTACAACACTACGACAAATATCCAAGTCGGAGCGGCGACTATGTAGAGAAGTAGCTAAGTGTTGCAAATAAAACATTTTTTTTATTTTCACTGTGATTTCTATTTCGTGATCGATTGGATCTTACTTTCCAAATAGCCCTCATACCTCAACCGATACTACGAACATAATAATTGGAGCCATTAGTTTTCAGCACGTCCTCGTATACTCAGCGCCCATTGCGTCGTTATATCGGTCTTCTCTTATCCCTTTGAATTTAGCAATGAACTTCCATTCTCCTAGTTTCAAGTCTAGCTCGCGCCTACTTCATTCGTACTGCGGTCATAATTATTTCTTTCGTTCCAGCCTGCTCCCTAATGCACGCAATTGCCTTCTAGTCTCTCCTAGTAATTCTCATCGTCGCTCCTTGTGCAACACTCAGTTTTTAGTTTCCATTACAGTCGATGATTCACTACCATTAGTCAAAACTGGTAACACTTCCAGTTCCAGCCCCCCTGGACGCTTCGTTTTGAAAACTTTTCAGCTAATTTTTACGGTTCTATTTAATTCTTCTCCTGTCCGCCCTTTTCTACTGCTCATCAGTTGTCTTCGTTAGTAAAACCCTTGTAGCAACTAACGTGGAAAGCCGCCATACGACTGCCTGACAATTTTCATTGAATATGAGAGAATTTGGGGATGTTAAATTCGAACCAAAGCACTATTTCCTGGGCTCTGCAAAGACGACACACTAAAAACAGATTTTGGTCAAACGGAGCCAACGTTATTTTGTCACGAAGTCGGTGGCTAGTATCCATCATTAGCTCAAAATCTCTTAAGACTTATTAGCCACAACTTGCAGGTTGAAAGTACTCTTTAGCCTGTACTACTAACGAAAACAAAAACGAGGTTTCAAGTGAACCTTCAGCATGATTTATAATGTTCATTGGCACACAGCAAATCAAATATTAAACGGATTGTCGAAAATCAGTAGTACCAGCCTTCTCATTGACTCATTACTTCTTGATTTAATAAAGTACACTCAAAAAGTGAGTTTTACTTTTTTAACATTAACTACATATTACACTAGTGGCCATTAAAATTGCTACACCACGAAGATGACGTGCTACAGACGCGAAATTTAACCGACAGGAAGAAGATGCTGTGATATGCAAATGATTAGCTTTTCAGAGCATTCACGCAAGGTTGGCGCCGGTGGCGACACCTACAACGTGCTGACATGAGGAAAGTTTAAAAATGATTTCTCATACACAAACAGTAGTTGACCGACGTTGCCTGGTGAAACGTTGTTGAGATGCCTCGTGTAAGGAGGAGAAATGCGTACCATCACGTTTCCGACTTTGATAAAGGTCGGATTGTAGCCTATGGCAATTGCAGTTTATCGTATCGTGACATTGCTGCTCGAGTTGGTCGAGATCCAATGACTGTTAGCAGAATATGGAATCTGTGGGTTCAGGAGGGTAATACGGAACGCCGTGCTGGATCCCAACGGCCTCGTATCACTAGCAGTCGAGATGACAGGCATCTTATCCGCATGGCTGTAACACATCGTGCAGCCACGTCTCGATCGCTGAGTCAACAGATGGGGACATTTCCAAGACAACAACCATCTGCACGAACAGTTCGACGACGTTTGCAGCAGCATGGACTATCAGCTCGTAGACCGTGGCTGCGGTTACCCTTGACGCTGGATCACAGACAGAACCGCCTGCGATGGTGTACTCAACGACGAACCAGGGTGCACGAATGGCAAAACGTCATATTTTCGGATGAATCCAGGTTCTGTTTACAGCATCACGATGGTCGCATCCGTGTTTGGCGACATCACGGTGAACACACATTGGAAGCGTGTATTCGTCATCTCCGTACTGGTTTATCACCCGGCGTGATGGTATGGGATGCCATTGGTTATACGTCTCGGTCACCTCTTGTTCGCATTGACGGCACTTTGAACAGTGGACGTTACATTTCAGATGTGTTACGACCCGTGGCTCTACCCTTCATTCGATCCCTGCGAAACCCTACATTTCAGCAGGATAATGCACGACGGCATGTTGCAGGTTCTGTACGGGCCTTTCTGTATACAGAAAATGTTCGACTGCTGCCCTGGCCAGCACATTCTCCAGATGTCTCACCAACTGAAAACGTCTGGTCAATGGTGGCGGAGCAACTGCCTCGTCACAATACGCCAGTCACTACTCTTGATGAACTGTGGTATCGTGTTGAAGCTGCATGGGTAGCTGTACCTGTACACGCCATCCAAGCTCTGTTTGACTCAATGCGCAGGCGTATCAAGGCCGTTATTATGGCCAGAGGTGATTGTTCTGGGTACTGATTTCTCAGGATCTATGCACCTAAATTGCGTGAAAATGTAATCACATGTCAGTTCTAGTATAATATATTTGTCCAATGAATACCTGTTTATCATCTGCATTTCTTCTTGGTGTAGCAATGTTAATGGCCAGTAGTGTATTTATATACCGTCATTTCATGAATAGGTGTGTTGATTTTCTTTTTCAACCTTTGTTGATGGTAGTGGCTCAAACACGATATCGTTCAGCGGTAATGATATCAGGTATGTTTGAGGATCCAATCACCTGAACATTTTGATCACGTAGGAGCTCCACGGCACGCTTTATTCTGCCTCCCGCATTCCACTCTCTACGGTATTATAGTTATTGCAAGTACTGTCCTAAGGTCCCACGCTACAAGTGATATAGCTGCGTACGCGCACTGCTCTCGACAAATGTCCGCATGAGTTTGGTCTCACAGTATAATAGCAAACTTCTCCTAAATGTCTACAAAACTTCACCAATAAATGTGGCTATTTTGTACGATTAAAATTCTCTTGCAGTGGCGTTTATTTGGTGCAATGTTTGCAGCTTGAGTTTTGAGCCGTTTCATTCTTTAGTTTTTATTCATTTGTGTTAATACTTGTAGCTGAGTGCAACAACTCAGTACTCATTTGCCACGGGATACAGTATACGGAAGAAGTTTACAGTACGTTTTCTAATTTTCATTGTATTGGAATTTACACAGACCACAGAAGCGATTGAAGAATCCAAGTAGAACAAGATGGAATCTTAGATGGAATGGTAGATGATGAAAATGATGTTGATAATAATACAAAATTTTAAAATCCTTTATTCATAGTATATGGCACACCTAGCCATTTATGTTTTTAAAGGTGAAGACACTACAGGAAATAATGCAGAACGTTACATGTTAGTAAAGCATAACATAGCAGAAACAGAAATCCCTTGGCTAAACAGGGGTGTTCCATAGGAACTTTTATGAGTTAGGGTTGAGTTATTGCAAGTAATAGTGTCTATTTCTTTTTTCTGTTTGCAGAATGTTCGAATATATTCGGTTTGCACTTTTGTAACAATTGTGCAGAAGTGAGTTTTTTTCTATCTTCCACACGATCTAATTGAATGTTAAAGGTCCATAAGAATTAGTCCACATTTCTGCATAAAGTAAGGAGAGTGTACAACTTGACGTCACGTGCATTTTTTGACTCCATAACAGTGGTATACACCTCACCAATATCAGATATGGCTCTAGTGGCCAATTTGTGAGCTAAAAATCGTTTACGTGATTGGACAATTGGCACTCAATAGTGTAACGCCACCAGAGATCACTTACTGGTGGTGTAAGAGAAATAAACTGCAGTAGGTACTTCCTGGCAGTTGCAGCAAAAGAGAATAATTTGCACGTGATAAAGGCAGTGAAACTGACTTCTGGCTCAAGATTCCGAATGAAAAAGGATTTCCCGCCGTCTTTTGTTCCCAAAGTTTCGCAATGAATGATTATTATGAGAGAGTAAAATGTTTTTTTAACCCAGCTTTTCACGAGAGATTTGATACAATACAATGAACAGGTCATCAGAATAACTACTGTAAATCACCAACTCCTCCTCCCCCTCCCTCCTTCTATTGTTATTTCACTGACCAACAATGTAAATAATGCTGGCAGGGGCGTAAGTATGAAAGTTGAAGATACTTCAACGATAGATTTCGGTAACCACGCACTACATAATGTGCTTTTTAGTAAAGTAATTAGAAAACAAACAAAATATTGTCATGTAGTGCACTCGGGTAATATCCTAATCCACAGAAGTCATGTCTTAGCTCTTCGGTACGTGAACATATCCCAGATTTGATTAACATTTTTGGTAACCTAATATAAATTAAATAGTTCCCTAACAACCTGGAGTGTTAATTTCGTCCTTTAATGAAGAAAAAAATAAAAAACTATGAAGGGACAGAAATCTTAGCATTTAACTCTTTCTCAATATGTCCACGAAACTGCTCAACTAATGTCATTTACTAGTTTGCTGAGTAATCCAGTTCTGCCTCCGCACTTTAAACTTTAATTTTTCTAGAGTTGGGACTGTGAAATTATAGAGTGTGCAAACTTAGTTAAGCTATTAATTTGGTGCCCGTTCGTTCGACCATCTTAATTCGTTCTTTAAACTTTTCTCGTCTTAAAATAGGTCCAGCCGACTTCTGTTAGTCTTTCTAACAACTCGATAAGCAGATACAGATGTACCTGGATATTCTCCCACTATCCCAGTTTGTCGGTGGCTCCTACCCCCCCCCCCCCTCTCTCTCTCTCTCTCTCTCTCTCTCTCTCTCTCTCTCTCTCTCTCTCTGCCCCTCCCTCTCTCTCTCTCTCTCTCTCTCTCTCTCTCTCTCTCTCTCTCTCTCTCTGCCCCTCCTCCTTCCCCTCTCTCTCTCTCTCTCTCTCTCTCTCTCACACACACACACACGCACGTGAAAATTTGTAAGTAAAAATGAATATTCAATAAATTAATAACTTGTATTTTATTAATTTCTGTATATTCACTGCAGCATACGGCACGCGCGGCTAACAATCATGCGACACTGCGGAGAGACTTTTTGAACCTCGTATATCCTGAAGCACCTGGAGTGGAAATCACTAAATTCCCCACCAGCGTCCCTGCTACATTCACTGCGGGGAAACAAGTTGGTGCACAATTCAGACCGTACCCCACAACTCGCAAGCCTACGGCAATGCGCACACATTTCACTCATGATCAATTTTTACAATATATTTCAATAAAAAACCCAAATAACTAGAAATTACGCATACCAAAAACCACGCTATAAAGCATCAGTGAATCATCTACCTAACTTTACTAAAAACATGAAAGCTCTATAAGATTATGTATCTTACTCTGTACACCAAAAAAACTCTATAAATATGGACTTAAATGCATATCTTAAGAGCTATGAGCACTTGTTCAGTAGAAGAGATGAGAAAATGCTATTAACTCTTAAACTATACATTTTAGACCCCATACTTACTGGACTTTGTTCTTGGTTTTGTCCATACTACCTCCACCCAAAATATGGAAAGCAAAGTCTTAGCAGTTGAGAAGATCTATTTCATTGTATCGAAGATGAACAAGTGCTCATAGTTCTTAAGGTTTGCATATTAGAGCCATTCTATATATGTATGGTGATGGTCAGAAACTGACTGAGAAGCTTTTAAGGATGTTGTACGGCAAGTTGTGCTGAGAAATAGTTGTTAAGTAAAAAATTCGATGTATTGGGCCGTTTTCGAGTTAATTTCGTTGAGCGTGCAGATTCAACGGCTCGTCCGATACAATTAGCGTCAGTTATTCTCATAGCTTAGATATCAAGCGAGATACCTCAGCGATTGGCTCAGGCTGGATCCTTGCTATCGTCCCATCTCCAATTTTAGTATCGCTCTCTTGTTCCTTTTTATGAAACCAAACGAAGAACAACTTCGATGCTAACTAACTCGGAAACTTCGCAACGTATCGAATTTTCTTGTTAACAATTATCTCTCAGCAGAACCTACCCTGCAACATCCTTACGAGCTTTTCAGACTGTTTCATACCAGATGTCTCTCAAGAACCGTGAGGCGCTTTTTCTCTGGTGTTTCAGCAGATATTTGCAATTTTGTTTCTGCGATGTGTAGCTAGAGTCTGTACAATAAAATTCGGCATTGCTCATTATGTTTCTCAGAGGACGCACAGTTTCGGCGAAAAACGTCTATTAGTTACCCCTTACAAACAAGATTATTTTTAAGTAGAAATTTTACGTGCCAGTTCGACAGGCCGGTCCCATTATAGTCTAGTGCGACATCCGTTTTATCCATATGCATTAATAGGAACAGTGAAACACGAAGAATGACTTTGTATTCCAGCAGCGACTGAGCAGCGCAGCTGCATGGGGTGGCAATCAGTGCGACCCGGGGCGATGCTGGACTACTGTGTGTTCTTCGTGTTTTACTACTCCTGTTAACATATGTCGATAACACAAATATCGCACCAGACTAATTTGGGACCACGCTGTCGAAAGGGCACGTAAAATTCCGATTTAAAAATGATTTTCTTTGTAACAGGAAACAAACTGACTCTTTTCCGTCGAGAGACGGCGTCGCATGAAAGACGTCACGAGCAGTATTTGTTTAGGCTCACACACACAAACGAAACTGCAAATAATTGCTGAAGGACTGAAGAAAATGCGCCTGACTGCTTTTAGGAGAGACGCCGTATGTGTACAGTAAAGAACTGTTTTCTCTTTGTTAGTCTGCTAAATAGCAAAATTCAGACGAAAGGGCAACGCTTGAAACAGTACTCACGTATCGATGAGCTGTTCGCGCACTGACAATTTGCATTGGTCTACAGGCAGAAGTAAACACGCGAAAGTAAACACACACAAAGATATACATTTCACGTAATTTCTGCTTCTCGGAAGACCCAAACTATATTAAAATCAGTCATCATAAGACTTGTAGCAACAATATCACACAGAAACTGTTTGAGAAAGGCAAGCAAAATATCGCAGTTTATCTGTGTACATTGCGAGTAGCATCTGATGACGTCACATTGAAAACCTGATGACATCACACCGAATTCAGAATTATGCGCATCGTGTATACACTTTTAAGTCTTCTTAATTTTTTTTAAATGGCTTGTTGCTATTTTATGTTTTTATACGCTTTCTGATATTGACTTTGTTAATAGCTGTCAGACGGCTTCCAACGCTAGGTCACAACGTCAGTACAACTACGCCAGCTGGTGGTACGTAACGATAGCTAGTTTTCCTGGAACGCGATCAATAGAGCATCAGTGTTAAGAAGGTCGTCACTTGGCTCGATACTTGTATTAAATTATTTTATCAGGTAAAGAAATTTGTTCGTCCATGAATTTAAAAATGTTTCCTCTTAACATGCCATCTATAAGTTGTGCTTCCGAGTCAGTTGTGATGTTTTAGGCAGATATTCTGATAATGGACTCCTCCCAAAACGAGTAAACAAAAGAGGTCTGATAAAAAGCAGGCTGTTGTACGTTGTAAAATACGGAGTTCAATATTTGAAATGAGACAATTTTCTCCTGTGCGTTCTAACTACATGGCTGATGATTAAATCTACAGACGAATGGATGAATGGTGAAACCTATCTGCGTATTAGTACGTATATTAACGTAGATTTGTTTTCTCGTACTCTTCCTGCCTGTAGAAAGCGGCTCTCAGTTGGAAACACGTACCCATCCCGTCAGTTCTCTGAGGGTAGCTGTGTCAAATACACACTCGCCCACACAATTTGCCAGAACTGACACGTTAGTACGTAACAGACTCGGCAGACACTGATCACAATTAACTGCGGTGGTGTCTTGACTAGTCGGTGAGAGAATAACTTCAAAATAAAATGCGTAGACTCCTTCAGGGCTTAAATCGCTGACATAAAATTATGTAGGTGATTTTCCCCTCCGTCAATATTCTGCCTGGTTTGACACAGCCCGCCACGAGTTTCCCACATGTGCAAACCTCTTCATCTCAGAGCAGCACTTTATCCCAACGCTTTGAATAATTTTTTGTATATATTCCAATATCTGTCTTCTCCGACAGTCCTTACTTTCTACGGCTCCCTGTAGTAGTACCGCAGAAGCTATTCTTTGATGTCTTTACAGTTGTTCTGTCATCCTCTCCCTTCTTCTTATCAGTATTTTCCATGCATTCCTCTACTCGTCGATTCTGCAGAAAACCTCCTCATTTCTTATCTTATCAGCCCCCACCCTCAATCTTCAGCAACCTTTTATAGCGACAAAGTTCAAACGCTTAGATTTTCGTCTGTTGCAGTTTTACCACAGTCAGTAAGTCATTTCCAAACAATGCTGTGCTCAAGACGTACATTCTCAGAAATTTCTTCCTCAAATTAGGGCAAATTTTTGATGCCAGTAGACTTCTTCGGGCCAGTAATTCTGTCTTCGTCGTGCTAGTCCGCTTTTTGCAGAGTGACAATTATTGAATTATATGAAATGAAACCGTCATAACTTTTGAACGGTTTGCGGTGGGACGTTCAAACTGCACGGTTGGCAGCGGGGCATGATGGGAATTAGTATGCGCATTATGGTTTGGTTTAAGGGCGCAGCCACTTTCATATGCTTGGGTTCACCAATAAGCAAAATTGGCGCTTTTGGGATACCGAGAATCCGCGCCGCATGGGATTAGCCGAGCGGTCTAAAGCGCTGCAGTCATGGACTGTGTGGCTGGTCCCAGCGGAGGTTCGGGTGTGGGTGGGTGTGGGTGTGTGTGTTTGTCCTTAGGATAATTTAGGTTACGTAGTGTGTAAGCTTAGCGACTGATGACATTAGCAGTTAAGTCCCATAAGATTTCACACACATTTGAACATTTGAACGAGAATCCGCATTTGGCGACCGAGAAGTCTCTCCGCCCTCAACGGGTGTGTGTGTGTGCTGTGCGATGTCCAGTCACGGAATAATCGGTGCAATATTGCTTGATGGTACGTACCGAACGGTACGTGAAGGCTTCGGAAAATAATTTCATCCCCTTTATCCAAAGTGACCCTGATGCAAGATGGAGATCGATCCCGTCGAAGCAGGATAGTGTTTGATGTTCTAAAGGAGCAATTTGCGGACCGCATTCTGGTTCTGGGGTACCCACAGGCCACTGGCATGGGCCTCGATTGGCCGCCACATTCTCCGGATTTGAACACATGTGACTCCTTTTTGTGGGGCTATGTTAAGATCAAAATGTACAGCAATAACCCTAAAACCACTGCTGAGCTGGAAACATTCAGGAGGTCATTGACAGCATAAATGTTCCTACAGAACATACAGAATTTCACTATCCGTCTGCGTCACATCATCACCAAGGATGGCAGGCATATTGAACATGTCATAACCTAAATCCGAATATCTGTAGTGACGTTTACACGTTGAATAAAGTGTGTGCACGCCGTAGTTTGTAACTAATTTACGTTGTTTTTTTTTCATATAGTTCAATAATTGTCTCCCTGTATGTCCTTGCTACGTCCGCCACGTGTTGTTCCCAAGTTAGCAGAATTCCTTCACTTCCTCTGCTTTGTGCTCCCTAGTTTTGATGGTTAGTTTATTGGTAATCTGATTCTTGTTACCCCGTCTATCTTCCGTGTACTATAATCCATATTCTATACTCATTAGACTGTTCATTATGTGCAATTGAAAGTATTCCTTTACTTTCACTGACGATATAAACGTCAACAGCCAGTCTTATCATTGACATGCTTTCACCCTGAATTTTAACTCCATTGTTCATTTTTTTCCTTCTGTTATTGCTACGTAGCTGTCTAGATTCGACAGTAGGGGTGAAAATTTTTTTTGCTGTCTTATACCATTTTTAATCAGAGCACCTCTTTCTTTGCCCTCTTTCTTATCTCCTCTTTGTTGCTGTATATACTGTATATTACAATAGATTGTATTATATATTTAAGTCTGAAAGACGTAGCTGCGACCACAGCGTAATAGTCTAGCCGGCTCTGTGAACACTCTGATCAAAATTAACTCTGATGTGTAGTTGTAGTGTCTTGGCTGGTTGGTGGGATAATGATTCGAAAATCGAGGTGCTTAGTGTCCATTAGTTCTTAAATTAATAAAATAAAATTGTATTAAAAATGGTTCAGATGGCTCTGAGCAATATGGGACTTAACATCTGAGGTCATCAGTCCCCTAGAACTTAGAACTACTCAAACGTAACTAACCTAAGGACATCACACACATCCATGCCCGAGGCAGGATTCGAACCTGCGACCGTAGCGAAAATTGTATTAGGCGTTACGTTCACATATTATAAGGAAGTAAAGTAAAACTTTTAAAAAATATCAGTATATCTAGCTAAACAGGAAGTTGAACAGTTTACATGAGATTTAATCATGGATCATTCTCTAGCCAATTTCACCGTAACGCTTTTGAGAAAATCCGTTAAAGGCGAATGTGATGGGATCACAATAGGAGAGATGAATCACACTTTTCTCGAATGTAAACTATATGCAAGCCAGCAAATTGGTTTCATACAAAAGTTAATCATATCTCATCAAGCGCTACCAACTAATTAAGGATCTTTCCTTCATCAAAAAGACATATTAATTTTAAAATTATTACAATTTTTAAATAAATGTTACCTTTTCCCGTAGAACCCCAGATAATTTCTAAAACAGTGAGTGATGAAACATAAAAAATATAGGAAAAAGAGCTGAAAAGAGCCCCTTAGATAATCAGTACTACGGGGCCCCAGACGACCTTCGAAGAACTACAGTGACCTTGCGCTATAGAGAGAGAGGTTATAGCCACCCTCAACTACGCCAGCCATCCACGACGCGGGCAGTGGTGGTCTGGTCCCACAGCTGGCGGCTCGGCTATTTCCTCGTGCCGTGCAGCCAGTACAGCCCAGCCGGGCGCCCGGCTTTTGCCTCACCGCCGCGACATCCACCCCCGCTTCAGCGGGGATTACGGAGACAACAGTCGCTGCGTCACATCGTATTTGCGAGCTCCCGTACCCGAATGCAAACAGTCATGACACTCGTCACTCTGATTTACGTTTCTATTTACGTAACGCGGCACAAGCGGGGTACCGCAAACACACCTTCTCGTCAGTTCTCTCTTCCAGCGGTCGTATTACATTAGCGCGCGGCTGCTACGGCGCAGTTTTCACGTAACAGGGTCTGTCCTCAACTTCAGTACCTAGTTTCTCCACCGTTATCAGGGTTAATATCGTCACCTCTCTAGAATTAAAACTGCTGCTCTTTCTAAAGACTAGTGTTGACTGGTACAAATCCCCAAAGGCAACAGTTGCACCTTGAACTTTTTGTCTTCGCGGATTAAACGTTTGTTCTCTTTCCAGCGACACATAGCAGTATCTTGACAGTCAGCTGTCGACAGTTGACTGTCGTGACCCATTGTAGTCATGTTTTTTCAGGCAGATATATCTGCGACTACATAAATACTCCACAGCCCACTGTACGCCGCAGGACATACTGTGCTACTTTACCAGTTTTGTCTCCTATTCCGTTCGCGCACAATATGAGGGAAAACTGACAGCCTGTATGCCTCTGTCTACATTTACATATACTTACAAACTCAGCAGCCACCGCATGGTGCATGGCGGACGGTACCCTGTACCACCAACAGACATTTCCTTTCCCGTTCCACTCGCCAATTGAGCGGAGTGGAAAACGACTGTCTGTTTGCCTCCCAGTATGAGCCCTAATTTCTCTTATCTTTGTGCTTCTTACGCGAAATGTGCGTTGGCAGCGTTGAATAGTTCTACAGTCAGCTTCAGATTATGGCTCCCTAAATTTTCTCAATAATGTTTCGCGAAAAGAACGTCATCTTCTCCCCAGTGATTTCCGTTCGAGTTCATGAACCATCTCCGTAAGACTCTCGTACTGATCGAACTTACCAGTAACAAATCTAACGGCGTACTTCTGAATTGCTTCGACGTGCTCCTTTATTTAATCCGATCTGGTGGGGATCCAAAACACTCGAACAAAACTCAAGAATGGGTCGCAGTAATGTTCGCCGTCTCCTTTGTTGAAGAGCTAACCTTCCCTAAATTTCTTCCAATAAACAAAATTCGACCATTCCCCATCCCTACTACCGTCCTTTCGTGTCCATTGCATTCCATATCGCTTTGCAACGTTACGCGTGGATATACAATCGATGTGACTGTGTCAAGCAGCACGCTACTAATGCTGTTTTGGAGCATTGACTCTTTTCTGCATTAACTTACATTTTCCTACATTTAGAACCAGTTGCTGTTCATCAGACCAACTGCAAATTTTGTTCAAATGGCTCTGAGCACTATGGGACTTAACATCTAAGGTCATCAGTCGCCTAGAACTTAGACCTACTTAAACCTAACTAACCTAAGGACATCACACACATCCATGCCCGAGGCAGGATTCGAATCTGCGACCGTAGCTGTCGCGCGGTCCCAGACTGAAGCGCCTAGAACCGCTCGGTCACGGCGGCCGGCTTACAAATTTTGCCTAAGTCATCTTGTATCCTCCTACAATCACTCAACGACGACGCTGTCCCGCACACCACAGGGTTATCAACAAACAGTTGCAGATTATTGTTCAGTCAGATGCTGCTGTAAGTCAGATCATACATGTATGTAGAGAATGTGAGCGGCCCTGTCACACTTCTCTGGGGCTTGCCTGGTGATACTCTTGTCTCTGACGAACAAAAAAAAATGGTTCAAATGGCTCTGAGCACTATGGGACTTAACATCTATTGTCATCAGTCCCCTAGAACTTAGAACTACTTAAACCTAACTAACCTAAGGACAGCACACAACACCCAGCCATCACGAGGCAGAGAAAATCCCTGACCCCGCGGGGAATCGAACCCGGGAACCCGGGCGTGGGAAGCGAGAACGCTACCGCACGACCACGAGATGCGGGCTCTGATGAACACATGAGCGCTATAAGGTGTTCCCTAATGAAAAGGAGACTACAGTTGTATGTAAAGAAATTTTAATAATAATATACTTACAGTTCATGTGGAACAGTACAATTATACATGATTGACACTGGCATTGATACACCGATTCCAGCACGTAGGAAGGGAGTGGATGACTCCAGTGTAGAAACTCCTGGGCCATTACGGATCCGGTTTTCCACAGTGTCCTCTGCTTCCTTGTCACAAGTGAACCCGTGACCTTCAGTTTTTGGGGAGATATTGGGATTGTTAGGAGGATGTTCCAGAACCTCCCATCGAAATTTTTGTAGGAGCTCAAGGGTCTTCTCGGTCACCTATTCCGCCTTACAACGCGGACGTCACCGCAATACTGTGCATAATGCGAGGCACTGTTCTCTGTACACCTCTTTCATATTTGTGAAGCATGGTCCCCTTCTGCTCGAAGACATTGGATAGCCGATCTATGTGCTGTCTGGAAGGAAAGCATCATGCAACGAACTGCGAAACAACTCTACAAAAATAAGGAAATTGCTGCGAAGTCGTTAACTTCACCGGTACAACTGGGGATTCCACTACACCATATCTCAGTAAAAAACATTCATCCACCGGTATTACACACAACCTGTTCCATATCCTCGTTAACTCGTAGTAGGGCACAGGGTCAAACGCTTTCCGAAAATGTAGGAGTATGGAATCTACCTGTCGCCCTTCATTCACGGTTCGCAGGATATCAGTGAGAAAAAGGCAAGCTGATTTTCGTACAAGGGTGCTTTCTAAAATCATGCTGATTTATGGCTGGAAACTTTTCCTTCTCAGGTTATGTTCAGGAATTGTACACCAATCAAATGTTAAGAATATTGGTCTGAAATTTTTGGGGTGCGTTTTCTTACCGTTCTTATACCAGATTTCCCAGGAGCCATGGGCGATGCTCCGGAATATGACAGGAACGATCGTTTGAAGCGAAAAGTGCAGTAAACATGGGCTCCAAAATGCAAACCTTAGAGCTAAGAGCACTTCATCATCTTTGATGCTACTATAAAACAAATCTCTTGTACTGCAAGCTCTATGCCATCCATATTTTGAGAGCAGGTAGTACGGACTAAAACAGGAAAAAAGTCCAGTAAATGTATTCTCTACAATGCAGTCTTTAAGAGCTACGAGCACTTGTTCAGTAGGAAACGTCTTTCATATGAGCGAAGATGGCCTGCTCATAGCTCTTAAGATGAGACTTAAGAGCCCTTATTTACTACACTTTTTTGCTTCGAATGATGGTTCCTGTCATATCCCTGAATATGTACCGTTACTCCTTGAACGTCCTGTATATACTGAAAACATTAGTGGTGAATTACGCTTCATAAGGGCATACCCGATGTTACTTTCCTTTCTGTGCAACAGTCACCGTCCGGCATAACTTACTATTAGCGAAATCTTCCTCGAGCAAGACACATATTGCGACGACACTCCATGGACATAGGCACTTATTACTCGCAGACGGATGTAATTTGATAGTGGACAGCCATGAAACATACTTAACACGGAAAAGGTAAAGAAGAAGATGAGGAAGTGAAGTAAAAAGTAGGGTAGTGACTGGTTTCACGTCAAAATAGTGAACCACACACTAGTGGGAGAAATAAAAGAGTTTTTCCATCTAGAAAGCACGATTGTACAAGTTAGCCGAAGCAAGGAAGATATCAGAAGCAGATTGGCAGAGGTGAAGGAAGTTTTCCTTAGTAAAAGAGGTAGCTACTGATACAACATATTGATATGGAAATGAGGGAGAAGATTGAAATTTGCACATAACACAAAATTTTATGTTAGTGAAACGTGGACTATCGGAAATCGAGAGAAAAAGAAAGGGGTAGAATTTGAAATTTGGAGCTAACGAAGTATTTAAAAAATTAAATTGGCAGATGAAGTACGAAATGAATATATTCCTCAAACGGCCACACTGTCCAAGTTGCTGGTTGCCTATCTAATGTCTTACAGAGGCAACAAAAAGTTTGTCAGTATTTCATATAATAATTGACAAAATTTAAAATGCAATCATAATGTACTCATAAACAGGTATAACCTTTAGTTAGGGCTTCAATGCAACAAGTTACGTATGAATTAGAAAGTGTATATATCTCTCACAGCGCACAAATTGCCTAGAGTATATTCATCCAGTATTTCACAATGAGAGCGCTTAGTGACTTCCAACAAACTTTCCACATACTTTAAAACCTTTCCAAAACTTTTCTCACTGACACTCCTCCCATTCCCCCTTCCACAAAATAATGAAAAGAAATACTGTGTCAGTTGCAACAGGTTCGCTCTTCATGCAGTAAATCATCAGCATCAAACATGCCGCTTTAATTTATTAATTCTGTACTGCTAACTCTATTCGCAGCATCTACGTATACCACCGCCTACAAAATTATATCGTTGTACGACACATGTTTCAAAAGATATAACGTCATAAACACTGAGATGCGTGAACAACTAGCTTCTCTTGAAACTGAGCATGAACAAATCGGACTATGCTGACCCTGCTTTTGATAATGAGTTCATTCAGCGACTTTCAACGAACTTTCTCACCAGTGAATGATCTGAAACTAATAAAGCCAGCATAATTAGGGTTTCTGAGATCTCAAACATAAACCTGTTACATGCTTAAAGTAAAATATTCAACACATTAACTCATTTGTAAAATAATCAGATATCTGAGGCTGCTTTGAACATGGGAGATCGGTACATTAAAGAATGGGAATGGAGGCGGGGGACGGAAATACGCTGCAGAAGAAATTTAGAGATTCACTTATTCAATAGCCCGTAATTGTCTTCCATTGTGATGCTTAAGTTCGAAATTTTGCTCAGAGGTGCCTATAAGTTTCCTCTGTAGAGATGTAAAAGGGTGGCGACCTGAAACGTCTCCCTCGGCGATGCTTCAAACAGCAACTTATACCCCCATCACGTGCGAAAGAAAGGCCACAATTCACAAGTTCACGTGAACTGCAACGTGGGATGATGATGTCAGATTGGCACCAGACTTCACCACAATTTTGCGCAGCTCCGCCGTGGACCTGTCACACGATGAGGAGGTCTTCACTGCCCCACTTACCTACATTTCACCCATTCTTTCAACATCTCTGCAATGGAGGTCAGAATCGCGACACCCAGCGTTGAAATCAGGCGGTTTTTTAATGGATTGCCGAGGAAAATATTTCAGACACTTCATCGCTCAAACGATGTGAAAAGGCCTTAGGGGGTGGCATCAAAGGTGTCAATGAAACCACCCCTTTTCCTACGGTGTTGTTTCCCACACATTTCCCATTTGAAAACGACATTTCGAAGTGCGGCGAGCAACAGTTAGACGTTCTTGACAACCTTTGACACTGCTGACGCACTCGGACGTTTAAGAAAATTTGTGGGACAGCATCGCCACTGAACGTAGTCACACATCTTTGAAGTGCAGCAGAACCGTAAATTTTGCTCTCGTGTATAAGTTGGAATGATGACGGATCATTCAAAACAATTCAACGAAATTTGAACGTGATTCGAAGCATAAAAGGGTACTTATCCTTTTTGAGCCCTCCTGTGATCATGCAGGAGTGCAACATTTAACTTGTGCGTGAATAAAAAGGGTCCTTCTAAGACCCCGTTCAGCAGCAACTTCGGTGCCACCCACTCAACTTTGTTATGGACGTGAGAAACGTACCTGTCAGTAGCTTCGGTATCAGTTCAGCATGGCAGCTGCTCTAGAGCGTGAAGGTAGGCAAATCCCGACGCAAGGGGTGTCGAAGGGGTTGCCTAACCTTCGGTCTGGGATCTCACTGGCTAAAGTAGAACTGTCGTCAGTGGCGAGCCCCGCTTCGAATAGAGCCCCGACGAGCAGCGAGGCGCCCCAGACAGATGTGGGATACTGACCTGGCTGTTCATTTCATAACAGCGACTCCTCTGGTTGCCATCAGCGCCACCCTTAACAGCGCAGCGGCACGTCGACAATGAGCTGCGCCCCGTTTAGTTGCCCTGCATGGCAATCTATCGAGGGCTTACATTTCCGCAACATAATGGCCGCCTCTCCATTGCGAGAGTTTCCACTGCTTTTCTTAAAACCCTTACTTGGCCTGCAAGGTCGGCGGATCTCTCCACAATTGCGAATGTTTGGAGCATTATGGGCAGGGCCTTCCAACCAACTCGCGATTTTGACGATCTAATGCGTCACTTGGACATAATTTGGCAAGACATCCCTCAGAAGGACATGCAACAACTCTACAAATCATTACCAAGCCAAATAACTGCTTGCATATGGACGAGAAGTAGACCAACGCGTTATTGACTTGCTCAATTTGTGAAGCTTATGGCAAGTTGAAAAAGAGAGTAAGACGATATATACGTGTATATGATAAACCCCTTCCCTCAAAAATTTCGCTCCTTCATACCTCTCTGTGTTACCACAAATGACGTGTCACTAATCTCATTTGTACTAAAATTGCAGTGCACGCGAGGTGCATATTTGCTTCCACCGTCCTGAGTGGAACGCATAAGTTCTAATTAATGGTCACCAAACTGCAGTGTTCTATAGTTGTTCTCCCTTGCGCAGGAAACAGGCTGTAATAAACTCTTAGCGAGGAACTGATATTTTATAAATGTGCAATTAATTTGACGCCACTCGCTCTTTATTAGCAGAACACGAGAAACTGCGCAATTACATTCCGCTTTAAAATCACAAATAATTTTCATTCTTCAACAAAATAATGAACTGCGTATTTCCGTAATTACTGTCACACTGTTCTCAGCTATATTTCCAAATAACCAGAGATTGCTTATAAAGTCTTAACTGACACCGACCGCGGCAGACAACGTGCCTGTCCTTCGAGGCTGCCGAACCAGCCCTGATCTTAACCCCAGCCACGTCGTCCGCCATCCAAGTTAGGAGCGATCCGAAGATCTTCGAAGTGCTTCCTCCGCCTTTTCGTTTAACTATTTTTTTTATAATGCCGGTAATTAACACTTTTGAAATAACGGAATGATAGCCTGTTGTTGAGAGATGTTTTTACACAAAATACAAGTAAATTCACTGTGTAGCTTTTCTAATATTAATAACAGAAAACTACCAGTTTGGCGCGCAGCTTCCGAAAACAGCAGCCAATCGCGAAGGACCTCAATTTAGGCGGTCTTTCTCACGAAACCCCGTACAAACCATCTGTCATCGGTACCTCACACCACGTTACGTCAGCTTACCACTGCTGCCTTCTCAATTCTTCTAAGAAGAGCTTCTTGTAGCCGCATATGGTGGCTGTAACGCCAGAAATATTATAAACTCTTTGTCTTGAATACATCATCCAATTTTTCTAAAATTGTAATCATTTGTTTTTATGCACATATACATCATATCCACGTATTTCCGCCCCGCGTGGATAATTCCTTCGTGGTGCGTCGCTTTTTCTTTTTGGTCTGTATAATCTATTTATTTACATGTACTCAAGCAACAATCAAGTTGGACAAAACGCAATATGACTTAGAAATGATTTTATAGATAGTACTGTTGTTGCATAGAACCTGATCAGGCAGAATATCATTTGTTTTTATGCACATATACATCATATCGACCGATTTCCGCCCCGCGTGGATAATTCCTTCGTTGTGCGTCGCTTTTTCTTTTTGGTCTGTATAATCTATTTATTCACATGTACTCAACCAACAATAAAGTTGGACAAAACGCAATATGACTTAGATATGATGTTATAGATAGTGCTGTTGTTAAATAGAACCTTATCAGGCAGAATATGTGATGTTGTTAAACTTTCATATGAACTATATACAGGGTGTTTCAAAAATGACCGGTATATTTGAAACGGCAATAAAAACTAAACGAGCAGCGATAGAAATACACCGTTTGTTGCAATATGCTTGGGACAACAGTACATTTTCAGTCGGACAAACTTTCGAAATTACAGTAGTTACAATTTTCAACAACAGATGGCGCTGCGGTCTGGGAAACTCTATAGTACGATATTTTCCACATATCCACAATGCGTTGCAATAATATGGCGTAGTCTCTGAATGAAATTACCCGAAACGTTTGGCAACGTGTCTGGCGGAATGGCTTCACATGCAGATGAGATATACTGCTTCAGCTGTTCAATTGTTTCTGGATTCTGGCGGTACACCTGGTCTTTCAAGTGTCCCCACAGAAAGAAGTCACAGGGGTTCATGTCTGGCGAATAGGGAGGTCAATCCACGCCGCCTCCTGTATGTTTCGGATAGCCCAAAGCAATCACACGATCATCGAAATATTCATTCAGGAAATCAAAGACGTCGGCCGTGCGATGTGGCCGGGCACCATCTTGCATAAACCACGAGGTGTTCGCAGTGTCGTCTAAGGCAGTTTGTACCGCCACAAATTCACGAAGAATGTCCAGATAGCGTGATGCAGTAATCTTTTCGGATCTGAAAAATGGGCCAATGATTCCTTTGGAAGAAATGGCGGCCCAGACCAGTACTTTTTGAGGATGCAGGGACGATGGGACTGCAAGATGGGGCTTTTCGGTTCCCCATATGCGCCAGTTCTGTTTATTGACGAAGCCGTCCAGGTAAAAATAAGCTTCGTCAGTAAACCAAATGCTGCCCACATGCATATCGCCGTCATCAATCCTGCGCACTATATCGTTAGCGAATGTCTCTCGTGCAGCAATGGTAGCGGCGCTGAGGGGTTGCCGCATTTGAATTTTGTATGGATAGAGGTGTAAACTCTGGCGCATGAGACGATACGTGGACGTTGGCGTCATTTGGAACGCAGCTGCAACACGGTGAACGGAAACCCGAGGCCGCTGTCGGATCACCTGCTGCACTAGCTGTGCGTTGCCCTCTGTGGTTGCCGTACGCGGTCGCCCTACCTTTCCAGCACGTTCATCCGTCACGTTCCCAGTACGTTGAAATTTTTCAAACAGATCCTTTATTGTATCGCTTTTCGATCCTTTGGTTACATTAAACCTCCGTTGAAAACTTCGTCTTGTTGCAACAACACTGTGTTCTAGGCGGTGGAATTCCAACACCAGAAAAATCCTCTGTTCTAAGGAATAAACCATGTTGTCTACAGCACACTTGCACGTTGTGAACAGCACACGCTTACAGCAGAAAGACGACGTACAGAATGGCGCACCCACAGACTGCGTTGTCTTCTATATCTTTCACATCACTTGCAGCGCCATCTGTTGTTGAAAATTGTAACTACTGTAATTTCGAAAGTTTGTCCGCCTGAAAATGTACTGTTGTCCCAAGCATATTGCAACAAACGGTGTATTTCTATCGCTGCTCGTTTAGTTTTTATTGCCGTTTCAAATATACCGGTCATTTTTTAAACACCCTGTATGTGTCTGTGTCTTCTGCGCTATGATTTTTCTTTGTAATTTAGGTTAGCAACATGCCAGTCACTCTCGTTTGCACAGCAGCTGTGATACTTGTTTATTTCCTTTATGAAATCCGTACATATTATAAAAATATATGTTCAACATCTCCTCCTAAACCATTGGTCTGATTTCAACCAAACTTGGTGCACAATAGTATTTACCTTCTGGAAATAATCGCTGTGTAACAACCATCCACCTATCAAAGGGGATGTCGGTGGGGGCGAAAAAGTAGTGTAGACCATGACACGGAAATACCCAGTATTTGAGTATGAGAGTACATAGTGACTTGCAACGAATCTTACACGAAATTTCAAACTTTACAAGACTTTGTCTCGCTGAGAACCCCCCACTAAATGGTGAAAGGGGAAAAGTTTGTCGCTTACTACATTTTCGCTGTTCAGCCACGCGAGATTAGCCGAGCGGTCTTGAGCGCTGCAGTCATGGACTGTGCGGCTGGTCCCGCCGGAGGTTCGAGTCCTCCCTCGGGCATGGGTGTGTGTGTTCGTCCTTAGGATAATTTAGGTTACGTAGTGTGTAAGCTTAGGGACTGATGACCTTAGCAGTTAAGTCCCATAAGATTTCATACACATTTGAACATTTTTTTTTTCGCTGTTCATGCAGCATAACTGCTGATCAGGCATCATTTCTTTGCTAGTAATTCTGCTCGCAACACATTTTACATGTATGCACATATATCACTGAATGTACCTAAAATTATATCATGTACGACTCTTAGTTCAGGAGATGTGACATCATAAACACCGAGATACGTGAAAAACAGCCGCATCCTGCATGACGTCTAAATTTATTACTTCTTTGCTACTAATTCTATTCTCAACACGTTGCGTAGACAGTATACACACACGCCGTCGAATGTACCTATAAAAGTATACCGCTGTACGACATATAGTTCCGGAGGTATCACGTCATAAACATTGAGCTGCGGGAAAATGAAATTGCAGGGCGAAATTCGCTAGAGATACAGGTGAAATATGTGTATAAATATTTATACAGTATAGTAAATATAAGGTGAACAATAAGAAAACCGACAAACTGGAGGATTCCTGACTGGAAATGGAAGGAAAGGGTCGTATGAACATTGTCTAGAAATGCATCGTTGCCAAAGTAGATGGTGCTGACGAATGGAAGTTCCTCTGACCACGTGCCGTGTGATCCTTGTGTGCTACAGGCTGTGTGACTCACGCAGCGTACTGTAAACACCAGAATGTTCCGACATTCATGTCGGGAACAAGTCGAGATTGTGTTTGTATCCGGTAAAGCAAATGGAAACGGTCGAGAAGCATCACAGCTATACCAAATGAAGTACTCTCACTGGCACTAACCATATCACACAACATCTCAAGCCCTTTTTGGACGTTTCTGTGACCATGGGTCCTGCAAAACAGGCGAACGTGCAAGCAGGTGGTGGACTGTGCCTATACCAGATTTGGAGGACCAGGTTCTGCAGGATATTGAGTACAAGCTCCAGGCAAGTGGCCCACCAAGACGGTGTAAGCCACTACTATGCTACTCACTCTCAACACCTGTTGTGACGTGGATGAGATGCAGCTCTATAATGTGTTCCGGGTCGATTTGTTGTCGTTGCATGCACACCATCTGTTTCCAGCCACATGTCGATAAGATCTCTTTTCCTCCATTTGTAGTCGGGAATCGTTCCCTGCAGTTTGTCGGTTTTATTACTGTACTCCTGTAAATTGAGATATAAATGACATATGCGTTCGTGGGCCCAAGAATCTACTGCAACCAAACTTTGTACGGTACACTACCTGGAATGAAATACTATGGGGATAAGAAACACCAACTTCCTATTTGGATAGGGGACTTCATTTGGAGAGAGAAGGGCAGAGGAAGAGATAGACAGACAGGGAGAGAGGGGCGCAAATAGGCGGGTGGGGGGGGGGGGGAATGATATGAGCAGGGAGAGAGGAGGAGGAAATGGACAGAGAAAGGGGAAAATATGGACGGAGTAAGGAAGAGGAGGAGATGGACAGAGAGAGAGAGAGAGACGGTAGGAGAAAATGGACAGAGAGAGAGGGTGGCAGCAGATGGACACAGAGAGGTGCATGAGGACACAGAGAGTGGGGGTGGAGGACGGAGACAGAGTGAGGGGGGATTACCAAATGGACCAATAGAGATGGACCAATAGAACTGGAATAAATATGTACCTAGGCACATCCAGATACTCAGGTAGTAAATATATAATAATCTGATTCTGTTTCTTTAAATCAGTGACTTGACGTCCAACTAATCTAGTCTATGCAATCGAACTCATCAAACATGCACTTTTCGCTATAGTGCTCATAGGCGTTGTGCCATTTGCCAGAGATATTGGGACATGTACCCAACAACGCGTCCGAGAAAAGGTCAAGAGCCTCACAAAGGTCGCGTCTTCATTTTGTGCCTCTCCTGGTGAGTTTTCTGATGAAGTGTTCTGTCCGCAGGACCACCCGGCACATCATCAAGATGGCCATCTTGCTCAACGTCGTGCTGTGGGCCATCGCCGTCGTGCTCATCGTCTACGAGGTCGGACTCATACAGGTCAGTAGACGGACTTCCTGAAATTCACATGCCACTGTGCATTTACCCCTTAGGGTTTGAATTTCCAAAACCATTGAACACGTGTTTTTTTTATTTCCGACCGAAGAGTCAAACACTAATTTTCATACAAGTAGCTTTAAAAATGCTTTTGTAGTTCTTTAATGATTTGTTTTCAAAAAACTTTCACCAACTATTTCACCTCATTAGGCGTTCAATTTTCAAAAATTCTAAAACACGTATTTCTCTATTTCTGACCGAGAAATCAGATACCTAATTTCGTAGTTCTAGTTGCAAAACTGCATTCATAGGCATATTTTCCAAAAAGCCTTTCATCCCCTATTTACCTTATGGGTAAAACTTCGAAAAATCCCTTGTTAAGCGATGCTTACAGTATAAGATCATAACCTCTCCCAATTTCAAGTTTCTATCCTTAGCGGTTTGGGCTGAGCGATGATGAGTGGGCCGGCCGGTTTGGCCGAGCGGTTCTAGGCGCTTCAGTATGGAACCGCGCGACCGCTACGATCGCAGGTTCGAATCCCGCCTCGGGCATGGATGTGTGTGATGTCCTTAGGTTAGTTAGGTTTAGATAGTTCTAAGTTCTAGGGAACTGCTGACCTCAGATGTTAAGTCCCACAGTTCTCAGAGCCATTTGAACCTTTTTTTTATGATGAGTGATGAGTCAGTCAGGGCACTGGTGAGAGAGAAAGAGAGAGAGGGGGGGGGAGGGAGAGGGAGGGAGGGAGAGAGAGAGAGAGAGAGAGAGAGAGATCACGGGCGATACAATCTACTTAATAGCATACACAGGAGCGGTTCTGGGTGGCATGTCTTCGACAAGTTGTCTTGGTAGGTTTCCGGAGACATATTGCTCCAGATGTCTGCGCTCAGATCACCTAACTGCCGTAAATTACACGCTGGTGGGTAGTTTTTGGACATGTCTCACATGTGTTCCATCAGGCACAGCGCAGAAGAATTTGGTAGTCAAAACATCAACGTGGGTTCACTAGCGAACTCCTCAAACCTTTTATTGTCTCATGACATGGACACGTATCTTGCTGGTAGATGCTTTGCCATCGGGAAAGCCACTAGGTATGAAGGGATGAAGGTGGCCTGCTTTAACATTCACATAGCCCACAGCTGTCATGGTGCCTGCGATTACTACCGCAGGTTCCAAGGGAGCCCAAGTGAGTGACCTCCCGCAGCGGCTTGCGTCCGTAGGGAGGTGCATGTTCCGAGCATCCGCTTGTTTGGATCGTAGTGAACCCAGACATGACCGCCAACCCGGCGTAACAAGAAACGTGATTCATCCGATCAGATGGCACGTTTCCATCGAGCCACGGTCGAGTCTCAATGATCCTGCGCCTACTGCAATGATAAATGATAATTCCATCAGATCTGCCACAGATCGCTTGCCGACCCTGCTTTGCAGAGTGAGCATGCCTCTGACTCGCCCGTTCTGTGATGAGCCGTACACGTCCAACATGATGACACTACTTTCATCAGATACTCACGGTCATTGCACGCCAACAATCGACCTGCTGTGCCGTTTCCAAAATGCTCCTTCTCACGCTGCAGGCCATAACAACCTGGTCGAAGTCCCTTATATCAGTGGGATCCCCATTCATGGCCCGTGTAGTCTCTACAATGATTTCCCACGTGCTTTGTCGGTTACCTCTCTCTTACCTACTAGCCTAGTTCATGAGTGATGCAGCATTTTGCCTTGCAGTAGTGACTGTTATTCTGTTCTTAACGTTTGTGTTTATTTTGCTCGGCGTGTGCATGTGTGTCCTTTTGTTGTGGCGGTGGCATTTTACTTTGCTGTCATCGTGTGATGGGGCTACTGACGATGCAACAACACCATGAGCCACTTACGGGGGGGACATATGCGAAGTTATGTTGTAAGGATACACTCATCCATTTTCATGCTTATTGAAGTTATATGTTTTTAATTATAAACAATTTATTTTTTTCAACGAGTTGAGTACAAATGTTTCTTTTTTGAAAAATCTGTTAGAACGAAATTGAGTTTGTGTAGACATTCTGATATACTACAGGCGGTCGCTTGCTTTGATCGTAGATATATGTCTAAGTGATGCTAAATGTTGTTATCTTTATACAAAGAAAAGTATTACCTCCTCAACAATCTTCAAACCATGAGCTACACTCTTAAATTTTGTATATGAAATTAGTGAATTTACTCATGGCACTTATGTTGCCTGTGTCTGCGGTCACTTTCGGAACTCAAATTAAATAATCGAATAAACTAATTCAATATGATTGAATTTTGCATTGCTGTTGTATCCAAGTATCACTACAATAAAATAAAAACAGTGAATACTTGGAGGAGTATGCATAAATAATAACAAGTTTTTATTCATCTCTTCATAACTAAATCTTACAACAACAAAAAATTACAAACATGAATCAGAAAAGGGATGGTGTATGATTGTCAAGGCATATATTGGGGTGGAAGCAGTACAATCTCTCCCCTGAAATTAATTCCTCTTACAACGCAATCTGGCTTTGTTTACATCAATCCCCTATGAGGCCCAGTTCTATTCAAATGGAATCAACTACGACCAAGAGCACCACAAACTATGGTTCATGAAGAACAGGAAGCTGTAAATATCATTTAACATCCCTAGGTCAGTGCAGCAATACTTTACCATCACCTTGATTCAGGCGGAGGCAGAAAACGACATGCTGTGGCCGATGAGCGGTGCACTGCAGCGGCTGTAATGTTCTGACGCGTCCACGAAAACTTGCAGACTACACGCACTGGCGTTTTGATTATTATAACATGGGAAACTTCCCTATCAGAGTCCTGAAATCCAAGCAAATTTCAGTGTGATGTGCACCCATTCGCTGGTCTGGCCATCCAATTTGACTCACATGCATGACGGCACATACTGGAATTTTCAAATGTCAGACAGCTGACTCACGATATGTCCGACATGATATACAGTTCCACTGTTGGTACAGTTGGAAAATGCCACTGGCTCTTAGTCCACCACAAGTTGCAGGCCACAAGTCTCACCCACTAGGGCAGTTCTCCATCAGGGGAGGACCAGATGAATGAGGCAAAGAATCACTATCACTTTCCGCCAAGCCTCGATACGGCAGCCGAATGAGCAGGAAAAAAAATCCTCCACAGTGTACAAACCAATCATACTATCCACTCACTGAATCTCCCCTGTTGACTGCTCTGCTGGCCTGGTAGCCAATCCAGACACAGCATGGGGGTTCCCACATTGGAGGAGCAAGCCTCTACTTTGCATATCCTAAGAGGAGCCAATCAGCGACTCCAAATCTCTCTTGTCTGAAAAAATAAGATTTTAGACTAGGGAGGCGTCGTTATTACAGTAAGCATGACATGTTTCAGTAAAAACGTCTACCTAGACAGGACCACACAGTCCGTCATTTACGGAGAAATCTAATCTTACCAGGTCAACCATTTCCAATTTTTGAAAGAAGGCTGTTAAGCTTCCCATACAGTCATAAACATGAAATATATGTTTTTGCTGCTCGCTAAGAAAACCTGGCAATTTCCTGGTGCAAGGCGAGCTACAGTCGTGTCTACACTAAACACATGCACCAGCCTCTCTGTTCACATCGTTCCAGCTCCTAACATGAGAACGCTTGTAGTCTTATGACCGTCCCACCATTTGCACAAAAGTTCAGATTACAACAGTCTCTCTTAAACAGCTTCGGCCACCCATTTTACGCCAACTGGCCGCCTTCGCGACTGTCTGTCACCAGGCCCAGGCAAAATGTTTTTGCGAACTGGCACCCTCCTGCTCCAACCCTAAGAGGGAACAGTGGAGTGGTACAGCCTAAAGTCCTTCTGCAGGTACATCTTTCTCCCTGTTCTCCATCGCTTCCACTATGGCCCTTCGGGTATAAGTTTCCTACAGGCTGCAAATGCAGTTATATGAACATTGTGCCCACAATTTGCTCACGTAAAAAAGTCATAAAGCATACATACCAAATGTAGTGCTGAGTGACACGGAGATCGTGACCTAAAATATGAATATTAATCTGACAGCACCACTCAATACCATTATTACAAATTTTGGAAAAACGACATTTTCTCTATGGAGTGCGTGATTGATCATTTTGAAAAAAATTTTTTGTTTGTTTATAGACGCAATCACATGTTTATGACACAGTCATAACCGGTTTCGGCCATACAATGACCATCTTCAGATTCTAAAGGCGGCATACACTGAACACAGGTTCATGCGTTGTCAACGTTTGACAACGCATGAACCTGTGTTCAGTGTATGCCGCCCTTAGAACCTGAAGATGGTCATTGTATGGCCGAAACCGGTTATGACTGTGTCATAAATATGTGATTGCGTCTATAAAAAACAAAATTTACAATTACTACAAATATCTGTGGAACAGAATATTTATGTCTTCTTTTGCTAGATTTTTGCAGCTCTGTAAATTTATATGAAAAAAATATACCAAATCTTAGGACTTCCCTGTTACATAAATGTCTTAGTATTATAGTAAATGAAAATTTCCTCCACAGAATGATTCACTATAGTAATGACTAACTGCACGGCAAATTTAAATGACAAAATTTAAATACTATGATTTCAGTGGTTTTTAAGGAAAAGGTATGTAAAGTAAGTTGCGGAAAACCTAAATCAAAAAATTTGACAGGGTTTGTATTAGGTCTTACCTCATCTGGGCGATCTGGTGCAAACCATATGTTATCTCCTCTTCATCCTCAAGCGCTCTTTTCTTTGCTTGTCCTCTTAGGTTAACCTGATTTTCAAACAGAGTAACAATAATGTCAGCTACATCAATTCTCCTGTTGCCGATTTCCTTCAGTATCGACAGTGTAAAAGCTCCTGGATCAAATCCTAGCCTCTGTAGAGTCCAAAATCTGCCAAGATCAACACATGTAAAAACTAGACAAGCATCATACGCTGCAATTTCCTCAGCAGATGTGGAAAGAAAAGTTGTCTTGGGGCATGGTTTTCCTGTCACACAGTGGTAACTTTCATTAGGATTTTGATTTTTTCATGCACACACTTCTGTAGAATTTATGAATCTGGCAAACATCGAAATATTTCCCTCATTGTGACGGCACAAAACTGGAAGAAAACAATGCAGGAATAAATAATATGAGGAAATACAGAACTATAAAGGGGGCGACCCTGTGCAAGCTTTTGTTAACTATTATTTTTATTACACATTGAAGTGTAATTGGAACGTAATATTCAGGAATTGAAATTTCAATACTATGTAGTAAACGAAGATACAATAAAAAAACATTTCACAATTTTGGTCGTTTTCACGTATGTCCCCCTTTCAGCCTGAACATTTTCATTTCTCCATTCAAGACCATCTACTAACAAGGGAACCTCCTCATCGCATCCCCATCAGATTTAGTTATAAGTTGGCACAGTGGATAGGCCTTGAAAAACTGAACACAGATCAATCGAGAAAACAGGAAGAAGCTGTGTGGAACTATGAAAAAAATAAGCAAAATATACAAACTGAGTAGTCCATCTGCAAGAGATGCAATATCACAGGAAAGCGTGAGCTAAAAAGCGCCGTGGTCCCGTGGATAGTGTGAGCAAGTGCGGTACGAGAGGTCCATGGTTCAAGTCTTCCCTTCAGCGAAAATTTTTCTTTCTTTATTTTCGCAAAGTTATGATCTGCCGTTCGTTCATTGACGTCTCTGTTCACTGTAATAAGTTTAGTGTATGTGTTTTGCGACCGCACCGCAAAACCGTGCGATTAGTAGACGAAAGGACGTGCCTCTCCAATGGGAAAACATTTGATCGCAGGGTCATAGGTCAACCGATTCCTCCACAGGAAAACACGTCTGATATATTCTATGCGACACTGTTGACGGTATGTGCGTCACATGACAGGAATATGTTGTCGACCCACCTAACTTGTACACTTGGCGAATGAGTAAAAAGATTCTTCTACCTTGCCCAATTTAGATTTTATTGTGGATGTGATAATCACTCCCAAAAAAGTGATGAAAACATAAGAGTTTGTCACATAAATTGCAACAAATGAATGCAACAGTTTCACAGTCGCACTGTTTTCCCTGTGTTCTGCCAAAACATATGTTTTTAACGTTTTCAAATTTTTCCGTGCGTAGACCGTCAAATCCTGCATATGTCCAAGCAAATCTGAACATGTCCTGGAGTTTTGGAGAGCGAAGTTGATTATGTGTGAGTACCTGAACTTTGATAATTGTCTGAAAATTGAAAATCAAACTTTTCACTCAAGGGTAGAATTGAACCAAGGCCGTTCACTCTAACCACGGGACCACGGCGCTGCTGCGCTCAGAAGTGCCTGTGATGTTGCTTATGTTGCGCATCGACTACTCAGTTTATATATTTTGCTTATTTTTTTCATAGTTCCACACAACTTCTTCCTGTTTTCTCGATTGATCTGTGTTCAGTTCTTCAAGGCCTATCCATTGTGCCAACTTATAACTAAATCTGAGGGGGGTGCGATGGGGAGGTTCCCTCGTAAGAGTTTATTGAAGTTTCTCGGCTTGTCATATAATTTTTTTGCGTGCTCCACCTTTGGAGTAGTCGTTGATCCTTCGCTGCTTTGTTTAAGTAATGGGCGGGAACGTTCCGTGGAACGCGAAGTGTCGCCTGAATACGTTATTTTGCTGTCATTGTAGCTCCCTCAGGTGTGTTTTGGCTGCTGTGTCCCAAACAGGGCAGGCATAGTACATGAAAGGCCTGACGCAAGCCCGGTGTACTTTTAGACGGCATTGTATAGGTACTGATTTTTCATTTATCGACAGGTGTAATGATCCCGCCAATGCCTATGCCGCGGTGGTAACGCCGGTTTCTGTCAGATCATCGACGTTAAGCGCTGTGAGGCTCTGCTAGCACTGGGATGGGTCAGCGTCCTGATCTGCCGAGCGCTGTTGGCAAGCGGGGTGCACTCAGCCAGACCAACTGAGGAGCTACTTCATTGAGACGTACCAGCTCCGCTCGCGAAAATTGACAACGGCCGGGAGAGCGGTGTACTCAACACATTTTGGTCAGTAGCCGAGTCAGTGTCGAACTCGTTCAGGAACTCTAAGAAGACAGAATTTACTTGTTCATCCGCATCCATTATCTGCAAGATGTCAGGTATGAAGAGGGCAAGTCGTGTTTGGCACGAGTATTTTTTATTTTTTCCTGAATCAGTGCTGATTCTTTGAGACGTGGAGAAAGAGGAATTTTGTACATTCACCAAAAAGGTTCTGCAGGAACGAAAGTAACATCAGTTATGACACAAGGGTTCGTAATAGGACCTACGATGTTCTCAACATACACACACAATTTGTCAGATGCAGCAGCATTACAAGATTGTTCACTGACAAAGCCGTTGTCTACAGGCAAGTAGCGATGATGGTTATCACTGAAGCTATCGGTTTTCGGTTACACCGGTTCTTTTCGTCTCCAGTTTAACCTGAGTGTTGAAACCGCTCAAAATAACCTGTTTCTGAAATAAACAACATTCTTGTTTTTCATTGCTGTTATTTGCTGTAACAAAAGTAGACTTCAAACAAAGATTGAAAAATTCTAATGTACGTGACGGACTTGGAGATTACGATCGATATGGGACTGAGGCTGCGGCAGAAATCGACTAGCCACAGCAAAGATTGCGAAGGCGAAGGAGACAGGCGTGGTGACAGCGGAGCGAAAAGTCAGAAGCTGATGGCTTCGCTGCATCCTCACTTTTGGACGCTGTCAGTTTTTCAACCTGAAGTGATAACAAAATTAATGGCTCAGTTATTACCTCGAGTTTATAGCACTTCATTAAAATTATGGGTATGTCACTCAAATTTACCTTCTCTTCCAAGGAACGTCGTGAATCTTTCCTGCTTATATGATACACTATGTGGTCAAAAGTACCCGAGCACCCCCCAAAAAAAATGTGTTTCATATTAGGTTCATTGTGATGGCACCTACTGCCAGGTACTCCGTATAAGCGACTTCAGTAGTCATTAGACATCGTGAGAGAGCAGAATGGAGCGCTCCGTGGAACTCAACGGACTTCGAACGTGATCAGGCGATTGGGTGTCATTTGTGTCATACGTATGCACGAGAGATTTTCACACTTCTAAACATCCCTAGGTCCACTGTTTCCGATGTGATATTGAAGAGGAAACGTGAAGGGACACGTACAGCACAAAAGCGTGAGTTGTTGACTGACAGAGACCGCCGACAGTTGAAGACGGTCGTAATGTGTAATAGGCAGACATCTATCCAGACCATCACACAGGAATTCCAAACTGCGTCAGGACCCACTGCGACTACTATGACAGTTAGGCGGGAGGTGAGAAAATTTGGATTTCATGGTCAAACGGCTGCTCATAAGCCACACATCACGCCGGTAAATACCAAATGACGCCTCGCTTGGTGTATTAGTGTATTAGTGTGACCTGTCCAACTTTCCAGTCCTGAGGTACAGATCTTTCGGCGAGCGAGCAGTTGCACATTCATTAACTTTGCTGTTCACACAGGCCCGAGAAGGGAAGTTTGCTGTGTGCACGCTGTCTGCTGTTCTGGAAGTTAACGAGTGTTCTCGCTGCTGCAGGCATACCCAGCGGGAGACGAGGAGTCGCAGGGAGGTGACCGGCGCAAGCAGTACGTGGCCGCGGTGGTGGAGTACCCCGCGCTGGGAGACCCCACCAAGGAAGACCCTCAGCTCGTGATTGGCGCCAACTGCGAGCGCTACATCCGCTTCATGCGTCAGGCCCGCGACCAGGTGAGTCTCGGCTCGTGGCTGGACTGATATTTCCCTACGTAGCTCACGGCAAATGTCTAAGGAAAGGCGCGGACGTTTGCCTTCACCATGTCGCGCAAATCCGAGCCACTGCTCCACCTCTTAACGACCTCTTCATTGAGTCCAAACCTTCCTGCTTCCTAGCATCCAGAGCTAGACCAGGACGGAGAAAGCAAGAACCTGCGTGAGGAATCGACTGTACGAGATGGTTATCAAAAATTCTCGAAATGAATTAATTAAAATTATTACGTCATATCCCGAGCTTTTCTGTACGGCCACCTTCTTGGAGGGTGAACACAACGGTCCTGACGTTCTTCACACCCTGTTCAGATGTTTGGTGCCCCCTCCGATTCCATTCGAATCTCCTCCACTGTACCGAACCTTCACTCCTTTATCTCGATCGTGAGGAGAAGAAGCCGTCACACGGGAACTAAATCTTCTGGGCCACAACGGGTGGGAAACAACTGCCATCTTGTTCTTAGTAAGAAAAATCCTGAATAGGCTGTGTACGACTGTGCATCGCCGTTGCGGAGTACTCAGCCGTTCATGGACGTTTTCCCCTCGCATCCTCCCTCATGCGTCTAAGAAAATCACGGTAGAACTCTTTATTTACTGTCTGATCATTAGGGTGAACTCTGTACGAGCAATACCGTCAATATACAGGATGTGTGTTTTAACTTGAGACAGCAAAATATCTCGAAAATGGCGCTTCTTCAGAAAAAAATGTTGTACATGAAAAGTTAATATTAGTTAAGAGGACATTGTGTCTGCACTGTCGTGGAGGAGAACTCAGATGTTCGTGGACGTTTTACTATTGCATCCTCCCTCACGCATCTTAGAACATCGCGACAAAAGTCTTTACTTACTGTCTGACAAGGAGGGTGAACTGTTTACGAAGAATCCCGTCAATATACTGGCCACCTCCTAACTACCCTTCCTGTGTGGGTGGGGTCAACTTTGTATTTGCAAATGGGAACCCTCTCCCCACCTCCATTTTTCTTGCATAGTCTGACTCTACACCAACCAAAATACCCGCGGTTTACTCACACCATTGTTTTCCCTTTGTGGTAGGCGGCACTGTAATTGATAAATGTCAAGTGTGTCTGTTTTTGCAATTGAGAACCGACGCATCTGATTCTACATTTCACTTACGATGTAAATGTAAACCTTCGTGTTCTTACGGTTCCTGTTTACGTTCGAAGTTTACTCTAGTGTAACAAATTTGATTGTACAGTACAATATGGTTAGCTGTTTCAATGTCTGTTTAGAAACTACTTTCAGCTTGATCCAGGAACAACGACGTGGATGTAATAGTTTCCTATCGGGATACTACATATCGGTGAGTCTTCTCTCACCATTGGGATGCTTGATTTCGGTGAGTATCCATGGCAGGTGCGCCTGTTACTATCAATTCATGGGTATTTTACGTTATTACAATGGCAGGGGTTTATATTCCGCCGGTAGCGCGTAGTGGCCAACGCGAGAGTTACGCCAGTTGGATAGAAATACTCACCGAAATCAGTCAGTCCTGCAGACGGGATCTGAGGGCGGCCACCAGAATCAAGCATTCCAATGATTTGGGGACTTACTACAATCAATCCCGCAGGGAGCAGAAAACTGCTTTACCGTACAAGTAACATATGGCCAGAAATAGTGTCTGGCCAAATTACTTGTACTGTACAATCACATTTGTAACACTCAAGTAACGTCTGAACATCAGTATCAACCGTTAGAACACAAAGCTTTACATGTACATCGTAAATGAATTGTAGAATCAAATCCGTCAGTTCTTAATTGCAAAACAGGGCACCCTTGATATTTGTGAATTACCGGGCCATCTACGACGAATGGAAAACAATGGTTTGAGTAGACCGTACGTATCTTTGGCGCAGAATCTGAATATTCAATAAAAATGGGGTGTTCCCGTTTGAAAATACCATGTTGACTCGCATTCGGGAGGACGACGGTTCAATCCTGCGTCCGGCGATCCTGATTTAGGTTTTCCGTGATTTCCCTAAATCGCTCCAGGCAAATGCCGGGATGGTTCCTTTGAAAGGGCACGGCCGATTTGCTTCCCTAATCCGATGAGACCGATGACCTCGTTGTCTGGTCTCCTTCCCCAAAGAACCCAACCCAACCATGTTGACCCCGCCCACGCAGGAGAGAGAGAGGTGGCCATTTGTAGTAGAGACAGATGACTACATCACTAGTATTAACTTTTCACGTAGGACGTTTTTTTCCATACAATGCGTCTTTTTCGAGATAAATAGTTGCCTCAAGTTGAAACAAATGCCCTGTATAAGGAAAATAGAGAGATAAACAGTGATTTAATATTACTCTATCCGAAGGGCCACTGCTGCAGACAATGAGAGAACAAAGCAGGAGAATGACCGCCGACATCCTCTTTATGGTCATCAGGCAGCAAGAGCCCGTCTTAAATCCCACAGGAGTTTCCTTGCTAGGACTGCACCACTGGAGGGAGCACCAGAGGCAATCCGTCTCGCTACATGGAAGAGCTCACTGCCCGTAGACGTCTCACCAAAAGAAGAACTAGCTCCTGGCGCAAACCTACAATAACCTGTATGGAGGTCCCTAAACCGCCTAAGAGTGGGCGTCCCCCTATGCAAGACTAACCTGAAGAGATGGGGATTCCTTCCAGCGAGCGCTGACACCTTTTGCGACTGCGGGGCTGAAGAAGATCCAAGGCACCTACTTATATGGCCCCTCCTGAACAACAAGATGTCTACGAATGACAAAGCTATCGCAGCTGCCATTTTTTGGAAATGCTGACCGGACACGGAAATGAGCTTGCTTCGGTTGAAGGAAAGAACAACTCCTCCAATGTGACGATTGCTGATGGTCTCAGGGTTATAGCCATAAACACGACTTGCATCACCGGTTGCAACTTCTGAAAGAGAGTTTGGATCGTCTCGAAGCAGTTGTTTAAGTTCCCTACAGAAGTCCAAATGATGTTGCTTCTGACCGTCTTGAAGCAGTCGCAGAATAAACTTCGCCGCAACCCTTCTCATGTTCAATTCTTCCGGCAGAATACATTCACATGTACCACAACTTATGCGCAAGATGATGCTGAGGTCTTGGATGGTCTGTCTGCAATCTTGCAGAAACAGATCCTTCACTGTCTGAACATTTTCTGGAGTGGTGCCAGTTGACTTCCCACGTAGCACATTCATATTATTTTGTTTATTGTACAAAACTGAATTCACAGTCTTTTCCTGAAATTAAGGGAGAGCCCATTCATAGAGAACCACTTCTAATTTTTTGAAAACTGTTAAAAATTTATTCTGTTGTTATTTCTACAATTGCCATAATTATAGTATTTCCTTAAACTGCATAAATTTACCTGCTTAGTGTCTGTTAAGTGGAAAGTAACCATCACATATAAATACGAGGGTGAGTCAAATGTAAACCTTAAATTTGTAATAACAAATCGAAATTTCGCGCTGTTATCCTGTAAGTTGGTAAGCGTGCTACAAAAAGCGTGCAGAATGGCCTATAGGTGGCAGCATAGTGCAGATGCACACATACCGTCGCAGTATCAGTATAAAGATGGCCGCCCCACTTGCACCAGAGAAGAACAGCGTTCTGTTATTGGGCTTTTGCGTAGTGATACCTATTGAAATTCATCGACGAATGAAGGTTCAGTACGGAGATGCATGTTTGTCAGAACAGCAAGTCTACGAATGGAGTAGGAAATTCGCAAATGGTGTGACTTCACCGGAAGTTGCTCCTCGTCCAGGTCAGGCACAACGAGTTGTGACTCCACAGATCATTGCAGCAGTTGAAGCCATAGTGAAGGAAAAACGCCGAGTGACACTGAATGACGCAATGGGAGGAAAGAAGTTCCTTTCTGATGAAGAGGTACGCCATGCAGTGCGTGAATGGTTGCACGGACTACCAAAAGAATTTTTTTCTAAAGGAATTTACGCACTTTGTAAGCGCTGGAGGACTTGCATTGAGCGTTAGGGAGATTATATTGAAAAGTGATACAGCTTTATACCACTTCTGCACAATAAATAATATTTAAAAAAATATTTAAGGTTTTCATTTGACTCACCCTCATAGTAGGAGAGAACCAAAACTGAACGATGTGGAGTTCCATTCGTGATTCCTTCCCACTAACAAAATTTTCTTTTCTTCCAGCCTTTCGAATTATTCTGTACCGCTATTTACATTGTTTTTTTTTTCTGGTTCGATTCAAATCAGTTGTTCGTAATACCATTAATGTCATTAAATTCAAGCTTTTGAAAGAAGAGTATCATGGCTACGTTCAATCAAACGCCTTTGGTGGATCGTAAAAAATACTAACTGCCGACAGTTTGCTATTTAAGGATAGAAATATTTAGTGAGTGAATGTTAAATGTGAGTGGAACCGAAATAACAATGAACCACGTAACTTTTTTTCTAATTAAGTGGGGCACTAATAATCAGTGCATTACTTTCCCGACTATTTTAGAAAACGAAGTCAAAAATGAAACTGCACAACAGTTATTCTGACGTGTCGTGTCGCATTTCTTATTAATACTCGTAGATTGAGTTCTCTGAGGATGCAGGACCCGTATATGCTGTTACTTTTCAACAAACTGGTAAGCAGGTAAGGATGATATACAAAAGTAACAGTATAACGATGAAGACACTTTGGCAACTTTTCATACACATCTCAAAAACTCATTCGTATTGCCCAGTAGCATATTTCAAAATTATCAGTTATCAACTGGCCAGCCTACGTGGTGTTGTGGTTCCAGAGCGCAGACATCATCGTGTTCCCGGAGTGCGGGCTGACTTCGATGAACCTGCCGCCGACACGCGAGCAGCTGCGAAAAGTGCTGACGCCAATCCCAGAGCCGCAGAACAACCCATGCGATGATGACAGCGCTGCCCAGGTAAAGCCACGCTTTTTGTTTGTAACAGAGTCCAAGTAAATGTTATCCTCAGACGTATATATCTAACCAAAAGTATCGGACACGTATTAGTGGACATTAATATACACTACTGGCCATTAAAATTGCTACACCACGAAGATGATGTGCTACAGACGCGAAATTTAACCGACAGGAAGAAGATGCTGTGATATGCAAATGATTAGTTTTTCAGAGAATTCACACAAGGTTGGCGCCGGTGGCGACTCCTTCAACGTGCTGGCATGAGGAAAGTTTCCAACCTATTTCTCATACACAAACAGCAGTTGACCGGCGTTGCCTGGTGAAACGTTGTTGTGATGCCTCGTGTAAGGAGGAGAAATGCGCATCATCACGTTTCCGACTTTGATAAAGGTCGGATTGTAGCCTATCGCGATTGCAGTTTATCGTATCGCGACATTGCTGCTCGAGATCCAATGACTGTTAGCAGAATATGGAATCGGTGGGTTCAGGAGGGTAATACGGAACGCCGTGCTGGATCCCAACGGCCTCGTATCACTAGCAGTCGAGATGACAGGCATCTTATCCGCATGGCTGTAACGGATCATTCAGCCACGTCTCGATCCCTGAGTCAACAGATGGGGATTTTTGCAAGACAACAACCATCTGCACGAACAGTTCGACGACGTTTGCAGAAGCATGGGCTATTAGCTCGGAGACCATGCCTGCGGCTACACTTGACGCTGCATCACAGACAGGAGCGCCTGCGATGGTGTACTCAACGACGAACCTGGGTGCACGAATGGCAAAACGTCATTTTGTCGGATGCATCCAGGTTCTGTTTACGGTATCATGATGGTCGCATCCGTGTTTGGTGACATCGCAGTGAACGCACATCGGAAGCGTGTATTCGTCATCGCCAACCTGGCGTATCACCCGGCGTGATGGTATGGGGTGCCATTGGTTACAGGTCTCGGCCACCTCTTGTTCGCATTGACGGCACTTTGAACAGTGGACGTTACATTTCAGATGTGTTACGACCCGTGGCTCTACCCTTCATTCGATCATTGCGAAACCCTACATGCACGACCGCATGTTGCAGGTCCTGTACGGGCCTTTCTGGATACAGAAACCCTGGCCAACACATTCTCCAGATCTCTCACCAATTGAAAACGTCTGGTCAATGGTGGCCGAGCAACTGGCTCGTCACAATACGCCAGTCACTACTCTTGATGAACTGTGGTATCGCGTTGAAGCTGCATGGGCAGCTGTACATGTACATGCCATCTAAGCTCTGTTTGACTCAGTGCTCAGGCGTATCAAGGCCGTTATTACGGCCAGAGTTGGTTGTTCTGGGTACTGATTTCTCAGGATCTATGCTCCCAAATCAAATTGCGTGAAAATGTAATCACATGTCAGTTCTAGTATAAAATATTTGTCAAATGAATATCCGTTTATCATCTGCATTTCTTCTTGGTGTAGCAATTTTAATGGCCAGTAGCGTAGACTGTGTCCACACGTCATCTTCATGGCGCCTTCAACTGGCTTGAACTTTCCTGTGGTCATTTTCAAAGAAGTATATGAATATCAGTGGAGGCATGACCAGAGAATGTAATGAAGTTCGACGCTGGGGTCTGAAGCGAAGCTGACGTTCTGACTCATCCCAAAGATGTTCCATTCGGTTCTTGTTGGGACTCTGCGAAGGCCAGTCCATTTCAGAAATGTTGTTGTCCACAAACCATTCCTCACAGATGACAGATGCTACTTTTACCGTATCACATCAGCAACAGTTGTAGGCGTGGACAGTTATAGAAGGGTTTAAATATCCTGGATTGATTCGTTATTTACATGACATTAACTAGTCTACTTTCTAAGTCACTGAGTTCTTCTAACCGACCCACTGTACAGTTACTGCTTCTCTACTGCCACTGCTCAGCTGCTTGCATGAGTGCGTTTAGAAGCCCATATTTACTGAAGGTACTTTCCAGGGAGCACATTGTGCTCATGTGGGAGTGATCTAGGTGCTTGGAAAACAATAAACTGGTAGCCAAGATCGCAGGAATTATTTTTATTCCATGATTACCGGTTATGGTGAAACTAAAGCCGCCATCATCGGATCTTAGGACAGTACCTAGCTTGCGCTTATATGTGATGGATACGCTTAACATTTATAATGTCATCTCTCTTGGACGCCTGTGTGCTACTTACGACAATTTTGTAATGCCTGCGTGTTATAGGCAACTATTAATATCACCATTGTTTGCCTTGATGTTGTAACTTGTATGTGTCCTAAGATCGGATGTTGGCGGCTTTAGTTTCGCCAAAACTGGTAATCATGGAATAAAACGAATTCCTTCGATCTTGGCTACCAGTTTATTGTTTTACTGAAGGTACGGTGGATTTTTCCTAACGCCTTCTGTCTACGATAGGGGATGCGAAGTGAAAGTGTTTACTAACATGTGTAAGTGTCCTTGCAAATGTGTTATTGTGCTATGTTTAGTGTGAGATTTGGTGTCGTTTTTTGTGCTCTGAAATGACGAGAGGTTATGTTCCTTGGATTTTCGTAATTAATCTAGTGATGAAATGAGGTGGGCTGGTGACTTTTCTGTTTTGTCGTAAAATGATTGAGTTCTGTTCTGAATGACAGTGGTGATGGATGGCACGTTTGCGTCATAGACACTGCAACACTCCCAGCCTCCTTTTATATACTGGCGGGTCCGCCTCATGTGATATTTAGCAGTCACTTTCGCATTACACAGAGCTGCCTGGATACCTTTGATTAGATAGCGTATATGGTCATTTTGAGGTATCCTAACCCGGGTCTCACCGGAGGCGGTTTATCCACATTGCGCACGTACCACGTGGTAGTCTTTCGGACCCTGCGCTGTTAGGATCCCGCCACTGACGGTCTATTTGAGTATTTACATACTCCAGTGGTTTTTTTCTCTTCCATCAATCTGGCCGCTGTGGCCGAGCGGTTCTAGGCGCTTCAGTCCGGAACCGCGCTGCTGCCACGGTCGCAGGTTCGAATCCTGCCTCGGGCATGGATGTGTGTGATGTCCTTAGGCTAGTTAGGTTTAAGTAATTGTGTCTAGGGGTCTGATGACCTCAGATGTTAAGTCCCATAGTGCTTAGAGCCATTTGAACCATCTTCCATCAAATGTTGCAGAGCTACGTTTTACAGCTACCGCCTCAGAGGGCAACGTACATAACTCTTTCCCAGCCGGTATATTTCGACATTGTACTCTGTGTCTCAGCCGCACGTAGCAAAATTTTGTTCTGTCCAGATACAAATGTTATATATTTACAATACCACGCAGTTTTCTTTTTAAACTGATAATTTATATTTATTTCGAGACAGTCAGCACTCGCTCCCAGCAACCGGCAACTGTCATCTCTGCTTACCGGTAATTAGGGCGATGAAAAAAATCTGGAACAGTGGCTACCTTACTATGACGACTTATTGAAAACAAAAGTAAGAAAATTTTGGTCACATGGTCAGGTTAATTCTATTCACGGAATTAATTTTGTAGAAGTCCAAAACGTTTATGTGCATTTCCTGCGGAAACACGCTTCATTCGTAAACAGCGGTCTTTCCACGTGGTGCGAATGGAGCTAATAAAAGTAAACCCTGACGAGTACTTTTACTTTACTGTACTGAGTAGTGTACTGAGTAATGTTGATTGTCTTCCTCAGAATATAACGGTTCGAAAATCAAGACGAATATAATTTGTTAGTCCTAAAAACGCTAAAATAATATTTTATTATCGATTTTCTTCAAATGTTACCTGAAAGTAACATAATATGTTTTAAAAATGTCACCCGCATTCATTAGTTAAAAGGAAATGACGTAATTAGACATCATATTTGTCAAGGAGCATTCAGCAAGCAGGTGATGAAGTGTGCAACTGCTGGGCACACTATAACTGACCCGAAAAATAATTCATTTGCCTTAAAACACATTCCAACTTACATCCTCCGCAACCAGGATGAGAGTTTCTGCTGCTTGTCTTTGTGACTACCAAACGCTAGCTTGGCCAGCAACGTCGCCGGATCTCTCCCCAGTTGAGAACGATTTTTGCCTCATGGGTAGGGCCTTCCAACCAGCTCTGTATCTTGACTATCTAACGTACCAATTAGACAGACTTTGGCACGATGTCTCTCAGTGGGACATCTGACAATGCCAAACTGAATAATTGTTTGCATACAGGCCAGAGATTGACAACACGTTACTGACTTGCTCAACTTGTGAATATCTTTCTCTTGAATGAATCATCCAGTTTTCTGAAACTGTAAATATTTGTTTGTCTATCGATTTCCATCCCACTTTGATAATTCTTTCTTGGTGTATCTTCTTTCTTTTTAGTGTATTTTGCTCACAATGAAGATGTGTTGCAGCCAATGGGAGATTTCTCACACAATTAACTGAACTCATTTTATATTCGAGACTGAATTTTTCACTTGGCAGCAAACTGAGGACCGTTTCGAAATTTCCTGACGCGTTAAAGCCGTGTTCGACAGCAGGAACGGAATCTTGCACACGCTCTTAGCGAATAATCCATTTATTTTCTTTTAATTTGACCTTCTCCAGTTTAGCTTCACTACCATTTGATAACATGAATCTTCTACGAAACACATTTTTTAAGCGAATAAAATTTATCTTGAAAATTAAATTCTGCTAGAACTTTTCTTAAAATCTTCTTGAATCCCTAGAGTGTTACCCAAATCTAACTTGTAGAGAAGTAAAAACATTGCACCCACAAAGTCTTTCTCAAAATTAAAACAATTTTGGAAACAGAATTATCCCTTGAGAACAAACTAAAATCCATTCCAAACTAAATAAACCAAAATTCACTTTTTAAAAACTTAACAAAAAGAAACCTCACGTTTTTTCCTGTTTCGCAAAGCAAAGATCTTTACCAGAAGATGAGGTGATCTGTTGACCTGCTAAAAAAGATAAAATCCTCTTTAAATGCATTCCTTTGATGATTCATGGCCATTCGGTGGGTACGATGCAGCTCTTGTTTCTCTTTATCTTCCCCTTTCTCCGATCACCTGGTACAAGTCCGGAAAACTTTAAAGGTCTGCCTGTTGTATCGAGGCAGTCCTGTACCCATTTTCTGTACTTGGAATTTTGTTTTAGTTTGAAATATTCTGTGCTTAAAATTTACACGGTAGTCTAGGTCTGAGTCCGATTTGCATTGCATTGTGTAGTACACAGGCTGTACAAGTAACGAAGTGGCACTAATGGTTCTTGGTGTGAGGAGCCAGTGACACCCTCATTCGGTGATGAGGTCTTTTGTAACGAAGGGTTCGTGCCGGTAGTATCCGCCACATTTTTTTCTGGTACATTTCTATGTTTCGAAATGTGTCCTATCTACAGATCTGTGGCACTGGGGGTCAATTATTTGGCATTCATTGCATAAGGGTGTTTGCGACTCCCAAGCCACCCTCCCAGCTTCAGTTAAGGCTACACCTATAAATATCCTTACATATACGCTACCTGAGCAAAAGTTTAGTGGACATTAATAAGGGGTGTGTCCGCACTTCGCGTTTGTGGTGGCTTCAGTTCTCCTGAGGACACTTATAACGAGGTGTCTGAATGTCTGGAGAGGTGTAGCAGCACATTCTTCCTCAAGAACCTAAACCAGAGAAGGTAGTCAAGTTGGGCGCTGGGGTCCACGTCCTAACTCATTCGAAAGGTCTTCCATTGGGTTCAGATCAGCACTCTGGGCAGACTAATCCATTTCAGGAATATTATTGTCCACTAATCATCGCCTCACAAATACTGTTGTAGAAAAGGACACCTTGTCAGACTGATACAGTTGACTCTGGTAGCCCATCAAGAAAAGTGGGTCTGCAGCCGGACACGAAGTTTTTGAATAATGTTAACAAAACTAGCGGCTGTATTTGAATCCAACGTCGTTTATAATTTTTAACGTCGTTTATACTTTTTATCACCTGCTACCAGTTTCGACGCCAAATGGTTTCATCTTCAGGCCGCAAGTATAAACTGCCATCCATAACTGTTTTCATGTGCAATGTACAGAATCGTAACCTACTATCTAAGCTAACCAAGCACGACTCACCCCCGTCCTCACAGCTTCACTTCTGCCAGGACTTCGTCTCCTACTTTCCAAACTTTACAGAAGCTCTCTTGCGAGCCTTGCAGAACTAGCACTCCTGAAAGAAAGGACATTGTGGAGACATGGCTTAGCCACAGCCTGGGAGATGGTTCCAAAATGAGATTTTCACTTTGCAACGGAGTGTGCGCGCTGATGTGAAACTTCCCGCCAGATTAAAACTGTGTGCCGGTCCGAGACTCGAACTCGGGACCTGTTGCCTTTCGCAGAAGAGCTTCTGTAAAGTTTGGAAAATAGGAGACGAGGTACTGGCAGAAATGAAGCTGTGGGGACGGGGCGTCAGTGGTGCTTGGGTAGCTCAGATGGTAGAGCACTTGCCAGCGAAAGGCAACAGGTCCCGAGTTCGAGTCTCGGTCCGGCACACAGTTTTAATCTGCCAGGAAGTTTCTTATCAGCGCACACTCCGCTGCAGAGTGAAAATCTCATTCTACAGAATCGTATGCAACAGGACGAAATTAAGTGGATTCCGTACCTTTCCTGGCGATAACAAGCTCAGCACGGTTTGATCATTCTGTTCATTGCACCTGAAAACCGTTGCAGATGGCAGGTTATGTTTGGGGCCTGAAGATGACGCCATTTGGAAGAAACTGGTAGCAAGTGTTGGAAAAAATAAACGACATTGGATTCAAATACAGCTGCTGGTATTGTTATCTTTATTGAAGTTATATCGTCTCCGAAGTGTACCTCTACTGTACACAGTTAACAACACTGCAAAATGTGTTCACATCTTTCCATCTTTAGCCGTGTTCATATTGTGGTGTCACCGCCAGACACCACACTTGCTAGGTGGTAGCCTTTAAATCGGCCGCGGTCCGTTAGTAGGCTATACGTCGGACCCGCGTGTCGCCACTATCAGTGATTGCAGACCGAGCGCCGCCACACGGCAGGTCTAGTCTAGAGAGACTCCCTAACACTCGCCCCAGTTGTACAGCCGACTTTGCTAGCAATTGCAGAGACGACAGTTTAGCATAGCCTTCAGCTATAGCAGGGCGCCATATTCAGTTACTATAAGTACTATCTTCAAGAATGTCTTCTGAACAGATAATATTGTGACTCGTGTACCGTCAAGAGCGACGTTCATCATTAATGGATTAAAGTTAAGTAACAAACTAATTATGTCCGCTTTCTGAATTCTCATTCCTTGTCATGTTCCAGACCTCACGTCAGTATAGTTCTTCCCTCCTCGCGCTAGCCTGCGTGAGCTAAAACGCGTGCACTTCGGCCTCCACTCGTAACACGGTGTTGGCTCTTCTGCTAACACAAAACATATCCTTCCACATTTAGCGTTTGCATTTTCTTTAAGCCCAAGAAGACAACTACACGCTAACCACGAAGTGCACTTCCTTACCGTAACACCATCTCCCCTTTACCTCACTGCTGGCGCTACACATATGGCAGGTAACGTTCTCCGGGTATCCGCCAAACTCAAACTTTTCCATCGGATTGCCACATAGCAAAGGGAGATTCATCACCCCAAATCATTCGTTTCCAGTCATCCATAGTCCAGCGACGTCTGTCTTTTTCACCACCTCAAGCGTCGCTTGACATTTACAGGAATGTGGGTAGCTGCTCGACCATTGAGCAGTTACTGTGCCAGCTGGACTGCTGGCGGGAGTCTAATATTCAGGAGTTCAAGTTATTTTTTACAAGCACTTCCGCAATGCTCGACGGTTCGTGTCAGTCGGTACATAAAGCGTACCTGGTCTTCGTTTAGCTCTGATTGTTCTTTCGCGATTGCACTTCACAGTCACATCGCCACGAATGACCTGGACTACTTTACAAGGGTTGAAGGTTCCCTGATAGATTTGTTACTCGGGTGGCATATATTGAGGAACCCATGTTCGACGTTAACGAGCTCTTCTGACCGACCTCTTCAGCTGTTACGTAACATTCCCCGCCCCTTTTACATTGGCGGGACCGCCTCTCGTTGAAATCTAGTGGTCAGTTCCGCATTGCATATCTGGATACTTTTGATCAAATAGCGTGCATACATTACCAATTTAATTCAGCGGACACGTCCGTAAAATTCTTCTTGTTTGTGTCCTGCTGTTGAATTTCTTCTGACTGAAGTTTTCTGGTCTGGTTTTGTGCCGTGAAACTGACGGAAGCCGCAGGATGACTGCCTGCGTATTTTCGTTCCAGGCAACCTCTTTATAAGCCAAGAATAGCGGGCGTAATTGACTTCAGACTGGCGGAGGAGGACCGGAAATAGTGTTAGTGTGACGCTCGTAGTCCATAAAGTGTTTAGGGAACTCGCCTACGAGAGGGGAGTGCTATTAGCCACGGTCTGCCGCGGAGGCTGCTGTGACGTCACCGGCAGTGCCCCACGCACAAAATTCTGCACTTCCTGCTGCTTTCTTTTTACCGTACTGGTGTTGCTGCGTAATGACTCGTAGTATAGAAGAACAGCAGTTTGAAAGCTGATATGAAAGAGATTGTGATAACAAGCTTAATCTTCCGTTCTACTGCAGTAAACAAAAAATGGCTCTCAGCACTATGGGACTCAACTGCCGAGGTTATTAGTCCCCTAGAACTTAGAACTAGTTAAACCTAACTAACCTAAGAACATCACAAACATCCATGCCCGAGGCAGGATTCGAACCTGCGACCGTAGCGGTCTTGCGGTTCCAGACTGCAGCGCCTTTAACCGCACGGCCACTTCGGCCGGCCTACTGCAGTAAACCAGAGGCAAAGTTCCTCGTTCTGGTTCTAGACGGGTCAATCGGAGACGACACACCGTCATGTCACCCTGTGCCAATGACATCATTGGATGGGATATGGCGGGGCTTGTGGTCATCTCACCGCTCTCCCGGTCATTGCTTTCACTGATATGGAGTGACACTCGTCTTCGGCCCCTGTGGTTGAGAGCTCCTTACAACCAGTGCTTTTACGCTGTTTTACGTGGCGTTCGAGACACGGCGGACAATCCGCATATATGTGCCAACAAATCCGACAACTTCCTCACTGCGCACATACAAACACGACGACTCCTTTCTGCCAGTCTGTGACGTCATCACGTCGATCCATCTTACTTCCCCTACTCCATACATCCCACTGACACATAGTCAATACTTCACTAGCATGACATCCGTCAGCGGGGGAGGGTCACATGACAGCCTAGAACCACTCCTACACCACCTACAGAGCTCCAAAGTAAACACTAGATGACTATTAATTTGCCGGTGAGCTTCAGTTTCGAAGTGCTGTAGTGCTGTCATCGGCATGTACCAACGTGTACTGCTGTCTATCAGATGACGCGAGGTCTTTCCCACGCTTAGAGCTTCCCGACTGGAGCTTCCCAATACCTGTACTAATCTCTGTGAACAGCGACATGCGGAAAAAGGCAGTGCACGGTAGGATGATCGTTTCAGCACTGCATAGCGCGCTTTGTCACGGTCCGTGCGGCTCCCCCCGTCGTGCATGGGTGTGTGTGTTGTCCATAGCGTAGGTTGATTTAAGTTAGGTTAAGTAGTGTGTAAGCTTAGGGACCGATGACCTCTGCAGTTGGCCCCATAAGACCTTACCACAAATTTCCAATTTCTGCGTAGCAAGGACGTTGTTCAGCATGGTATTGCTGATCCCAATTTGTCCATCACTGAACTGCCGAGGGTTCTGCTGAATTTATATTTATCGCAACGCTGTCACGATCCATAGGACTTTTCAGCAACACGTTGTCGGGCACTCTCACAGTGGTGGTGTTTCCGGAAACAAGTACTAATTGCTCACCTTTAACTGTGCAGCAGGTGAAAAGCCCAGTGCCCCCACAATCATAGAGATGGGACGACTCACGCCTGGACACACACCATCTGGACGCGCCATGCCCATCCTGCACCTCCCTGTCAGACCAATGATGTGTCGACAGCCGAGCCCAGCGTCAGTCCCGACTATTCCTTTCGTAAAATGCTGGGTAGCCAGTATTTCCAACAAAATAGCTATTAATCAAATTATTCATAAATAATACTTTATAGTCCCAAAAAAGTAAGAAGAAAGAGGATCTGGTTAACAGCGAAGATTGCTTGGACGCTCTGGTCAATAAACAACAGTGTGTCGTCACGTTAAAATATTATATCCAAAAGTAAAAAGCAGATGAGTTGAAGAATAAACGAAAACCTGTGAGATGAAGACGGACATTAACAAGACGAAGAGGTTGACAGTTAACTTCGTCATGTCTGTACACAGGTTTAACAGCTTCATTACTCAAAAATGTATCAAAGACTGCTGTTTAAATAATGAAGTGGCCATCTTTCCTCTTACACAGCTTCCTTTGCTGTGATGCAACAGCAGGCTTCTAAGCGCTGGCAACAGTAATCCTCGCGTTACAAGAAGTGACCACTGGCAAGTCGATAGTAAAACTTTTAGGAATCTTATTGCACTTCATTTGAATCAACCTTTAACTCAAGAAAATGGGCTAGCAACATGTCCAAAATTGAAAGGATGCACAAAATGAGAGGGATATATGCAGCAATAAAACTATTAACAATGAAAAAGGCATATCAAGAAGTGCAAAATCAAAGCGTTTCAGCATGGTAGTGAAAGCAGCAACAAAAAAATATTAACAATGGAAAAGGCATATCAAGAACTGAAAGGCAATGCATTACAACATGGTAGTGAAATCAGAATGCCTCTACGCAAGTGAATGCCTAGCACTCAATTACAAATTGGACAAATCATAAACATTATAGAAAAGAATTTTAAGGAAAAATTTAAGTCTAATAAGAAACATAGAGCTCTGAAAATTAAGAATCAACGACGAAATCCAACAAACTATATAAAATAGCAAAAACAAAAGGAAAGAGAAGGAGCTCATTGAGTAAGTGGCTTCTCCCTGCTCTGTTTAACATGGTGTTAGGCAAAGTTATCAGAGGATGAAGGAAGGGGTACAAATATGGCGACCTCGGGACAGGGAATCAAAATGGAGTGCCAAACTCTTGCTGACAATCTACCTTCATATGACTAATGAAGAAATCAAGTAAGCCATAGAGAAGTGACGCAAGACAGAATCAAAAATATTGTATGAGGAGACTCATTTGATGGAAAACTTAGATCAAAGTATCATAGAAACTCCGCTACAGTGTGGGATAAATTCATGTGTGTCTTCTTTTAAGTATCTCGGAGAAGTCATCTGGACTATACAGTAACGCCAATTTACAAACAGCTAGAAAACTTAAAAAAGCGCACAGAATAACATGGAGTAATTGTGATGAATGATAACCCGTAGTGCAAAACTTCGACATTATAAGGCAGCTTTGTTCCTGAAATATTGTACGCCTCACAAACTACATCTGTAGGAGCCCACTAAAAAACTGATGCAATTAGAAAGGAATTTCTTAGACCAAATTATGGTTTCATAGAGTAAACGGCATCTGATTTAAAAGAAAAGCTCCACATACAGAGCAACAGACAAGTTCACTGATTGGGTAGATAGAAAACTGTTGAAGTTGAATTGTCACGTCCGTAGAATGGACAACACTAGGTTAATGAAAAAATTATTTAATATGATAAATTCGAAAAAGGTCAAAATAATTTGGTTCGAGGATATAAGCCGGACTAGAAATGACACCACAGAAGATACCATCAGAGGACACCAAGTCATTTAAATCCTAGTTACGGATCACACATTCGCAGAGGAAGCTAAAAATATCAGACGAAAATAGTGGACAGAAGAACGCAAGAAACAATGCTGCGAACGCCTGAAGTGATTTTGGGGAGAGAATAAGAAAAGGAAGCTGTTAGACCAGACTAACAAGATCAAACTTGCCCTTTAACTGGGCATAACGAATAAAGAAGAAAAAAAGAGAAGATTGTTACTTTTTGGACATCTGTACAGATGAATGACAATAGGCTGGCATGAAATATCTTATGGTTTTTTGTGGGAAAAGAAATTAACAAAAAACTTGATCCGAGAAGTGGTAAGAGATTAAAAACACAGAACATGGAAGCGGAAGAAGTAGCAGCACAAAGAGGTATTTTCAGAGGGAAAGTATTGATTTAGAAGGATTCCAAGACAGAAGTAGTAAGGTGATAGACGAAAATAACTTTAGTATGACGAGTCACTGCCACATAAAACATAGCTCGATGAAACTTGGATCCCACTCGTACATAGAAAGAACTGCTACAGTATAGAAGGTAGCTCAAAGAAATAATCGATGAGACAGAAATGACACTTTTATTCGAAGGCAATAATAATACGGAAGTCACCGCAATTCAGGATGGCCCGTTGGGGGGATGTGACTTTTAATTGGGTGTGTGACCAGCACAATGGGTTTCTTGTGGTAGGGCGTTCCATTCCTACAACACCATGATTGACAATGGCTGGATGGTCGTCGGTGCATGTGGACGTCCTGCAATACGACTCCCGACGCTCCCCACACGTGCTCCATGGGATTTAAGGGGGGGGAGGGGGGGAGGGGGGCAGACCAGTCCATTAACCAAATATCCTTTTGTTCGAAGAACTCCTCCATCTGCCGTGTTCGATGTGGTCGCGTACTGTCATCCATAAAAGTCAAGTCAGAGGCGAACGCACCACTGGAAAGACGCACACTGGGAAAAAGTACAGTGTCATAACAACGTTGATCGATGATTGCACCATCTTCGGAGATCTGGAGGTTAGTACACCCGTGCCTCTCCACACCATGACACCTGGATCAACAAAATGATCATGTTCGACTATGTTCCTGGATGTATTACGTGTGCATATGAGGGTTCGTCGAGCGTTATCGAACCGTTTCGGCAGTCCACGTCTGAGGAGGCATAATGATGCACGGGCCTACTGACCTCCAAAACATCACGGTGGACTCACAGGTCAACGTTATTCTGACACTGTTCTCCTTCCCCGTGTGCTTCTTTTCAGTGGTGCACTCGGTCCTGACCTCATTTTTATGGATAACAGTGAGCTACCACATCAAACAGTGAATGTGAAGGAGCTCTTGGAACGAGAGAATATTCGGCGAATGTACTGGTTTGCCCGTTCCCCCAGCTTAAATCCCATCGAGCGTGCGTGGGAACCGTTGGGCAGGCGACATTGCAGCACGTCCATGTGTACCAAGGACCGCCTTCGAAAAGAACCTCCTACCAAAGTTATGGCTAACGAGGGAGTATCTTGCGGGGCAGGTATTACCGCCCATGATGATCACATACCGTATTACGAACTACACTACTGGCCATTTAAATTGCTACACCAAGAAGAAATGCAGATGATAAATGGGTATTCATTGGACAAATATATTACACTAGAACTGACATGTGATTACTTTTTCACGCAATTTGGGTGCATAGATCCTGAGAAATCAGTTCCCAGAACAACCACCTCTGGCCGTAATAACGGCCTTTATACGCCTGGGCATTAAGTCAAACAGAGCTTGGATGGCGTGTACAGGTACAGCTGCCAATGCAGCGTCAACACGATACCACAGTTCATCAAGAGTAGTGACTGGCGTATTGTGACGAGCCAGTTGATCGGCCACTATTGGCCAGACGTTTTCAATTGGTGAGAGATCTGGAGTCAGCAGTCGAACATTTTCTGTATCCAGAAAGGCCCGTACAGGACCTGCAACATACGGTCGTGCATTATCCTGCTGAAATGTAGGGTTTCGCAGGGGTCGAATGAAGGGTAGAGCCACGGGTCGTAACACATCTGAAATGTAACGTCCACTGTTCAAAGTGCCGTCAGTGCGAACAAGAGGTGACCGAGACGTGTAACCAATGGCACCCCATACCATCACGCCGGGTGATACGCCAGTATGGCGATGACGAATACATGCTTCCAATGTTCGTGCATCGCGATGTCGCCAAACACGGATGCGACCATCATGATGCTATAAACAGAACCTGGATTCATCCGAAAAAATTACGTTTTGCCATTCGTGCACCCAGGTTCGTCGTTGAATACACCATCGCAGGCGCTCCTGTCTGTGATGCAGCGTCAAGGGTAACCGCAGCGACGGTCTCCGAGCTGATAGCCCATGCTGCTGCAAACGTCGTCGAACTGTTCGTGCAGATGTTTGTTGTCTTATAAACGCCCACATCTGTTGACTCACGGATCGAGACGTGGCTGCACGATCCGTTAGAGCCATGCGGATAAGATGCGTGTCATCTCGACTGCTAGTGATACGGAGCCGTTGGGATCCAGCACGGCGTTCCGTATTACCCTCCTGAACCCACCGATTCCATATTCTGCTAACAGTCAATGGATCTCGACCAACGCGAGCAGCAATGTCGCGATACGATAAACCGCAATCGCGATAGGCTACAATCGGACCTTTATCAAAGTCGGAAACGTGATGGTACGCATTTCTTCTCCTTACACGAGGCATCACAACAACATTTCTCCAGGTAACGCCGGTCAACTGCTGTTTGTGTATGAGAAATCGGTTGGAAACTTTCCTCATGTCAGCACGTTGTAGGTGTCGCCACCGGCGCCAACCTTGTGTGAATGCTCTGAAAAGCTAATCATTAGCATATCACAGCATCTTCTTCCTCGCTGTAGCACGCCATCTTCGTGGTGTAGCAAATTTTATGGCCAGTAGTGTATGTGCCACGTTTTGTAATGTCCACGGCATAATCAGAAATCGTGGTGACTTTACTTGTCATTTCTGTTTGTCTCATGGCACCTTTCTTTCAGTTACTTTCTGTGCTATACTGTAGCAGTTCTTTCTATCTACGGTCCGAGTTTCATCGAACTGTGTCACTTGCCAGTGACGCATCGTGCGAAAGTCACGTTTTGCAAATCTAGTATATGAATTATTGTAGGAAAAGGGGAGGGTCGATGATAAGAAATCGAAAATGTGGCTTGGTTTCTAGCTGGGCTTTTTGCGATCAGAGAAGCCGAGGTGAAGCAGCGAAGGGCGGCTCGGAGCAGCCATTAGTCGCTGCCAGCGCCTCGGTCGGGGATGATGCTAAGTTCACCCAACCTGGATATCGAGGCCCACGAGAAAGACAGGCCGCGGCGCGTACGTCACGAAGGTAGTCCTGAACTCGCGCGATCGCTCAGCTCAGCAGACAAATTGCGTTTCTAAACCTGTTCACTCGCAGCTGGGCATGTAACTACTAACGAGAATTATATCTTCCACTGGAATCTGCTATTATGAAGCTTTGCTGATTAACAGTACAACAGCAAAATTTAATTTAAGATCAACACTCGATATAAATGGTATAAAGGCTTGTTTATAGCACTTAGTCTCTTCTGCTTAACAGTTCTCATTACATGCTGGTAGTGGTGCCTTATGCAACTGATAATCATTTTAGCATGATGTTATTTTATTGTACACCAGTACAATCGTAACAAATTGTTTTCCTATCAATGGACTTCCTATCATTATAGGACTAATAACAGTAAGATTCCATAATAGCGGATTCCAGTAGAAGATTCAGTTTTAGCTTGTACGGACACGTCTAGTTACGAGTTAACAGGTGTAGAAACGTAGTTTGTCTGCTGATTCGAGTGAGCGAGCGAGCGCAGGACTACCTTCGTGACGTACGCGCCGCGGCCTGTCTTTCTCGTAGGCCTCGCCTGGATATGATGTGACGTCATTATGACGTATATACGCTTTAGTCGATTAACACACCTATCGACTTTTATGAACGTTCGAGATACTAAACTGTCGTCTGCTAGTGGTTTGTTTTGACATGTGCGATTCTGAAAACAGCTCAGTGTGGCAGCGTATATGTATTTCGCCAAAATAAAAGTAAAAGAGCTGGATATTAGTAGAAATATTCCTGACCGTGGCCTTGAAAACACCACGGACAACACGTTTCGTAAAAAAGTGAAGTCTTCTTATGTCCCGACCAGATTAGATTGTGTGATTATTGTATTGAATGCTTACGCCGAAAATAATATTTATTTATTATCAACATTTTAGTATGGTTTCATACAATTGGTCTTGTCAGTACATATTAGATTGTAGCAGCACACTGTTGCTGACTTTTTTTCTTAATTTGTATAGCTGAAAGAGAACTCGTGCACGTTTGTTAGCTAAGTAATTTATATGTCCATCCCAAGATAGTCTTTTATCAACCATAACTCCAAGTAATTTTACACTCGGACCGCAGAGACAGGTACCTTAGTGTCTAGTAATGCCCGCATCTCGTGGTCGTGCGGTAGCGTTCTCGCTTCCCACGCCCAGGTTCTCGGGTTCGATTCCCGGCGGGGTCAGGAATTTTCTCTGCCTCGTGATGGCTGGGTGTTGTGTGCTGTCCTTAGGTTAGTTAGGTTTAGGTAGTTCTAAGTTCTAGGGGACTTATGACCACAGCAGTTGAGTCCCATAGTGCTCAGAGCCATTTGAACCATTTTTTGGTGCAGTAATTACTGGTGTGTAGAATGATTGAATTTCGAACTTAAAAAGAAAAATATGAGGCATTGTTGAAGAAAAATCGTCGACCGGAGATGAAATACGAGGGGAAGTGGATTTCTCAATGTAATCTTAACCAAAGGTTAGTGTCTAGTACTGATTGACGTATGAAATGATTGAGTGCAGTGTCAAAGCATTCCACGGTGGTATGATAAACCAGACGTACTGTTTATTATGTCATGTATACAACCACAATAGTTTTAGCATGTACCTGGCCATGTCAATGTGGTTTATGTCAGCAGTATAATTTGCTAAGACAAGATTATGCAAAATACGAATTGCATCACAACATGAGCGGATACCTTAAACTATGCAGAAGTCTCGTTACTTTTGCTGGATGCAGCTTGCAGAAGATGGCAACAGTAAAGGTCTCTTACTCGGAGAACCAATGTGTTAGGTCATCATATACTCAGTTCAGCTTTGGAGACTACTGTTCACAAACGAATGGCGCAGAGCACAGCGCTACCCTGTCACAACCTCTCGAAAGTTCACAAAAGTCGAATAGTTGATATACGGTTTCTATCGTTTTCGATGTAGCGCGTATACGTCATAATGACGTCACATCGTGTCCAAGTCCGGTGAACTTAGCATCCTCCCTCGGTCGGCCGCAGTGGTATGCAGCGCGAGGGCGGTGGCGCGGCGCGGCGCGGCGTTTTGGCCGCTAACTGGCTGACTCCGACTCGCACGCAATTAGACGCTAATCAGCCGCTCAAAGCGCCGAGTTCCCGCGCCCTCCCCCCTGCCGCCAGCCCTCTAACTGCGGTGCCGCTACTCCGCCGCAAGTAACGCACCGAGTTAGCGGGGCCACTGCGCGGGCAACTGGCACGATCTGGGACGCCTCCGCTGTCTGCTAGCTGCCTAACGAGCCACGGCTACAGTGTGTACTGTACCTGACGTTGCCTCACTTCGCACATTGATTTATTTCGTGACAGCAACACGTAAAAGCACTTACGCATACTAATTCAGATACAATCTATTGTACAGTGGGGGCAGATACTGAAAGGATTTATTAGTACAACAAATTTTTATTTTTATTTTTTACTCGATGTTCGTCAGTGCCTTCTGCCTGGTGGTAAGTTGCAGCATCTGTCACGTTGCCCAAAACCGGATAGAACCGCCCTGAAACTCACGTGTTGAACCATCAGCAGTTAAACTCACGTGTTGCCACCGAACTGCGCGTCTTACGATCTGACCGACCAATAGGGAGGCTTGGGGGTGGTCAAGTGGGGGTGGAACTGCGACCGGCTGCCGGGTGCAGACACACCTCCGCTCTCTTCTGCTGGCAGCTTCCAAACCGACCAGACGCCCTCCTCACCTGCTCTCTTGGGCGGCTGCCCATCCAGTCTCGGCGGTTTCTCCAGCCCTGCCCTGTTTTTTACAGCATTAAAACTTCATACAGTTTAAACTATGTTTTATTCTTCACCTCAGCGGGTGCCTACTGATTTCTCCTCCTCCTAGTAGTAGTAGTAGTAGTAGTAGTAGTAGCTTTATTCATCCGTAGATCTCTTTTTACAAGGATATAGAACATGTCAAAGTATTTACTAATTTAAATCAATTTAAAACAAGCTAATTCGTATACTCATATATTTACAGACTTCTAGTTAGAGACAATCATTAGATTTAGTCCTGGTATACAATACTTTTTTTTACAAATACCTTATTAAATAATGTAATGCCTCATTGTCCACTCATATCTCACTATCAGTCACTGCACACACTATACACACATTGATTCATATCACTTCACTCACCACACACACACACACACACACACACACACACACACACACACACACACTGGTGTGTGTATGTGTGTACCGCAACTTCCCATTTGCTATCCTGAAAAACTGAGTCAGCATCCCTCCATAATGAGTGAGATGTTGAGCTCAGAAAGAGGAAGATATGTTAGTATTGTGCTATGCATAGCTTGGGGGGTAAATATTTCTAGAAAGGAAAAAAGAAGGCAAAAAATAAAGTGAAGGTGTTTTGTGGAATGTTCGATATTTTATAATCATTATTATTATTATTTATTTGTATAACATTTTTTATCAAACCCCTGCTCTGCTTTAGCTAAGTAATCCTTCAATGTATAAAATGTATTGCATAACAGGTATTTTTAGCTGCCTTTTTAAATAAGTGTATTTTGACAATTTCTTTAATCTCTTTTGGTAATTTATTGTACTGTTTTATTCCTTGGTAGAAAATGCTGTTTTGAGTTTTATGTTTCTTTTTCTTGGTAAATGTTAAGTTGAGTCTATCTCTTGTTGCATGCTCATGGACAGAGCTGTTTGTACAGTGATTACCAATGTTATTATTGATGTGTGTAACTGACAGGTAAATGTATTCACATGGAGCAGTTAAAATCCACATTGTTCTGAACAGATCTTTACAATGCCTGACTTTACTGTTTTTATTTGACAGAGATGGTCTGATAGTCCGAGATCTTTTACAGCTGGCCAATCCTGACTCATTAACACTATATTACTAAACCGCTGTCCTGAAACCCAGTACTACTTGCAGGTTGCCTGTCTAACGGATTCCAGGGAGCAACAAAAATTGGATTATCAGTATTTCATGCAGTTATTGATCAAATGTAGAAATATAAAATGCTGTCGTAATTTACTGATTAACCGGTATAATCTTACTTTAAACTTTTAACACAACAAGTCAAGTTTCAATGTTAGAAACACTGTAGACAGGCTTTTCGGAAGTTCCCGTTACAAACTGCTAGGACATGTAGAAGGGAATTAGTACATAGTATTTTGGATAGGAACCCACGTCCGAAACGTCACCCAGCAACGCTAAAGAGCGTCAAAGCAATTTGCGTCGGCACCAGTAAATTTATGTATATAGTAGATGATTCCGTGGTCATATTGATGGAGAGGGATAAATGTAACAATTTGAGGTAAGGGTCCTTGCGCCTGAAACGAATGAGTCGAAAGTTATAACTGAAAATCGTTCTTATAGCTCTGAGAGTGGAATACATGTTGCTAAGACTGTAAGGTAGGCAACTTCCAAAGGTGCTAGCATGAACCAAAACAAGGAACAAATGTCCAATAAACAAGGGCTTTCAGTATAGGAGATATGTTTCACAATAGTGAAGATGAAAAAGTGGTCATAGCTCCTCAGGTATGCATTTCAGAGACCATGTTTACTGGTCTTTTTTCCTTGTTTTGGTCCACCTCTGAAAGCTGCCTACCCTATAATAATAGCAGCAACAGTAGCGGTAAAGATATTCCGCCGTCAAAGGTATCAGAATGATTTTCGCTCGCAACTTTCGACTCGTTTGTCTCCAGTAGAGGGACCCGTGCCTCGAATGGATACATTAATCATTCTCCATCGTCCTTGAAGCTTTGTAACATCATCACGGAATCACCCTGCCGGCGCCTATAACAATGATGTCCTGTAGTGCCGTTGCATGACGTTTCCGGACATAGGTCCATGTGCAAAATATTATGCATTAATTCCACTCTACGAGTCCTGGAACATTGTAACGGGAATTTCCCAACACCGTTTATGTCTTTAAGCTCTATAACGAAGCGCAAATTACCCTGACTAGATTCATCCAGTATTTGAGAATAAGAGCGCTTAGCCCAGTCTCGGCCATGGCGTGCGAAACCACACATGAACACGATGTGTTTCACGCGTGAGGTCGAAGCCCGGCCTGTGTCGCCGTTGCTCGGCCCTCCTCGGAAGTGTTCAGTACAGCGCGACATTCACATAGCTTTGCAGTGCGACATTTTTCGGTCGGTACGACATTCTTCATTTGGGCAAAATGTTTGTGTCAGCGCTGTTTACCCTTCGCTATTTGTTTGTGGTTTGCACAAAAAGAGTCAATCTAGCGATCTGTCATCAGAAGCCTTTAATATGAATAGCAATCACAGAAGACAAGGGTGATAATCACAATAGCTAGCACGCAATCGCATAATCTACAGGCGCCGCAAATTTTCCATGGAACGACATTACAAAATCTTGTAGAAAGAATTTTCCAATGAAAAAGCAAAAAATTACTATGACAGACAGACGAGACTCATCGTTCTGCACATCTAAATGCACTTTATGCTAAATTTTCAGGCATGCAGCACGTGATGAATTTGGGGTACGAATAGTAAGATTTTTGAAGTCGCACGCACTGCAACACTGCCAGTTGCAACAGTTTTCGATGAACTGAACAGATAGTATGGAGACTCGATATATTACTACGAAGTACGTTGGTTAACAATACGAAAGTACCTGGAACGATTTTTCGATTTAAAGCCTGCTATTGTTGAACTTATGAAGGAAAAAGGTAAGCAGAAACTAAAATGAGAACATGCGAAATGGATTACGCATTTTAAGTGGACTTTACTGCACACTGCCCACAGTAAGACACTTCAGTGTCAAAAACAATTTATGTCTGATGTGATCTGGATGCACTTGAAACGAAAACCGAAATGCAGAAGGGCCAAATTCAGACGCAATACACCGACAATTTCCCCAAAACTCGGTGGCTTTAAAGTAAACAAGAGTTTTGAAGAATTCATTGAAGCCTTGAAAGAATTACAAGGATAGTTTTCTAAAAGTTTTGACCACACTGCCAATCTTACACAGTTTATACTGTATGAGCACCGGAAACGTCGGCGAGATTCTGTACAGCGGCAAATTTGCCATTTCAGCTGAAAGTGTCCTTGGCATGCGCAGATTAAACTAATTTATGTCCAATATAATTCCCATTCGAAAGACAAGCTCTTTACGTCACAACTGTACAGTTTTCCTTGGGAAGAGTATCCAAGTCTGCATAATGAGGTTGCAAACGTGATAAAATATTTTGAAAATCTTATATGAATGACAGACTTTTTCCGATTATGAAACTAAATAAGTCACAGTTACATGGCAAACTGAGTGCGGTAATCTGTAACATTGTCTGCATCTGTCCGCATGCCGACCGCTTGTACCGGATAAAAATAATATCATTCTTTCAGCGCGCCAAAAACAATTAAATAATACTGAAAAGTTCATTTGTATTCGATCTACACTTATGTGACAAAAGTCGTGGGACACCTAATTTCGTGTCGGACCTGCTTTTGCCCGCTGTCGTGCAGCAACTCGACGTAGCGTGGACTCCACAAATCGTTCGAAGACTCTTGCAGAAATATTGAGCCTTGCTGCCTTTATAGCTGCCCATAATTGCGAGAGGATTTTATGCACGAAACGACCTCTCGATTATAACCCATGAATATTTCAATGGGATTCGTGTCGGACGATCTGGCGGCCAAATATTCGCTCGAATTGTCCAGAATGTTTTAAACCAATCGCTAACAACGGTGGCATGGCGCACTGTCATCCATAAACATCTCATCGTCGTTTGGTAACATTAAGCCCTTGGAACGGTACAAATCGTCTCCAAGTAGCCGAACCTAAAAATTTCCAGTCAATGATCCTTTCAGCTGAACCACAGAATGGAGTCCATTCCATGTAAACGCAGCCCACACCACTATGGTGCCACCAATAGCTTGTCTTGTTGACAACTTGGATCCATGCCTTTGTGGGGTCTGCACAACATCAGCTCTTACCAAATGAAATCTAGTCTCATCTGACCAGGCCACGGTTTTCCAGACGTCTAGGGGCCAATCGAAATGGTCACCAGCCCAGGACACGTGCTGCACGCGATGTCGTGCTGTTAGCAAAGGCACTCGCGTCGGTGTTCTGCTGCCATAGCCCATTAAAAGAAAAATCTGAGGATGGTCATTACGGACTGAAACCGGTCATCGTCTAAAGAATTCAAATTGTGATCAAAGACTGGAATAAAAAACAATAAACACTTGATAGCCCATTACCGACAGATTTCGCCGCGCTGTCATAAAGGATACGCTCGTTGTACGTCCCACATTGACTTCTGCGGTTATTTCACCTGTGTTGCTTGTCTGTGAGCACTGACAATTCTACGCATACGTCGCTGGTCTCAGTCGTTAAGTGAAGGCCGACGACCACTGTACAGGGTTATTACAAATGATTGAAGCGATTTCACAGCTCTACAATAACTTTATTATTTGAGATATTTTCACAATGCTTTGCACACACATACAAAAACTCAAAAAGCTTTTTAGGCATTCACAAATGTTCAATATGTGCCCCTTTAGTGATTCGGCAGACATCAAGCCGATAATCAAGTTCCTCCCACACTCGTCGCAGCAGGTCCCCATCAATCAGTTCGAAAGCATCGTTGATGCGAGCTCGCAGTTTTGGCACGTTTCTTGGTAGAGGAGGTTTAAACACTGAATCGTTCACATAACCCCACAGAAAGAAATCGCATGGGGTTAAGTCGGGAGAGCGTGGAGGCCATGACATGAATTGCTGATCATGATCTCCACCACGACCGATCCATCGGTTTTCCAATCTCCTGTTTAAGAAATGCCGAACATCATGATGGGAGTGCGGTGGAGCACCATCCTGTTGAAAGATGAAGTCGGCGCTGTCGGTCTCCAGTTGTGGCATGAGCCAATTTTCCAGCATGTCCAGATACACGTGTCCTGTAACGTTTTTTTCGCAGAAGAAAAAGGTGCCGTAAACTTTAAACCTTGAGATTGCACAAAAAACGTTAACTTTTGGTGAATTGCGAATTTTTTCTGGAGACTGGAATAGAAGGGAGAACCGATAGAGGTACTCAGGGTACCCTCCACCACACACCGTCAGGTGGCTTGCGGAGTATGGATGTAGATGTAGATGTAAATGCGGCGCGTCCGTAATTTGCCCCACTTTCCCACTTACGCTCAGATAGCGTGTCGTGGCGATTGGGGTGTGGGAAGTGTGCAGTCAGGCAAGAGACCTGTGCCTGCATGCTGGAGCATGCACCTTAGCTATCCCTCAGCCGCTTACAATGAACTCTACACACAATATCAAACGCTTTCGAAATTTTTTCTCCCTGATACATCCCACAAAACGAAGAGTAAAAAATTCATCACTTACTACATTTTCGCTGTTCACGCAGTAAAACAGTAGCATCAGGCTTGACATAATTTATCACTTTTTTACCCCTTATTCTATTCGCAACTCGTTTTGTAGACAGGATTCACATATGCTATTGAATGTACTGGGTGGTTATAACTAAAGTGTAGCCACTCACGGAGATCCAGTGTGGGCTGTGATTTACCGCATGTTAACGAAACTTGGTTAATATTCTAATGTGCTGATGTCGAAGATGAAGTAGTTTCAATTTTGGCAACCAGGTGCAAATCTGGCTTTGTAAATGCAAATGAAAGACATAGAAATGTTTGGATGTGTAACGTATTGGGACGTGGGCAGAAAAGGTCAACCACGTAAGTAAAGCGTACACAATTTGTACAGTATGAGCACCGGAAACGTCGGCGAGATTCTGTACAGTGCCAGATTTGCACCTGATGGCTAAAATTGAAAATAATTTTTTCCAGCGTGAATCGGGTCGATAATAAGGCATTAGCATATCCATCAAGTTTCGTTTCCATGCGATCAGCCCACACAGCATTTCCGTGAGTAGCTGCCCTCTATTAAAAACACCTGGTACCTGCAAAATAGTATCACTGTCGTGTACATAGTTCAACAGACACGACGTTCATAAATATTTAGATGCGTGAAAAGCTGACATTTCTTAAAATAGAAAATAAATTATCCACTCTGTACTCATCCAGTGTTTGATAATAACAGCACTTAGCGACTTCCAACAAAGTCTAAACATTCTCACCAACTGCGACGTGGTCGCGTATACAAACAGTAATCCAATACTGTCAAATGTTTTTTATTCCAGCCGGCCAAAGTGGCCGTGCGGTTCTAGACGCTGCAGTCTGGAACCGCGAGACCGCTACGGTCGCAGGTTCGAATCCTGCCTCGGGCATGGATGTGTGTGGTGGCCTTAGGTTAGTTAGGTTTAACTGGTTCTAAGTTCTAGGGGACTAATGACCTCAGAAGTTGAGTCCCATAGTGCTCAGAGCCATTTGAACCATTTTTTTTTTTATTCCAGTCTTTGATCACAATATGAATTCTTTAGACGATGACCGGTTTCAGCCCGTAATGACAATCCTCAGATCTATAATACACAAATATATACACCTAGTGAGCAGTGTGTCTTTCAACATAATACAGCAACACGTATCACAATATACTATCATACAACCAGGGAGATGTACAGAAAATACTGTAAAACGTATCTTTTTTACACCATATTACACTTTCTATTCATATATTTCCTTTTAATAATTTTATATGGGTAACTGTATTCGTCTTTTAATGTATCACAATTTAGTTTCTATGTTAGTTATCAATTTTATAAGTTTGCTACATGTATTTTACGTAATGTGTTTTAATCAGATTTTGCTTTTTGCGTAAATGACGACTACATCTAAGCCGACAGTAGCGACATCTAGGGATTATGTAGGCAAACAAATTTCTGGTAGCTACTGTACTTCAGTAGCCAGTTGCAATAATGACTGTGTGGACGATGCAGCCTATTCTACACCTTATTTTAGATCTATATCACGATGCTATGCTGATTATATTTACATGTTTTGGCGATGCCATTACGGCCTTATCACTTTATAGCATTCAAGAATCCCTGGCGGAGTTCAAGCCATTACGTAGGCGAAGAGTGGACTCAACCCATATTAAGTCCACTAAAAGATTGTCGTATACTTTTGAAGAGCTAGTGTGTTGGTAGTAGTAACTAGACGTGTGAGGATCGATATTATACCTACATTTCAAAGATATGCCCGATGTATTGATCTGTCTTTGCCACCTCTGAGTAGGTCCACAGAGAGAATGCAGTGACCTCCATTAACAAATTGCGCCACACGCAGGTACTGCGCAACATATCCTGCGCGACGCGCGAGGCGCGGATGTACACAGTGATCAACATCGCCGAGATCGAAGAGTGCGCAAACCGAACCGGCTGTCCCGACGACGGAGCCCTCTTCTACAACACCGACGTCGCCTTCGACCGCAACGGCACCATCGTCGCCAAGTGAGTATCCAATCCAACTGCTGCTGGAGCCTCATCGCAGGCTGACGTAAGTTAGTTGCCATCTGTCGCTTAAGGGGCTCCGGAACGCCCTATACTTGCAATGTTAAAATAACGCTTATAAATTACATCTTTCCTCACAAAGTATTTGAGGTAGGAAGTTGATCTTTTTACAGATTATTTATTGGAATATGGGCTACAACTTAACACAGGGATTTTACAAAATTTTAGTTTTGTTATTAAATATGATTTTTTTCAATTGTAATGAAAATTCACAACATTTTTTGCAATTTTTTATTTATATATTCAAAAATATATAGTTTTTTGGAAAAAGGCTGTGTTAAATTATGCAGAAGGTACTGTGTAACATTTACTGAAAGTTTGAAACAAATATGTTTGGAAGATCCTTAGAAAACATGTAATTAGTATGAGAAAATAAAAGTTTTGGGAATCGAGCGACAAAGATTGGATAAACTTTTTAGTGCATTCCAGGTCCATAGGATGGATTATCTTCATCCTCTGCAAACTCCTCCTCCAGCTTCCTCTTGTTCCTCCTCCTGTTTACTCTTGCTTGTATTTCTAGACTCTTTACAGCCCTGTCTGCAGCCCGAAGGCGTTCCTTGTCTAAAGCAAGCATCGATCGTACCATGTTATAACCCATCTTCATTCCCATATTTCTAAATACCTTGCACCTTACAATGTTGCCATCATTGAAAGTCGCAACAGCATCATACACACCAAAGTGAAGTGTTTCTATTCCAACAAATACAGTCTTGGGGATTCTCGACCATATAACACTATTTACACCTTCATTGGGGTTTTGAGTTTTTCCGTGAATACACTTTTTCAACAGTTCAGGTGCTGCTAAGTCTCTGAAAATAGGTTAGCCACAACACATACTTTATCTCACATCTCTAAAATGTACCTGATGAACACGGACGTTAATAATAACACCATTTGACAGCAGTTTAACAGTGGCACAGTGGGTCACGCCCATGTAGAACACATTTCGAAAAAAATTTAAAAATAGTTATAGTCTTCGGAATTGAATAAATTATCTATCTATTAAAAGGTAATAGTCTGCAGATTCAGTAAACGCAAAAAAGTAAAAATTGAACTTTTCATGATTTTGAGCCTTTCCGGAGCCCCTTAAGGACCAAAACTGTGATTTTGTCGAGACACTGCCTGTAGGCAGCCGTCGCTCCAATTGGCTCTCTTCGACGATGTAAAATCGCTTTAAAGCGTCGAATACCTACAAAATTCACGAAAAAAATTTGAAATTCTCGTGTTGTAGGCTTACAGATTTCTATAGTGCCTCCAATCATGTCAAAAATCTGTTCTTAATTTTAACTGGACCCAGAGGTATGTTAACGTTTTTGAAACTGATGCATTTCTGCGTTCTGGGAAACCGCTTCAAACTTGTCACTTCACGATAGTCTCCTCAAGTTTGCTGCCGGATTCTAAAACCAGCATGTTACGATATTTCTGGAATTTATCTGTCCACCGTCTTCAGCAGAGACGCTGCTCCGGTTGAGTCCCGCTGAAAACGAATGCCAAGGCTGGTAAGTGTCGACCCAAAGACTGGACGTGTGCCGTCCGCAGCAGAACGGCGGCGCCGGCGATGTATTGCACAGAGACTACTCTCAAACGCTCGGGGCAGCCTACCAAAGGACGTTGTGTCTGATTTCATTGTCAGCCAATCTACACTCCTGGAAATGGAAAAAAGAACACATTGACACCGGTGTGTCAGACCCACCATACTTGCTCCGGACACTGCGAGAGGGCTGTACAAGCAATGATCACACGCACGGCACAGCGGACACACCAGGACCCGCGGTGTTGGCCGTCGAATGGCGCTAGCTGCGCAGCATTTGTGCACCGCCGCCGTCAGTGTCAGCCAGTTTGCCGTGGCATACGGAGCTCCATCGCAGTCTTTAACACTGGTAGCATGCCGCGACAGCGTGGACGTGAACCGTATGTGCAGTTGACGGACTTTGAGCGAGGGCGTATAGTGGGCATGCGGGAGGCCGGGTGGACGTGCCGCCGAATTGCTCAACACGTGGGGCGTGAGGTCTCCACAGTACATCGATGTTGTCGCCAGTGGTCGGCGGAAGGTGCACGTGCCCGTCGACCTGGGACCGGACCGCAGCGACGCACGGATGCACGCCAAGACCGTAGGATCCTACGCAGTGCCGTAGGGGACCGCACCGCCACTTCCCAGCAAATTAGGGACACTGTTGCTCCTGGGGTATCGGCGAGGACCATTCGCAACCGTCTCCATGAAGCTGGGCTACGGTCCCGCACACCGTTAGGCCGTCTTCCGCTCACGCCCCAACATCGTGCAGCCCGCCTCCAGTGGTGTCGCGACAGGCGTGAATGGAGGGACGAATGGAGACGTGTCGTCTTCAGCGATGAGAGTCGCTTCTGCCTTGGTGCCAATGATGGTCGTATGCGTGTTTGGCGCCGTGCAGGTGAGCGCCACAATCAGGACTGCATACGACCGAGGCACACAGGGCCAACACCCGGCATCATGGTGTGGGGAGCGATCTCCTACACTGGCCGTACACCACTGGTGATCGTCGAGGGGACACTGAATAGTGCACGGTACATCCAAACCGTCATCGAACCCATCGTTCTACCATTCCTAGACCGGCAAGGGAACTTGCTGTTCCAACAGGACAATGCACGTCCGCATGTATCCCGTGCCACCCAACGTGCTCTAGAAGGTGTAAGTCAACTACCCTGGCCAGCAAGATCTCCGGATCTGTCCCCCATTGAGCATGTTTGGGACTGGATGAAGCGTCGTCTCACGCGGTCTGCACGTCCAGCACGAACGTTGGTCCAACTGAGGCGCCAGGTGGAAATGGCATGGCAAGCCATTCCACAGGACTACATCCAGCGTCTCTACGATCGTCTCCATGGAAGAATAGCAGCCTGCATTGCTGCGAAAGGTGGATATACACTGTACTAGTGCCGACATTGTGCATGCTCTGTTGCCTGTGTCTATGTGCCTGTGGTTCTGTCAGTGTGATCATGTGATGTATCTGACCCCAGGAATGTGTCAATAAAGTTTCCCCTTCCTGGGACAATGAATTCACGGTGTTCTTATTTCAATTTCCAGGAGTGTAATTTCAGTTGCATCCTTATAAACGTTGTCCCAGAAACGTGACATATCTGTCTGAGCTATCAAGGGCTCGTCAAATTTCATCCCGTGCCTTTCGTTTAAACAATGTTCCGCTACTGCCCATTTTTCAGAATGTTGAGCCTCGTGTGACGGCGATGTTCCACACATCTGTCCTGAACTGTGCGAATCGAATGGCCGATTTAAGCCTTGCCACACTGACACGGAATTTTGTATATGCCAGGCTTCCTACAGTCCGAGTAAAATTATTTGATAGTTGACGTCTCTTGCAGCTACGCCGGCCGGGGTGGCCGAGAGGTTCTAGGCGCTTCAGTCTGGAACAGCACGACCGCGACGGTCGCAGGTTCGAATCCTGCCTCGGGCATGGATGTGTGTGATGTCCTTAGGTTAGTTAGATTTAAGTAGTTCTAAGTTCTAGGGAACTGATGACCTCAGATGGCTCTGAGCACCATGGGACTTAACTTCTGAGGTCATCAGTCCCCTAGAACTTAGAACTACTTAAACCTAACTAACCTAAGGACATCACACACATCCGTTCCCGAGGCAGGATTCGAACCTGCGACCGTCGCGGTCGCGCGGTTCCAGACTCCAGCGCCTAGAACCGCTCGACCACTCCGGCCGGCTGACCTCAGATGTTGAGTCCCATAGCGCTCAGAGCCATTTGAACCATCTTGCAGCTACAATGTTGGCAAATCCGTTGCCGCCTGCTGCCCGGTTATAGGCGACACACAAAGATCGTGAGTCGCTTCACAAATGCCGTCAATATGTGACACGGAGGAACGATTGCTTTCTTCACTACGTTATAGACTAACCTCTATGAGCAAACTCGAGACAGAAAAATGTAATAATATGTTTGTTTGCATAGTCATCTTCCGCAGCAAAATTTCAGTTTTAGTGCCAACAGCGAACTGTAATTTCTCGCTGGTAGAAAAATAAAAAAGAATTCATTGCATTTGATGAGATTCGAAACTTTTGTCTACCATTCAGGTAAATATGCTATCTACTACGCTAGGTTCTTGTATTTATTATGATTCTGGTATCCCAGTTGAAACGATTAATTGACAGCCGATCTCTGTGATTATAATAACTGTATAAATGACGCTGAATCGCGTCTTGTGCGAAAGGATCTAATAGTGTTTTTAGCATCGTTGTGTGTGTGTGTGTGTGTGTGTGTGTGTGTGTGTGTGTGTGTGTGTGTGTGTGTGTGTATGTGTGTGAGTGTGTGTGCGCGCGCGTATGTGTTTGTGTGTGTGTGTGTGTGTGTGTGTGTGTGTGTGTGTGTGTGAGTGAGTGCGTACGTGTCTGTGTGTGTGTTGTTTATGGTGTGGTTAACATGTGCCAGACCCAGGATTCGCGATTCAAACTTATCAAGCCCGTGCCAGACCCAGGATTCGCGATTCAAACACATCAAGCTTGAAAACCGGACAAGGTACAGGGAGTGAACTAATTGTTGTGGCAACTCAGGCAACGGCGAACGATTTGGGCGTGACGCCGAGCGCTCTGACTCTGGGAAACCAGCTACAACGAGTGAAGTTCCATCTGTCAAGTAATTTTAATCTGACTATAAGTACCATGTCATCCTTGACAGATCCGAGTAGTCCCCAAATCAGGGAAGGTCAATCTCCTCAAAATTCTTCTAATTTTAAATATTGTCCCCCAGCATAAGATCTTCTTCATGCACCTCCAAGGATGTCCAAACTCCATAGCTCGACGATAATCAGAGAAGCAGTTCTCTGATTATCCGTTTTCCCTAAACAAAGACCAAATTGTGTAAGTTCCTGTGTTAGACTGTCCTCCTCAGAAGTGCTCTGTGTTCCAGAGTCCTAAGAACACCACTGTGTTCATACACTGGCTGGGAACTCTTTGCATGCAGATATCGGCCGATACGTATCGTTGGTGCCCACGCTTTATTACGGGTGGCATCACAACCCCAGTACCTGGGATTGGGAAGGGGGATGGGGAGGGGGGGGGGAGCAGGGCAGCACCTGTGATGGGTGGCGCATGCGCCGTGTATAGTACGGAAACCTATGTAGTACGACGGTTTCCAGCATTGGCATCAGTCTTCCGTGAGACGTAGCTCCAGTAGCGTCCCTCCTGAAGAGGACGAACAAATGAATCGCAGAAATAACGAGTCATGGTGACTTTAGTGTCCCATAGCCAATCCGAGGAGACTACTTAGTATTATTAGGCTGGAAAAGCCTATGCAGTTACATATCACGTCATATCTCTAAAGTTACTGAACTCATTATAATACTATTTCTTTGGTTTATTACCAAACTACCTCACTCGACAATCTTTCCCAAACTGTTGGGTATTGTATTGCGAAAACGGCGTCTTTGCAATTTTGTCAATATGTAACTCATAACAACTCTAACTGCTACAGGAATTGTGCAAAATTTCTGAAGTTAAAAATCTCCTCTTAATTTTATGTAGGGCTGGAGCTATACACTACGTCGTTCAAAACCACCCGTCTTCCGTGTGCCACCTTCTATTATCCATATTTCCGTATACCTGTAGTTTTCTAAGAATTTAGAACATATAGCACCGTTTCACATTGTCAAACGCTTCTTCCAGGTCGACAAATGCTACGAATAGGCCTCGATTTTTCTTAAGTCTTGCATCCAGTAACGTTAGACTCGTGCAACAGCCATCATGTACTCACGCCATTCTCCATCTGCAGGAATGAATTACTCTGCAGATGAGCTCTCATAAGAATGACAAACTAGACTATCAGTCTTGTACCGTTCAATCAAGATGTAACACTTGCCATTCCCATGAGCATAAGATAACAAATCGTGAATCTGCAGTGCCTGCTATTCCTAACCTTCCAACTTTTTCTTTGCGGCCCAGGTATCGCAAGTACAACCTGTTCGTGGAGCCGGGCTTCAACGTGACGGAGATGCCTGAGGCGGTGACCTTCGACACTGACTGGGGCGGCCGAGTGGGACTGCTCACGTGCCAGGACTTCCTCTACCAGGAGCCGGCCAGAACACTCGTGGAAGACCTGCACGTCACAGACATCGCATACCCGGTCGCCTGGTTCAACGAGCTGCCCTTCCTCGTGGGTAAGACAGCACTGGACCTCACCAATTTTGTTTATGTCATTTAATCTGAGGACCTCGGAAAGAAAGGACCCAACAGTTCTACAGAAGCGCATATCTCACCTGTCTACAAGAAGGGTAACTGTATTCCAGTATCATTAATGTGGAACTGCTTGGACCTTTGAGCGTACGCGTTAATTATTAGCGTAATGTACAAGCGGCTCTCCGAAATTGGAAGAACTGTTATAGAGGAGTGGGAATCACTGTCAACGATGTACAGGTATTTTCATTAAGTTTTGCTGACGATCAAGCTACACTACTGGCCATTAAAATTGCTACAACAAAAAGAAATGCAGATGATAAACGGGTATTCATTGGACAAATATATTACATTTTCACGCAGTTTGGGTGCATAGATCCTGAGAAATCAGTACCCAGAACAATCACCTCTGGCCGTAATAACGGCCTTGATACGCCTGGGCATTGAGTCAAACAGAGCTTGGATGGCGTGTCCAGGTACAGCTGCCCATGCAGCTTCAGCACGATACCACAGTTCATCAAGAGTAGTGACTGGCGTATTGTGACGAGCCAGTTGCTCGGCCACCATGGGCCAGACGTATTGAATTGGTGAGAGATCTGGAGAATGTGCTGGCCAGGGCAGCACTCGAACATTTTCTGTATCCAGAAAGGCCCGTACAGGACCTGCAACATGCGATCGTGCATTATGCTGCTGAAATGTAGGGTTTCGCAGGAATCGAATGAAGGGTAGAGCCACGGGTCGTAACACATCCTAAATGTAACGTCCACTGTTGAAAGTGCCGTCAATGCGAACAAGAGGTGACCGACACGTGTAACTAATGGCACCCCATACCATCACGCCGGGTGATACGCCAGTATGGCGATAGCGAATACACGCTTCCAATGTGTTTTCACCACGATGTCGCCAAACACGGATGCGACCATCATGATGCTGTAACCAGAACCTGGATTCATCCGAAAAAATGACATTTCGCCATTCGTACACCCAGGTTCGTCGTTGAGTACACCATCGCAGGCGCTCCTGTCTGTGATGCAGCGTCAAGGATAACCGCAGCTACGGTCTCCGAGCTGATAGTCCATGCTGTTGCAAACGTCGTCGAACTGTTCGTGCAAATGGTTGTTGTCTTGCAAACGTCCCCATGTGTTGACTCAGGGATCGAGACGTGGCTGCACGATCCGTTACAGCCATGCGGATAAGATGCGTGTCATCTCGACTGCTAGTGATTCGGGGCCGTTGGGATCCAGCACGGCGTTCCGTATTACCCTCCTAATCCTACCGATTCCATATTCTGCTAACAGTCATTGGATCTCGACCAACGCGAGCAGCAATGTCGCGATACGATAAACCGCGATAGGCTGCAATCCGATCTTTATCAAAGTCGGAAATGTGATGGTACACGAGGCAGCACAACAATGTTTCACCAGGCAACGCCGGTCAACTGCTGATTGTGTATGAGAAATCGGTAGGAAACTTTCCTCGTGTCAGCACGTTGGAGGTGTCGTCACCGGCGCCAACCTTCTGTGAATGCTCCGAAAAGCTAATCATTTGCATATCACAGCATCTTCTTCCTGTCGGTGAAATTTCGCGTCTGTAGCACGTCATCATCGTGGTGTAGCAATTTTAATGGTCAGTAGTGTATTATATACCCACTCCCCTCTCCAACTCGTAGAAGCTTGTAATAGGAATTTCCGAACACCCTGTAGAAATCTTCACAGTTGTGACACCTCTGGCGTCCCTCCCAAGCTTAGGCTGACGTAGTGCGTCCGTTGTTGCAGCGACGTCGGTGCAGGCCGGGTGGTCGGCGGCGCGACGCGTCTCCGTGCTGGCGGCGGGGCTGCACCGGCCGCGCGCCGGCAACGCGGGCAGCGGCGTCTACCAGTCGGGCGGGCGGCCCCTCGTCGCGGCGCTGCCCACCGCGGACAACGTGGGCGCCGGACAGCTGCTCATCGCGCCCGTCCCCATCACCGTGAGTCGCCTCCTCGCCCGCTCCTCTGTACCGACACTGACCTCTGCCACCAGACACAGTGGCCGCGTCTGTATGAATTGTGCTTGTGTGAGCACGTATGTACAGGGCTATTACAAATGATTGAAGCGATTTCATAAATTCACTGTAGTTCCATTGATTGACATATGGTCACGACACACTACAGATACGTAGAAAAACTCATAAAGTTTTGTTCGGCTGAAGCCGCACTTCAGGTTTCTGCCGTCAGAGCGCTCGAGAGCGCAGTGAGTCAAAATGGTGACAGGAGCCGAGAAAGCGTATGTCGTGCTTGAAATGCACTCACATCAGTCAGTCATAACAGTGCAACGACACTTCAGAACGAAGTTCAACAAAGATCCACCAACTGCTAACTCCATTCGGCGATGGTATGCGCAGTTTAAAGCTTCTGGATGCCTCTGTAAGGGGAAATCAAAGGGTCGGCCTGCAGTGAGCGAGGAAACGGTTGAACGCGTGCGGGCAAGTTTCGCGCGTAGCCCACCGAAAATTGGCTCATGTCACAACTGGAGACCGACAGCGCCGACTTCATCTTTCAACAAGATGGTGCTCCACCGCACTTCCATCATGATGTTCGGCATTTCTTAAACAGGAGATTGGAAAACCGATGGATCGGTCGTAGTGGAGATCATGATCAGCAATTCATGTCATGGCCTCCACGCTCTCCCGACTTAACCCCATGCGATTTCTTTCTGTGGGGTTATGTGAAAGATTCAGTGTTTAAACCTCCTCTACCAAGATACGTGCCTGAACTGCGAGCTCGCATCAACGATGCTTTCGAACTCATTGATGGGGACATGCTGGGCCGAGTGTGGGAGGAACTTGATTATCGGCTTGATGTCTGCCGAATCACTAAAGGGGCACATATCGAACATTTCTGAATGCCTAAAAAAGTTTTTGAGTTTTTGTATGTGTGTGCAAAGCATTGTGAAAATATCTCAAATAATAAAGTTATTGTAGAGCTGTGAAATCGCTTCAATCATTTGTAATAACCCTGTATGTCTTCCCCACTGCCGGAAAAAAATTAGCACTCCCTTTTAAAGATTTACAGTTCATTGTTGCAACAGTGCATGTGGAGTACATGAAATGATTATACAGGGCGAGTCAAAAGTCCTTGGACAGCTTCATAAGTTGGAAGATTAAAGCCAAAATAGAAATGTGATGATGGGAACATGGGTTTGACGTGGGGCCGCAACTTTCGGAGCGAATGTCATTCATGACCGCCATCTTGAAACCCGCCATTTTTGATTCAAGTCTTTTTTTAAATGGGAATGGAGGTGTATGACACATCAGGTAACACCCGCTTGAGCTCTGTAATTGAATGGTGTAATTTGATTTTGTCTATCTTGTACAGTTTAGAAGTTATTAATGTTCAAAGTTACCTTGATACTGACTCATGTCTCTCTTTGTTCCAGCTGATCTAAAATGGTATGAAGGTAATTTCCCAGCTTTGAACATTTATAACCTCTAAACTGTACAAGATAGACAAAAACAAATTACACCACTAAATTCCAGAGCTCAAGCGAGTGTTATTTGATGCGTCATACACACCCCCTTTCCTTTTTAAAAAATGACTTGAATCCAAAACGGCGGATTTCAAGACGGCTGGCGTGAATGACAGTCATTCAAAAAATTGCGACCCCACATCATACCTATATTCCCATCATTACATTTCAATTTTCCCTTTGATTTTCCAACTTATGAACGTGTCCAAGGACTTTTGACTCGCCCTGTATAATCATTTCATGTACTCCACATGCACTGTTGCAACAATGAACTGGATATCTTTAAAAGGGAGTGCTAATTTTTTTCCGGCAGTGGGGAAGACATACATACGTGCTCACACAAGCACAATTCATACACACGCGGCCACTGTGTCTGGCGGCCTATATTTACAGACCAATACCGCGAGTTGTTCTGAGGTACCAGGTATTGACAAAACGAAAATCCCCATTCATGTGCGAGTAAAAAATAAATGCCCAGTCTTTGTAAGCGGTAACATCCGTCAAGTATCTGGGAGTGACTATACGAAATGATCTCAAATGGAACGATCAGATTACACAAGTAACGGATAAGATGAACTCCAGATTGCGGTTTACTGGTGGAATCCTGAAGCGATGCAGTCCTTCAATAAATTGCTTAGAATACTTTAGTTCGTCCAGTCTTATTGTTCGTCTGTATGGAACCTTTACCAGTTTGATTCAAGAGACTGAGAAGGTCCAAAGAAGAGCGGCAAGATTCGTGACTGGTACAATTTAGCCAACGCGAGAGCGTTACAAATCTCATAGAAAGTTTGAAGTGGGACACACTTGCAGATAGACGGCGCGCTAAACGGAAGGGGCTGCTCACTAAATTCCAAAATCCGATCTTCGCCAAGGATGTAGAGCATATATTATTACCACCAACTTTCAAATCGCACAATTATCACCATTCAAAGATAAGGGAATTAGAGCTCGTACTGAGGCGTTCAGACAGTCGTTTTTCCCTCGAACGATCCGCGAGTGGAGCTGAGGCGGGGGGGGGGGGGGGGGGGGGGAGGGGGGAATTATGACTTTGGCGCGAATACTGCCCTCCGCCACACACCGGTAGGTGGCTAGCGGAGTATAGATGTAGATGTAGATCCAAGCTGAAACACCCATGTTAGTACGTGGCGTAGCCTCCACAGATAGCAATGCAGGCCCTCAGTCTACTATCCGATCAACCATATTAATGGCGAATACTGTCCTGGGACATGTGACGCCACTCCTGCTCGACCCATTCACGTAGTTCTGTAAGAGCTGTTGGTCGACAGGTCGCATGAGTCACTTCTCGTCCCATCGCATCCCACATGCTAGATTGGAGACAAGTCTGGATATTGTGCTGCTGCAGATCTTGCAGAGCACGTTTTCACGAGAGGTGTGTGGGCGAGCATTATCGTGTTGGTACAACACATCGCCTTCCTCCTACAAGAACAGCAAAAGAACGGGTCTAACAACATTATGCACGTACCGAGCGCTGGTTAGCGTACTCTCCAGAAACACCAAAAGTAGACAGAGTTTTGTCTTATCACATACCAGACCATAAGGCCTGGGTGGCGCCAGTCGGTCTTGGACAAAGCAACTCTACGAGACAGTACTTACCAGGTCTACATCGTACGCACGAACGACCATCACTCGCACGCAGGCATAATCTGCTTTCATCGCTGAAGACCGCAGGGCGCCATTCCAACTTGCAAATGATCCTCTAACGGCACCAGTCGAACCGTGCACGTCAGTGGTGTTGCGTGAATGGTACATGGGCTACAGGTGTGCGTGCCCGTACTCCCACTGCTAATAACCATTTCACAACAGTTCATGTTGTGAAAAACAATGACGAAACTTACTTTCAGAATGTCTCTCGTATCACATTTTCATCACACCCTTGAACCTTTCTGTTATTATCGTTATATCTTCAGCGATCAGTAGATTTAGTAGCAGGGGCGAAAACAGCATCCCAGTCCTACACCATTTTAAAGCTGAGTACTTCGTTCTCGACCTTGCATACTTACAGTACAGGCACACAAAAAATTACAATTTCAGAAAAAAACTGGATGATTTATTCAAGAAAAAGAGCTTCACACACACTGACAAAGTAGATATCGCATCGGTGCACTTCTGGCCCTTATACAAACAGCTACTGGGCTTGGCATTGTTGGATGTCCTCCTGAGGGGCATCGTGCCAAATCCTGTCCAACTGCGCGTTAGATCGTTACAATTCCGAGCCGGTTGGAGGACCCTGCAGATAATGCTGCAGACGTTCTCAACTGGGGAGAGATCCGGCAACTCTGTTGGCCAAGGTGGGTTGTGGCAAGCGCGAAGACAACAACAGAAACTCTCGCAGTGTGGGAGCGGGCATTATCCTACTGAAGTGTAAGCCCAGGGTGGCTTGTCATGAAGGGCAACGACACGTACTCGCTGGTCATCGCGACTCAGTTCCGAGTGGGACTCACGAATGAAAACATTTTTACTTCAGTCGTTGTTTACAGACCGAAGTGTGTTTGGAGATGCGCTGCACAACGATGGGATACCAAGCTCACTGTCTCTTGCCGTGTAGTAGTATACTACTGGCCATTAAAATTGCTACACCAAGAAAAATGCAGATGATAAACGAGTATTCATTGGACAAATATATTATACTAGAATTGACATGTGATTACATTTTCACGCAATTTGATTTGGGAGCATAGATCCTGAGAAACCAGTACCCAGAACAACCACCTCTGGCCGTATTAACGGTCTTGGTACGTCTCGGCATTGAGTCAAACAGAGCTTGCATAGCGTGTACAGGTGCAGCTGCCCATGCAGCTTCAACACAATACTGCAGTTCATCAAGAGTAGTCACTGGCGTATTGTGACGAGCCAGTTGATCGGCCACCATTGACCAGACGTTTTCAATTGGTGAGAGATCTGGAGAATGTGCTTACCAGGGCAGCAGCCGAACATTTTCTGTATCCAGAAAGGCCCGTACAGGATCTGCAACATGCGGTCGTGCATTATCCTGCTGAAATGTGGGTTTTCGCAGGGATCGAATGAAGGGTACAGCCACGGGTCGTAACACATCTGAAATGTAACGTCCACTGTTCAAAGTGCCGTCAATGCGAACAAGAGGTGACCGAGACGTGTAACCAATGGCACCCCATACCATCACGCCGGGTGATACGCCAGTATGGCGATGACGAATACACGCTTCCGATATGCGTTCACTGCGATGTCGCCAAACACGGATGCGACCGTCATGATGCTGTAATCAGAACCTGGATTCATCCGAAAAAATGACGTTTTGTCATTCGTGCACCGAGGTTCGTCGTTGAGTACACCATCGCAGGCGCTCCTGTCTATGATGCAGCGTCAAGGGTAACCGCAGCCACGATCTCCGAGCTGATAGTCCATGCTGTTGCAAACGTCGTCGAACTGTTCGTGCAGACGGTTGTTGTCTTGCAAACGTCCCCATGTGTTGACTCAGGGATCGAGACGTGGCTGCACGATCCGTTACAGCCATGCGGATAAGACGCCTGTCATCTCGACTGCTAGTGATACGAGGCCGTCGGGATCCAGCACGGCGTTCCGTATTACCCTCCTGAACCCACCGATTCCATATTGGATCTCGACCAACGCGAGCAGCAATGTCGCGATACGATAAACCGCAATCGTGATGGGATTTATCAAAGTCGGAAACGTGATGGTACGCCTTTCTCCTCCTTACACGAGGCATCACAACAACGTTTCACCAGACAACGCCGGTCAGCTGCTGTTTGTGTATGAGAAATCGGTTGGAAACGTTCCTCATGTCAGCACGTTGTAGGTAGCTCCGAAAAGCTAATCATTTCCATATCACAGCATCTTCTTCCTCTCGGTTAAATTTCGCGTCTGTAGCACGTCATCTTCGTGGTGTAGCAATTTTAATGGCCAGTTGTGTATTTAAGGTCAGTGATTGACGGTCAATGGCTCTCCGAAATGACCAGTGCACTGTTCTAAGAGGGTCATTAACATGCATGTGAGGCTATGCATGTGTACAAAACTGCCTGTACATGGGAAATAAGGTGTTTGTTTCTGAGGGCGACATCTTTAGAGGGATGTCTCTCAGTTTCCGGCAGTATGTACTGACTTGGCAGAAAATCCTAAGAAATTTTGGTCTTATAGCAAAGCGGTAGGTGGATCAAAACAAAATGTCCAGACAATCTGTGACCAAAATGGTACTGAAACAGAGGATGACAGACTAAAGGCCGAAATACTAAATGTCTTTTTCCAAAGCTGTTTCACAGAGGAAGACTGCAATGTAGTTCCTTCTCTAGATTGTCGCACAGATGACAAAATGGTAGATATCGAAATAGACGACAGAGGGATAGAGAAACAATTAAAATCGCTCAAAAGAGGAAAGTCCGCTGGACCTGATGGGATACCAGTTCGATTTTACACAGAGTACGCGAAGGAACTTGCCCCCCCTTCTTGCAGCGGTGTACCGTAGGTCTCTAGAAGAGCGTAGCGTTCCAAAGGATTGGAAAAAGGAACAGGTCATCCCCGTTTTCAAGAAGAGACGTCGAACAGATGTGCAGAACTATAGACCTATATATCTAACGTCGATCAGTTGTAGAATTTTGGAACACGTATTATGTTCGTGTATAATGACTTTTCTGGAGATTAGAAATCTACTCTGTAGGAATCAGCATGGGTTTCGAGAAAGACGGTCGTGTGAAACCCAGCTCGCGCTGTTCGTCCACGAGACTCAGAGGGCCATAGACAGGGGTTCACAGGTAGATGCCGTGTTTCCTGACTTCCGCAAGGCGTTCGATACAGTTCCCCACAGTCGTTTAGTGAACAAAGTAAGAGCATATGGACTATCAGACCAATTGTGTGATTGGATTGAAGAGTTCCTAGATAACAGAACGCAGCATGTCATTCTCAATGGAGAGAAGTCTTCCCAAGTAAGAGTGATTTCAGGCGTGCCGAAGGGGAGTGTCATAGGACCGTTGCTATTCATAAATGATCATGTGGATAACATCGGAAGTTCACTGAGGCTTTTTGCGGATGATGCTGTGGTATATCGAGAGGTTGTAACAATGGAAAATTGTACTGAAATGCAGGAGGATCTGCAGCGAATTGACGCATGGTGCAGGGAATGACAATTGAATCTCAATGTTGACAAGTGTAATGTGCTGCGAATACATAGAAAGAAAGATCCCTTATCATTTAGCTACAATATAGCAGGTCAGCAACTGGAAGCAGTTAATGCCATAAATTATCTGGGAGTACGCATTAGGAGGTATTTGAAGTGGAATGGTCATATGGGATTGATCGTCGGTGAAGCGGATGCCAGACTGAGATTCATTGGAAGAATCCTAAGGAAATGCAATCTGAAAACAAAGGAAGTAGGTTATAGTACGCTTGTTCGCCCGCTGCTTGAATACTGCTCAGCAGTGTGGGATCCGTACCAGATAGGGTTGATGGAAGAGATAGAGAAGATCCAACGGAGAGCAGCGCGCTTCGTTACAGGATCATTTAGTAATCGCGAGAGTGTAGCGGAGATGATAGGTAAACTCCAGTGGAAGACTCTGCATGGGAGACGCTCAGTAGCTCCGTACGGGCTTTTGTTGAAGTTTCGAGAACATACATTCACCGAAGAGTCAAGCAGTATATTGCTCCCTCCTACGTATATCTCGCGAAGAGACCATGAGGATAAAATCAGAGAGATTAGAGCCCACACAGAGGCATACCGACAATCCTTCTTTCCACGGACAATACGACGGGCGCTGATAACCTCGCTGTTGTGCGCCCTAAAACACTAATCATCATCATCATCATCACGAACAATACGAGACTGGAATAGAAGGGAGAACCGATAGAGGTACCCAAGGTACTCTCCGCCACACACCGTCAGGTGGCTTGCGGAGTATGGATGTAGATGTAGATGTAGATGTGTGACGACAGTCGTTGCGGTTACAGCGCGCCCCGCCACTGGAGACGCGGCCGACGGCTGCGCCGCCAGCGCCTCTGCCGGTGCGTGCGTCGCACATCCACGTGAAGACGAGCGAGGCGGGCGACCTGCTGCTGTACCAGGACTACCTGGCGCCGTACCACGCGGTCGAGCTGCTGCCCGGCGCCAAGCACGCGGTGCGCATCTGCCACGCGGGCGACGCCTCGGTGGGCGCCGCCACCTTCTGCTGCGACGTCGACGCCGAGATCGACATGTCGACGCCGCCCCCTAGCTCCCTCCTCCCCTACCGCTACATGGCCGGCATCTTCAGCGGCGTGCGCAACTTCGGCGGAGTCAAGACCGCCGGCATCAAGGTGAGCGTGCGCGCTGCCCGGCAACCTGGCGCGCTCCTTCACACTTCTACTGTTGCGACCAGGGAAAGACCGTCTATTCCCGCAGCACTACAGGCCGATTAGCCTCTTGCCAACTCTCAGCAGGATCTATGAGTGCCTCCTGCTAAGACCCATACAAGAACATATTACCAGAGAGCAAATTCTGCCGGATTTCCAATTCGGGTTCCGGCAGAACCACTCTGCCCCACAACAGGTCATGAGAGTTGAATCAGCCACAGAGGGCTTCAACCACAGAGGCTACTGCGGGATAGTGCTACTAGACGTAGCCAAAGCCTTTGATTCAGCATGGCAGGGCTTCACAACATACGTGCTCGCGGAGCAAGCTGTGAGCAGCAAGGCGCGAGCACGGAGCAGCGTGAGCACGCTACCCCCACTACCGGACCAGAGCGAGAGTGGGGAGAGTCACGTGGGGTACACAACAGCTGCCGCCAGTCAATGTAAATCCGCGGCTACCTGCAGGGATATCACTCAAGAATTATTACTGCGACAAATGAAACAAATAAAGGAGAATGTATGACACATAATTTTATTAGCTTAGTGTATGCCTCTACCATCTGTAGACACTGAAACTAAAGAATTCCACGACAATCATATATTTTCAACACTTTCTTCAACACTACTTAAAATATCACCTCCAGTTGTAGTGTTCTTCATGGCTACTACATCGAGGAGCTCCTCCCTCACCTGAAGATCTCTATTAACACCTCTACTAAATATGGCAAGCTGCGCTGTTCCAGTGATATCAACACTTTCGTCCAGAGCTAGAGAATACGCCATAAAATCTTTACAGATATTTGCAAGCTGGCTCTGGACGTCGTCTGCCATGTCCTGTATGCGACGCATAATGGTCATGTTAGATAATGGCACAATCCGAAACTGTTCAACTTGAGATGGACACAAATGTTCCGCTGCAACTACCAAACATTATTTTATTAAATCGCCATCAGTGAAGGGGCGCAGGGATTTTGCTAAAAGCAAAGCAATTTTGTAACTCACTCTGAGAGCTGCCTCAGTTGATTTTTCTTCGTCGTCCAGATCTTCTTCGGATAGCTTCCTTTTAAGTTTAATAACTTCCTGTGCACGATCTGGTCCATCACATTTTCCACGTCCGTAGTCTTTCGCGTGGTACGACATATAATGTCGCTGCAAATTATATTTCGTAAAAGAATTCAGCGTTTTGTGACATACTAAACATTTTGCAACACCATCCTTTTCTGTAAACAGATAAAATTCCTCCCAATGGGGGTTGAACTGCGAAAGCATGGTTGGGGTTACACAACGGCGACTTGACATGATTCTTAACCAGTGAAGTGACTGTTAGAGCTGATCGTAGCACTTTAAACGTTACACAGTCGGCGCGAATTGAATAGGCACGCTGCGGCCCTATTCAAACGTGCGCGCGCATTTCCCCTCCCTCCCCCCCCCTCCCTACTAGGCGACCTTGCACTTGCTCGCGAGCACGTGCCTGAGCAGACGCGAGTACTCGCGCTCAAAATCGGCCAGTTGTTAAGCCCTGTAGTATGGCATAGAGGGCTACTCTACAAATTGTACACACAAGGGTTTCCCGGTAGCATAGTTCAGCTGATCAAAAGCTATCTCATCAATAGGACTTTCTCCGTCAAAGTAGAAATTGCCACCTCCACCAAAAGGCGTATTCGTGCTGGGGTGCCACAGGTATCGGTCCTGGGGCCCGTTTTGTACAGTTTGTACACTGCGGACACTCCAACGGCCCCCCTGGTGCACACTGTGCAGTACGCGGACGACACAGCCTTCTACACTAGAGATGGGCAAAACTGTTCTTTTCAGAGATTGGATCAGAACTGTTCACTCCCTGAAATGAATTAACTCTTTTTCATGACTCACCACTCATTTACAATAGAAAATAAATGGAAGGCACATTGCCCTTTAAACTTGGTTTATTCCAGTACTATACCTGTATTTTGATCTTATTTGATCCTATTTTGAAGTAACACAGATAATGAGTAAGAATTTTGTATTGTTTATTGAAATTTCCATGATATGACAAAGTTTTGGATTATTGATTTATTTTGCACTATCGTGGTTTTTTGGGTGATCGGAAAATGTTGTAACTTGAGATTTACATTAACAATATATTTGGCTATAATGTATTAAAATTTCATTAACCTCATACAAATACATCGCAAGCCATATATTTTTAAAGTGAACGTTTCCTTCCGAAGACGCCTAAAATCGCAAAATCCGTACCAGAATAAGAAAAAAAATATAAATTTGACTGTAAAACGAAAGTGCTGCATATAGCCGTACGCAGAATAAAACAAGGAAAATATTGGTGTATCACATTTTGCGATACGTTTATCGGTTCGCTCGTAATTAAAGCGTAAATTCGAGTGTCCATAATAAAAATCCTATAGTAAGAGGAGTCGTCAGGAACCTAATCTAATCAGTTTAAACAAAGAAAAATAAAATAAAAACAATTGATGTATACATAACATAATAATGTAATATACATAGCGGTATTACTACGAAGAACAATATCCAGTAGAGACGAACTCCGATGCAGAGGCGCTGAGTCGAGCAGGTCGAGCCGCGAGCTGTATTACTGCGTGAGCTGAGACCGCAGAGACCAGAGTGACACCTGAGTCGCTTTTCTCAACGCTCTGGCTAGAGTCGAGACGGTGGGGCGAGCGTTGAGCGGGTGAGTTCCGAGGGAGGGGGGGAGCGGTGAACTCACCCGCTCCGAGACAAATCGTCCGTTCCCTTGCGAGCAGGTTGTTGCAAGTAGTTCCTATGTTATCCGCTAGGTGGCTCTCTGTCCTGTTGCTCGCATCAACTGCCCAGAGGGCAGGACGTGCGACTGAAACGATCGCCGACAGAGTGCGATGCGAAGTTACGCTGCGCCAGACACTGCAGGCGGCAGACGACGCACAGAGACGGCACGGCATATGTGAAACACAAAATCCAATGGGGCACTGCACAATGCAGGCAGCCAAGGTAGAAGCAGGGCAGAGGCCGGCGCTGGCTGTGTTGTGTGGCGTGCACTGTGCTCTGACCAGCAGAGGCGCTGCTGATATGCTCCGTCTCTCTCTCTCTCTCTCTCTCTCTCTCTCTCTCTCTCTCTCTCTCTCTCTCTCTCTGCCGTGGGAAACGTTTGGAGCTACCGTTCTTTTTTTCTGAATCACTGATTGTTCACTCCTTTGAAAGATGCAACTCTATGCATTATTTCAAGAGCGGATCCCCCATCTCTATTCTACACGAGAAATGCGTACAAGGACCTGGTCATTCGTGGGCTACAAAGGGTTTTAGACGACACAGAAACCTGGGCCCGTCACTGGCGCATCACCATCAACTCTGAAAAGTCGCAGGCAATGTTGATTACCCGCAGGCTTGGAAGGCGCAAACCTCCTCAACGTCCCCCCCCCCCCCCTCCACTTTCAGCTAAACGGAACCCAACTCCCCTGGTGCAGAACCGCCAAGTACCTTGACGTAACCTCGGACTCTCGTCTTATGTGGAAACCCCACTTAAACGAGGTCCACAGGAAGGTCTGCGCCAGAATGTCCATCCTATACCCTATCCTGAACTCAACCAGCTCCCTTCCCTGCCCGGTAGCAGTAAATGTGTACCAGTCCCTGATCCGGCCAGTGATGGAATATGTGTGCCCTGTCTGGGGATTGTGGCAAAGCAGCACCTGGACAAACTCCAGAGGCTGCAGAACCGCGCCCTCTGGAGGGCACTGCATTTACCTCTTGGATTCCCCACAGACGATCTGCACGCCGCAGCCGAAATCCCACTCCTGAGAGAGAGTTTCCAGGATCTGGCAAGGACCTTCTATGAGGGTTCTTCCAGATCGGGAAACGCCCTCATCCACTCCCTAGGTCAGTATGACATGTCCCACGACAAGCACAAGCGCCCTATGATGATCTTCGACGATTAAGTCGAAGAGAAAATCCCAATACCAAATCCCAAATCCTGCTCCTTGCACCAAACATCTCACCAACCGCAGGCAAATACCAGACACATACAGAACAGTCATCACATATCACAGACACCAAAAAAGTACAGAAAAAAAATCATACACACACGTACACAGGGGAGTAAAAGCCGAAAGGCTACAAACTCCCCCTCACACTTCCCCAAAGAGGGGAAAGTAAAAGATGAGAGCAGCAGTCGTTCTCTCTAACAAAGAGGTGGCGACATAATAAGAAATGATGAATAATATTTATTAAGAGTAGGTCACAAATGGTACATTTTATTAAGTACAAGTTTTTTACTGCACTATTTACTTATTTACTGATACTGATACAAGTTACACGACAAGGTTGTTTCGGCATTTTGCCATAGTCAAATGTGAATCCCCTGACCAGGACAAGCATCAAAGGATTGAGGTAAACATACGTTGTAATGTCCAGTTGTGTGAAATATATCAGTAAGAAATCCGATCAAGTATGAACCATTTCCTACTCATGGAAGCAATAATACTTACTGAATTTCTTTCGTGAATCAAAACAATTTACAGTAAAGGTGTTATGAATAGAATGAGTATGTTAAGGCGATGTGGGAGTTTATTGGAGGCAGAATAAATGTGCATAATGAACAGGGTAGTGACTGATGAGTTGGTGCAAACAATTGAGGAAACAATGGATGAAATTTGTGCAATGTCTCCACACTCTTCAGTATTCTTTTGTATGGGGCACTCACAGAAACATTGGGATACCAGAAACTGTGCACAAAATGGGTCCCAAAACAGCTGACAGCAGCATACAAAAAACTGAGTCAGTAGCGCCTGCAAGTTGCTTGAGCAACTTGAACTGAAAAGTGAGGATTTTCTGAGCTCTATTGTGGCTGCAGATGAAACGTGGGTGGCTCTCGCCTGAGACAAAAAGAACAGTTGTCACAGTTTGGTCACACCAATTCCCCATCTGCCAAAGAAATACAAAATCACAAGTTTATGGAAAAAAGATCATGATCTCAGCGATTTTGGTTGAATTTCTGCCTCAGGGGAGACTATCAATGCACAATATTGTGCAGCCCTAAAAATCTCAAAACAAAGAGAGGGAAATGCTGTTGAGAGAGCTGTGCTTGTTGCACAGCAACGTCCGTCCATACACAGCCTAAGCCACCACCAAGGTGCTGTTGGGCTCATTTGGTTAGGATGTTTTGATGTATTCCCCTGACTTGGCACCTTCAGATTATTATCTTTTTATCTCCCTGAAGCCACACGTGAGTGGAATAAAAGCTCAAACAAAGATAAGGTACAGGAAGAGGTTCCGAAGTGGGGGAAGGAGTTGGCGAGAGTGTTCTTCGATGAGGGCATAAAGAAGCTTGTGCCGTGACTCACCACATGCATTGTATGGGATGGCAATGGCAGTTATGTGGAAAAATAGTCAACAAATGCGTCAACAACATCCTGTATTTTCAGATACACTTTTTCTGAAAAAGATATAAAAATCTAGTAAACTTACTTTCTGAACAAGATTCCTACAACAGAAACAATCGACTGGTTTTGTTTTACTCCACAGCATGCACAAGATTGTAATTCAGAATTTCTGTATTTCTTTACTGACTGTTTCAGTCTAGTAACCAGCATACCCTGACCATGGCCATTTCCTTGGCCATGCTAGCTGTTGACATGTTGAATACATCAGCATCTTCACATTGTATTGCTTCTGCGGGCGCATTTATTTGTTCATATGCCTAAACCAGTGGCAAACAGTCTTGTAAAGATAGGTTTGCTAGACTAAGCACATTCTTTCTTTAATTTATTGTTAAAAGAGTGCATGATAAGCATTCCCAAGTTAGTGAGCCTGCATAAGAGTTCTTACATTCGTCATTCTCACAATGAAATTTACATGCGTGAGTCAAGCCCTCTGATTGAGTAATCCACTCTATAGCTTTGATTTGACTTCTTGAAACACTGAAAAAATCTATGTATGGCAGCTTGTGAGACGAAATATGTCGCAAGCCTTTATGTAACATCAGAATATGAATCACTGGAGCCACGCAACCGCTATGGTCGCAGGTTCGAACCCTGCCTTGGGCATGGATGTGTGTGATGTCCTTAGGTTAGTTAGGTTTAAGTAGTTCTAAGTTCTAGGGGACTGATGACCTCAGCAGTTAAGTCCCATAGTGCTCAGAGCCATTTGAACAATTTGAGTCACTGGTTCACCCATTGGAGACAATTTTTGGAAAAATACAGTGGGGCCTGTATATGACAATAAAAATTATTTTTGTCCCACATCACCTGATAGATGCATGAGTTAATGCTGTTTGAATCAGTGGACGTAATTGTTCTGGGACTCCACTTCCTAATGGAATGCCAGAATGGGTGGTTGTGGCATCTTGAAGTGCAGGAGTTACATTCATTGGCTTTCATTCTTGGTTTCATGAGCTCCTGACTTACTGACAACTGTTGCAATAAGTTTAGGACTGGTTGTAGGATGAATTCTAGTTGGGCCATGTCTTAAAAATAGGCTCAGAACCATTTACAATACTAACAAAATCTGGCTGGAAAGGAACTGAATTAGCAATCCTAGAATCAAACAATAATAGAATAAAGCCAGGCAGGCTGCCACAAAAATCAATTTAAACAATCATGCATTCCAAGATTACCAAAAATTAATGTTGTGTTCTGCTTAGTAATGTTATTCTTTTCAAAAATATTGTTCTTCTTATTCATCGCCTAATGTTGGCGAGAAAGCTGTGGGTTTGGACTGATCCCATTGTCAACCATTCCCCATTTTGCAAGTCGCCAAATGTTGAGTGTGAATAATCTTTAAAATATGTCCACATTGCCAAAGCACAAATTGGCAAAATTTGTTATCACTTCTTAAAACTTTCCCTCATCACCAAATACATTATTTGGCAAGAACTGTCATTAATTTTTTTTTACCTCATCACCAAATATGTTTAAATGTAGTAACTGAATGCTACTGTTAATCCAGTCAAACATCCATTGCAATGAAAAAATGTTTTCTTGATACAGTTTCTTAATAGTAATTTTGCATATTGTGATTATTAAATACTTCCCCAATGGTGCACCACTTTAACGAAGATTTTGAGAGACAATAAGTAAATTTATTAAGAGTATTTTACAAACAGTACTTTACTTTGGTACAGTACTTGATGTCCTAAACCTAAAAAAATCATATCTAACTAACTTTGCTCTCTCTTGGCAGCCTTTGATATTATAAGCATCATTGATAGTCATGTTCACAGACACTCTGTTACTGGTGGTAGTTTTCCATGAATAGTGACTGCTACATCAGAAGGTAGTCTATAGAGTATCGCCAGAGCTAACTGCAGGCACTGAACCTGCTGTCTGATCACTGGTGCAGAACGTCATGTTTTGAACCTGTCCCCTGTGCGAAGTGGAAATGAAGCAGTCTGTGATTGACAGCATTACCTATTGGCTGTCCATAATATAGGCATATGTACAGTCCATGCTGGAGGAAGTGGTGCAGAAGCAGGGAGAGGTCAGTGTTTGTGAGCACCATCTGGAGGCTGCAGCATGGAGATGGCTGTGCCTGTGAGATGGTGGCCTCTCACAGCATTTGTTGTGTACCTCTTGCTTGGTTCACAACATACACAATTTAGAATGCATAACTGCTGTGCAGTTATTTGGTTCATAGCATACACTAAATGACAAACATATCTGTAAACAAATCTGCTCATGTCTGAATTGTCATGAGTATGAACTAGTAAGAATATCTGGAACATTTTTAAATGTACAGTAGTTATTTAGTAAAACATTCAAACATTTCAAAACAATATGTTTCCGCAAAATCACAGAAGCGTACACGTTGCAGTTGTTTGTCCTAATTACAAGTTATGCTCACTGCTGAGTTTCATGACCCCATGAACGAATCATCTCCATCTGGGACAATTACCTACTTTCCTTGACGTGTTACCAGTTCTTCGTTACTCTCCAGCCATGGCTGGACAGACTGCATCAGAGTTACAATCAAGTGATTTACAATATAATGAATTACAGAATAACATCCAAACTTTAGACAGGTAATGTATATAGACTATGTCGTGTTCACTGTGTCCATTTGCTTTCTTCACAGTCAAAGAATTCTTGGACCGATTATAGTGGGCATTGTTTTAGGCCTTCAGCAATTTGTTTTTTGAAGTTGTCCAGTGGCAGGGTGTGCAATTCTACAGGTAGTTTGTTGAACATGCTTATAGTGATCACTGGAAAACTCTCTTGTTTTGGACAGTTGGCAGGTTGGTAGATTTATGTCTTCTTTGCTGCAGGTATTATGTTTATGGATGTTATGCCTCTTGCTGTAGGTGTCTAGGTTCTCCCTTATGTGGATGAGGCATAATAATACATAGCAGCTATAAACAGTCATTATTCCCAATGTTATGAATAACAGCCTGCTGATTTAAAAAAAACCTACTTGTTCTATGGATATGTGGGGCTGAATATATGGCTTCAAATGCTTGTTCAAGATGTGGAGAAAAAATTTACTTGCATGGAATATGAGAGCAGAGCAGTTCTTGATTGACCCTTTCTTGTGCAGGGGATGAACAAAGACTTTGACTAGTCGTCTGACCACTCCTCGCTTTTCCATGTTCTTGTACATAGTGGCTCATGGTAGTCAGGTAGATGCAGAGTTTTGATGCAGTACCACACCTACACTTACTATCAAATGTTCAAAGGTATGGGATATATATGATGAATTTTGTGACTGGATTGAGGATTTTGGGAAGGGAGGATGCAGCACATTACCTTGGATGGAGAGCCATCATCTGATGTTGAAGTAACATTCGGTGTGCCCCAGGAGAGTGTATTGCGAGCCTAGCTGTTCATGTTGTATGTTAATGACATTGCAGACAATTTTAATGACAACCTCAGAATTTTTGCAGTTATACAGTCATCTGTAATGAAGTACTATTTGAAAGAAACTGCAAAACTATTCAGTCAGATCTCGATACGGTTTCAAAGTAGTGCAAAGATTGGTATCTTGCTCTAAATGTTCATAAATGTAAATTTGTGTGCTCCACAAAACTATACTCTCACTGAGTCACTATTGGAATCAGCCAACTCATACAAATACCTGGGTGTGACACTTTTTTGGTATATGAAATGGAATTGTCACATAGGCTAGGTCGTGACTAAAGTGGGTGGTAGACTTCGGTTTATTGGTAGAATACTGGAGAAGTGCAATCAGTCTGCAAAGGAAATTGCTTACAGATCACTTGTGTGGCCCATTCTAGAATACTGCTCAACTGTGTGGAACCCATATGAAATAGGACTAACAGGGGATATTGAATGTATACAGAGAAGAGCAGCAAGAATGGTCACTGGTTTGTTTGTCTGGTGTGAGAGTGCTCAGAGGTCCTGAAGAAACTGAACTGGCAGACTCTTGAAGATAGACGTAAACTATCCCCAGAAAGTCTGCTAACAAAGTCTCAAGAATCAGCTTTAAAAGATGACTAGGAATATGCTACATCCCCAACATATAACTCACAAAGGGATCATGAGGAAAAGATCAGAATAATTAGAGCACACACAGAGAAATTCAAACAATCATTCTTCCCATCTTCATGCATGAATGGAACAGGAAGAAACACTAATAAGTGGTACAATGAGGCATATCTCTGCCACGCACTTCATAGCGATTTGCAGAGTATGGATATAGATGTAGATGTAGAATGCAGCACAACACAACAGTCCCTTCCTACTCCATTTCTACTCCATGTTCTGCCTAGATCAGGGAATTTATAGTTGTTCAGATGTTGAATTACACTCTCTACTTTGCTATATAAGATTGTAGGTTATGATGTAAACTGCTTGATTGTCTGCATTGTTCCTAATTCCAGAATACAACTCTTCACAGTACTGTTTCCATCCCACAATAGCCTCTTCCTTGTCTCTGATGGGTTTGCCATTCTCATTGTGTAGCACCATGTAAAAGTATAAGGATTAAATTCACTGATACTGCTGTTGAGTTTCTTGAAGAGAACACCACATACTTGATGGTGTTTATGATGTTACTCTATCTCTTCACAGACACTGCTAATGAAATATGACCTGTCCTTTGTACAGTTCCGTTGTATTTCTCAGCACAGATTCTTATATACCGGGTGATCAAAAAGTCAGTATAAATTTAAAAACTTAATAAACCACGGAATAATGTAGATAGAGAGGTAAACATTGACACACAAGCTTGGAATGACATGGGGCTTTATTAGAAAAAAAAAAAGTATTGCTAGATGCATGAAAGATTTCTTGCACACGTCGTTTGGTTATGATCATGTGCTCAGCCACCACTTTCATCATGCTTGGCCTCCCAGGTCCCCAGACCTCAGTCCATGCAGTTATTGGCTTTGGGGTTACCCAAAGTCACAAGTGTATCGTGATCGACCGACATCTGTAGGGATGCTGAAAGACAACATCCGATGCCAATGCCTCACCATAACTCTGGACATGCTTTACAGTGCTGTTCACAACATTATTCCTCAACTACAGCTATTGTTGAGGAATGGTGGTGGACATATTGAGCATTTCCTGTAAAGAACATCATCTTTGCTTTGTCTTACTTTGTTATGCTAATTATTGCTATTTTGATCAGATGAAGCGCCATCTGTCCGACATTTTTTGAACTTTTGTGTTTTTTTGGTTCTAATAAAACCCCATGTCATTCCAAGCATGTGTGTCAATTTGTACCTCTTTATCTACATTATTCCATGGTTTGTCCGCCGCTCGTGGTCTCGCGGTAGCGTTCTCGCTTCCCGAGCACGGGGTCCCGGGTTCGATTCCCGGCGGGGTCAGGGATTTTCACCTGCCTCGAGATGACTGGGTGTTTGTGTTGTCCTCATCATTTCATCATCATCCAGGAAAGTGGCGAGATTGGACTGAGCAAAGGTTGGAAAATTGTACGGGCGCTGATAACCACGCAGTTGAGCGCCCCACAAACCGAACATCATCATCATCATCATCATCACATATTCCATGATTTATTCAGTTTTCAAATTTATACTGACTTTTTGATCACCCGGTATGTCTTGATCCTCGGTAGAGTGGGCACTATTTTTCTTCTGATTGCTTCTCTCTTCAATTAATTGTAGTGTGCCCTGTGATATGCATTTTGCATTTTCTAGTCAGTCAAATGTTGAACGTGATGAGGGAACGACCTCCTTCTTTCAGTCCCATTATTGTGGGGCTTGTGCTTCCTTATCAGTAATGATATTGTAGAGTTTTGATATTACAGGCTTACCAAACGCCCAAAGAGCTTCCTTTTTTCTGAGCTTTTGTTGTCTTTCTCCACTCTTCTTTCTAGATTTGAGCTTAATCCACATTTTCATGGATAGTAGACTGCGATGACCTCCACAGTCAGTTACAGGAAAAGCCTTCCAACATCTTTGCATGAGGATGAAGTCCATCCGGTTTCTAAATCTGTTACCATTTGATATTCAAGTATACAGTCGTCTTGGGAGATGTTGAAACATAGTGTTACAGACAGTCATGTCATTACTCACACAGAAACTCATAAGTACTAGCCTCATTCATTTCTCTCACCTAGGCCATAAGATCCAACCACAGATTGTAAGTGTGTGTTTAGGGTAGTATCTCCAATTTTAGCATTGAAGTCTCCTTGAATTATTAACTGCTCTTTGTTAGGGATCTTATACTAACAACATGTTCTAGTTTTCAGAGGACTCTATCTTCTCAGCCTATGCTGCTACAGTAGGGGCATAGATCTGAATGATGAGTTTACATGGAGAAGCATTCAATTTCATAGAGATGATTCTGTCATTAAAAGGTTCATAACCAATAGCACAGTTGTTCAATTTTTAAGAATGACTACTGCAACACTATGCCCTGGAAAGTACACAGTGTTCCTTCCATTGGTCATTAAATTTCCACTTCCCTTCCAGGAGACTCACTAAGCTCAAGAATATCCAGGCCATTCACTGCCATATCTCTTTATACTATAGCATGTTTTCCCATCTGAAGTAGTCCATGCACATTCCATGTTGCAATCTTGCTTATAACATACAGGGATAATTTGCTCTGTGGTTTTGGTCTAATGACTTCTTTCAGTCCTGTTCTACCCTGAGATCTGACTGAGAAACTTGATGCTTTGGATAATTTAAAACTGAGGAGAGCCATGGCATTCTCGTGGGAAACGTTTCTTTGGTGGTTCCCCGTTTCCTCCTACTGAACTCCAAACCATGTTGTAGCAAAGCAAGCTGGGACCTATTCCCATTTTCTTTTGTTACTTGCCTCCTTAAACGCTATTTTTTGTTCTTTTAATTATCATTAGTCTTAGTGAGAGCTGTGCAGTAAGATAAAGCTGTCATTCTGTAATTCTGAGTTTAAGACAAGGACCAACTTTGCTAAATTACATTAGTCAGAATAATTTTATAATTAATTTGAACCATTTTAAGTAATTATTTCTGCTAAAGCCTAGTTCAATTAACTATCAGTAATTATTTCCTATTCCTGTCACATTGTTGACATGTAAACAGATGTAATTACTACATTACTGATAAAGTTTGGAAAATAACCCATAGAAATACTTAAAGTATTCATGTAGCTAATTTCTAAAATGTGGGAGGAACATCAACACTTAATTAGTTTCCAGTTATTAATACTTTTATATATGGTATTGCTTATTTAGCTGTTTTTTTCAGTTTTGTCATCAAGAATGCTTACTTCAGTCAAAACTCTTATTTTACCGTAAAGTTCAGATCAAAACCAATTTTTCTATAGTATTAAATTAATTTGAGACATAAAATTCTAATGATAAATTATTGAAATTATGTAGTTAACAATGTGAAACTTTAGTAGCCATTTTTGCAAAACTACATAAGCAATGGGCCTGAAGCAATTTTAAGTCAGTCGAATATGGAACCCACATCAGTTAAAACAACCATAATGTAGTTGTGCAATAATGTGTTTAACTTAATATGTAACTGGACTGTGAATTAGAACTGTTAATAACATACACAGATTAACTTAAACATGAAAGATAGTCAGTGTCTAGATTCAGAGTGTGGAGCCCATGTCAATCCAAATGCTAACAATGTAATGGTTCAGTGATGTGTTGTGAAAATGGCCAGTGAATTAGGACAATTAATGTTGATTGCTGCTTAACTTTAAAACAAAAGGTTATACTTCACAGTGACTATTTTTGTACAATTAGAAGGTGCAGTATTTGCGTACTTGGCAATTGAGACTTAATTATATATTTAAGACATGAACTGGTCATAGCCAATTCAATGAGGGGGTGTTCCAACATTTATAGAAGTAAAACCTGTGAAAACTAAATGTGTGTGTGTTGACCACATCATTGGATATAGATAGTGCTGTACCCACCCATATTTACAGTCAGTTTTTCACAATGATTGCTGTCACTGAGGAACTACAAGCACCAGGAGCGTCACACTGTTTGCTCATCAACTCAGTTTCCTCCTGTGTTTGGTTACCAAATCTTCTTCCGAGATGCTCAGCTTGACAGAGGCACCACATGTATGCAGAGAGTTGGAGAACTTTGGTGACAGAGGCTAAGATAACTCTCTTGCTGAGTCCTTATAATCACTCATTTTTTCTTGCCAAGGCCTCAAGATGTTCGCAGACTCCCCCAGATCACTTTTGTTACCAGTATAACTTTAAGAACAAATTCAATGATGTATTGTCAATGGTTTCTTGAACTCAGAAGAACTCTTTTATTTTCATGAATTGACATTTTCCTTAAAATGGTGTAAGCATATGCCACTAAAAGCACTGATGTCTAACTTTGGTATTTCAAACTACCCCTACTTAGTTTTTCAATTGCACAATCCCTAAGTAAGAATTATTTTTGCCATCAGTTTTAATATTTTAAGCAATGAGTAACAACAGTAACTTCAGTTTACATCAGTAAGACAATGCTGGGAGTAGCATTCTTGAGATCTCTTTGAATTGCCTACTTTAAATTCTCCAGAAAAAGTAACTGTCACTGAGGATCTACAAGCACCAGGAGTGTTACACTGTTTGTTCATCAACTCAGTTTCCTGCTGTGTTTGGTTACCCAATCTTCTGCCGAGATGCTCAGCTTGACAGAGGCACCACATGTAGGCAGAGGGTTAGAGAACTGGAATGGTCAATCCAAACCCTAACAGTGTAATGGTTCAGTGATGTGTTGTGAAGATGGACACTGAAGTGGTCAAGAACACTGATATCATCTGGTATATCCTTAAAAAATGATTATTGTAGTATGATCAATGGACAGCTCAGAGGAAGTCTCTCATCTAATTTTCTTTTCAATTATGAAAACTTGTTGCAGAAAAATATGATCCCTGCAAGTTGCCTTTATTGACCAAATCTAGATTTCAGAACATCTCTGTGAAATTTTCCAGGCAATAAATAATCCCAGTTCAGTTCACTAATGGAGTAATCTAAAAACTTAAATATATCTTGAGTGGTATGCCTGAGAGCAGTACTTGTGTATGTTTCTGAGGATAATTTCTGTGATCTAGCACTTTTACTTGTCCACTGATCCAACAAAACTAAAAATTCAGTGAGGAATGGCTTTTGTTCATCTGAAGTTTTGTTTGTAAGGTGTTGTTGAAGTCTGTTGTGAAATGTAATACCTTCAGATGGAATTTTCACATTCAGGTCATTCCACCATGAAATGATAACTTACAAAACTTGAGCTGTTTCTTTTCTATATTTTAAATGATGTTTGTCAGTTCACATAATAGGACTATTTGTTATATGACCACTGAATATTTTGCACACATACTGAACAGTCTTTCTTTCGAAACATATCGACCAGAGGGCTTTCACTGACAAACCATTGCTATGTTTTACAAGTTCTTTGCTTTCAGTTTCAAAGAAAAAGTTTTGACACAAGCACTTTTAATATGATTTAATTAATTGAAACTGTGATACACAAAATATAGCCTTTTTTAAACTTCTAATACTCTTAAACAGATGAACAGAATCAACAATGTGAAAGAGAGTTTCTTTCATTTGATAGAGAATGACAATATTGAGTTCTGGCAGAATTTCAAAGAAAGACATTGCTTAGCAGTTCCACTATTCACAGTATTGTTATCAGTAACTATAGCTAATATTGTCAAATCAATTGCATGTAATCTTACTATGATATGTTTCAATGAGCTCAAAAATATTCACAGCTGTCAGGGTATTCACAGACAAAATATGAACAACTTCTTTCTTGGGCAATAAAACACTCTGTCATGAATACAAGAGCTGATTTAGCTTCTGATGTGTCACCAGAAGATGCACCAGGAATGGTACCACCTTATAATCAATGCACAGTTTAACATAAATTTCATATAACACTAATGAACATGCCTTTCATGTTCTTGAAAAATGTGCACTTTGTCTTTAATGTCTCTTAACATCCTGTAAAAGTTATATGAATGCGCAGTGTCTGTTCTCTTGGACACTAAGCAGAATCAGTGGCAATAAGAGAAAATGTGTACCAGACCAGGGTTGGAATCCGGGATCTCCTGCTTACTACACAGGTGCGTTAACCACTGCGCAATCCAGGATACAGTGTTATCGCAACTGCACAGACTATGTCGGCATGCTTCACAGCCAATCTGCATTCCCACTGAGCACCACCTATCCACAGTCGCTCTCCATTTCCTCCATGCTCTCTATTCTGAGATTCCTGCAGGATATCGGATGTACTTGTGCATCCCAACTGGAGAAGGTGATTTCATTGCCCATCTAGGCAAATTAATTATATGAATGCATTGTGTCAGTTCTTTCAGACATGTCTGAATTTTCATTGCATTTCTGTACCCATTTTGCAGAACCAAAATGAAATATGCTACACAGGAGTACATTATGTTACACTGCATCCACATAAACACAACATAATAAAATAATATGATTCCTGTATACTTAAGTTACAAGGGATAATCAAAAATTCTCTGTCTGAGAGCACTGCTGCAGTGTGTAAGCAATAATATGGGTATATAAGCACCAACAAGGAGGTGAGGGATTATAGTGGCATTCGTGTCTTTCTGACATGAGTGTGGTAAATGAGGATGTATGAAGTAGGGTGACATTATTACGAAATGTCTCCAAACAGGACCAACATGCTGGTATTCTTTTCTTGGTTGCTGAAGGATGAACACTGATAGACTTCCATCAGAGAATAAAGAATGCTTATGGGGCAGCATGTCTGTTGAAAATCATCATTATGGAATGGTGCAACAAGGAATGCTGCTGCTTCACGATAACACATGTCCCACTGTCGCAAATGCCATAACTCAGAAGCCACGCCAATGCAAGTGAGAGACACTCAAGTCCACTGCAATTATCAGACCTTTAGTCCCATAAAAAAATGCCTTGAAGGGTGATGTGCAGCAATCAGTTATGGATTTCTTTGCACAGCAGGATAGGATGTTTTATCAAACTGGTATCTTCAACCTGGTGCATTGGTTAGATGATTGCCTCAGTGCTTATGGCAATTTTTCCTGATTGGCTTACTGATTCTGAACTGTGTGGCCTTCACACAAAGACTTTTTGACCACCCCTTATACAATCTGAGAATGTTCAAACAGCACAACAGCTTATTTCTACATGACACAATGCTGATATAGCACAAGACAGCCATTTACTACTGTTGCTGCTCACTCTCACTACTTCTAGCTCTCACAGTTACATGGCCTTACCATTTACCCTATCTGATCAAAAGCATGTAGGCACCCTCCTTAATGCAGAATTGACCATTAGACGTCAGGAGAGCTGACTCATCAGGAGGCAGGAAACATTGTGTTGTCAGTACACAAGCAGCAACAACAGAGTGGATGAGTCAGGAGAGCTCATTGGCTTTGAATGTGGACTAGTCTTGGATGTCATCCAAGTAACAGATCCATCAGGGATATTTCAACCCTTCAAAATGTGCACAAGTTGACAGTTGACAGTGTGGCTTTGAATTAGAAACATGAAGGAACAGCCACAGCTAAACTAAGACAAGACAAACCTCATGTACTGATGTACAGGATCCTCCGAGCATTGCAGAGAGTGGTTGCAAAAATTGCATGAAATTGGAACAAGGAAGTACTAGTGAATTTCAATACGCTTCCATGGGTCCAGGTAGCATAATGACTGTGTGTATGGAGGTAAAAATAATGGCGTACAAGGGTCAAGCAGCTCCACATAAACCACATATTTCTGTAGTCAGTGTTAAGCAAATCTTGAGATGGTGCAAAGAGTGACTACACCGAACAGTGGATGACTGGAAATGAATGATTTGGAACAATGTATCAAGCTGTACACTATGGCAGTCTGGTGAAAGAGTTTGGATGTGGCAAATGTCTGGAGAATGTTACCTGTCATAATGTGCAGAGTCAACAGTGAAGTACTGAGAAGGAATTGTTACAATATGAGGGTTTTTCTCACAGTTAGTGTGTAGTTTCCTGATTTTACTTAAGAAAACATTAAGTGTGGAAGGATACTTGACAGCATTGCATACTGCATACAGCTAAGAAACAGTCAGGAGTGAGACAATGGTTTGTGGACAATGACATTCCTGAAATGGACTGGCCTGTGCAGAGAGCTGACCTAAACCCAGTGAAATATTTTTGTAATCAGTTGCAATGTTGACATTGATCCAGACTCCAATGTCCAGCAACACTACCTTCTCAATTTTCAGCTCTTGGGGAATAATGAGTTGCCATCGCTTCCCAGACAGTCAGACACTGCATTGATAGTGTCTCCAGCAGAGTTCAAGCCATCATAATGGTGAAGGGTGGACACAGCCCATATGGAAGTCCATTAATAAGTGTCTAGATACTTTTGATCAGACAGTGAAGGTGGTCATGGTGTTTCACACAGTTACCACATATATAGCTCACTCATGTTTAACATTGGAGCTCTTTCTGTTACTGTGTTATGGTATTGTAGGATATCGAAGGTCAGTGAACAAATGCTGAAACAAATAAGAAACTTTTTTTCAACATATGGGCTAAGAATTGTTTATCCAATCATCAAAAATACCGCGACTGCACCTGGGCTCTTCAGTAGTTGTGTACTCACCTGATGATGGCCGGACGTCTCTGGGCCGAAATATCGTGGCAGAATGTCGATGGGATCCGGCTGCATACCCGGAAATTATTAGAAGAAGAAATACGCCGGGAAAATTTCAGAAGTTTTGAGGATATTTATGACAATTGCATCGTCTGTAGCATTATGTGAATGCAGTTCCAGCAAATTAAGAAAGATAAAAAAAACATCATCAGATTCGATGCAGATGAAAGCAAGATTGTTCAATTTAGCCATCTAGCTAACAGGATATGACACAGCAGCTAAACTTGACTTTAATGACATAATAAATGTGATTTCTTTATATTCAAACCATGGAAATACAAAGTAAAATTTGATTTTTTTGTTTGATAGTGTAGACTCTAGCTGCTTTACTACAAACATCAATAAAAGTGGGAAAGTATTTTAACCTATGCAAACCATGAGTTAAGTGATGCCCCTTCAAATCAGTATCGGTAATCTCTAATGTTTCTTTTGCCTTGCTTCTGTTTTTTTCAAAAGGTAAATTGTGCATTTCATCTTCACTTCAAACTTTACACTTCATAAAAGCTAATTCTAAAATCTTGGTAATCCATCTGCTAACTCATGTTTACACAGCATATTTGAATCATTAAAATTTACATGTACGAGTGTACAGTCCCATTTCTCCTTTACTGACATACTATTCCTGTTATTCATACTATTTACATTAATCTCTTTTTTTTATAAATTCTTTTTATCATTTTGCACAGCCTATCTTCTTTCAAAGCAATTGCAAGTAAGTTACTGTCCTTATCAAAAACTATTGAGATATAACCTACAGGTGCAGTTTTACGTTTTTCAGTCACTTCAGCATAGCTTGTCTTTGACATCGAATACATTTTTCATTTCAACTGAAAGCATGTCATTATAAACTGAAAAAAAATTATATTTCCTATTTTTCTAGCTTGTAGAACTTTACCATCCACAATTTTTACATTCACAGCATCTTTTAAATATATGCTCTCAGAAAGATAATCGTCATTATTAACGACATGCTCTATGCAACCACTGTCTAATAACCAGTTAACCTCTACATTGTAATCTGACTCAACATTATTATATGTCATCATAATTTGTACCTCAAGCACATGAAAATTTGTTGTTACTGCTGCTATGCTGTTTGGTTTGCCCAATGTTGCCAACTGCCATGACAGCTGCATTGAAAATGTTTGCCACATGTCCATGAACTCCTTCTTGTTCCTGACTGATGATAGTTCCTTTTGAAATGTCTTGATTTTTCCACATCTGTAATATAACTGCTTCTGGTAGCTCATATTTGTTTCCATTGCAGCACGAAATGCATTGGATTTTCCAATTTTTCTTCCCTCCTCCTCATTTAAATCCATGGTTTGAAATTTGCTTGTAACATATTTGACTGCTTGATCTTCTTGTTTCAAATCCCTAATATATTCAAAGATTCCAGCAAGGTTCTCAGTATTTAGTTCAGCTTTTCCTTTCCTGTTGCTTTTGCACTTACTAATTTTAATTTGCTGTTTTTTCACAAATACTGAAGAATGTCAAAATAGTCTTTTAGTCTCAGTTTGTCCAGGTTTTTTCTACATACAATTTGCTGAGCTATCAATATCTTCGAGTATAATCTATTGAACTTTTTCATGATCTCAAATGCAGTTTCCTTGTCACTCACAAATTCCAGTTGCTTGTTCAGAATTTCTTTATATATGTAAATCATTGTGACCAGATTTTCTCTTTCTCAAGTTTCCATGTTCATTTTTGCTCTTGAAACCACTGTATAGCATTTCTTCATTTTTGGACAGATTTACATTGGCACTTTTCAGTTTCCATGGTCTCCTCCATCAAAGATTGGTACATTAATGTCAGCCATGCCCAGTTTCACAAAGAACACTTTTTGACTGACATTCTTCCTTTTTGTTCACAACAGATCACTACTTTTCCAAATAACAGTATTTTTTTCTTAAAAACCACAAACTAATACCATGTTAAGAATGTTTATTAATGAACAGTTAAATCCAGTTTACATTTCTCTTTTCACTGAGAATGCATTCAGAGCACGGAACTGACTGGTAATTGTATGTACATATACACTCATTGTTGAGAGCTCTCTCAACAATTGCAGTACTAGTGATATAAATGTGATGTAACACTTTGTAATAATATGAAAGTGAATGATCACAAAGGCTGTCATGGGTAAAGCAGGTAGTAGACTTTATTTTATTGGTAGAATACACAGGAAGTGCATTCAGTCTACAAAGGAGATTGTTTTCAAACCACTCATGCAATCCATTGTAGAATATTGCTCAAGTGTGAGAGACTTGTACCAAATGCAACTAACAGGAAATAATGAATGTATGTAGAGAAGGGCAGCATGAATGGTCACAGGTTTGTTTGACCCTTGGAAGGGTTTGTTTAATTTGTGGGAGTGTGCTACAGAGATGCTGATGAAACTGAATTGCCATAATCTTGAAGATAAACATAAACTATCTCAAGAAAGCTTACAAACCGTTTCAAGAACTGGTTGTAAATGATGACTCTAGGAATATACTAAAACCTCCTACATATTACTCACACAAGGATCATGGGGACAAGATTACAATTATTACAACACAGACAGAGACATTTACACAATCATTCCTGTGATGCTCCATACATGAAGAGACCCTAACAACTGCTACAACAGGACATACCCTCTGCCATGGTGCTTTGCAGACTATAGATGTAGATGTACATGTATCACCTTACAACAATGGGTTTTGAGTACTATCTACATTTATCTTGCTGCCATGTTAAAATTAGCTGATCTTGCAGTGTTTACGCCACTTCAATTCACTAACATATTAATGCAGTTGCGATTGTGACAGAATAATGTAACAGATTATTATTAAACAAATAACCTAGGACGAGTCAGGTCAATAGCATATTAAAAGCTCACATTCAGTACACCAATAAATGTATAATTTCTTCAATTATGTTGTTGCATACCCATACTGATTTTCATTTTCCTGCTATCTATGGCCCTTAAAATAATTACATTATCTTAGTTACTCATATACTGTACTATGGAAGAAAGTTTTGCATGTTAACCACATGGCAAAATAGTCTCCCTTTTGTGTGCTAACATTTGCTAATAGCTCATTTAGATATCTTGAATCATTTATGAGACACAAGAGATGTTGTGAAGATTTCACGTTCACTCTATTATATGTGTGTACAAATGGAAGTGAGTGCATTGCATACAAACCATTTTCTCAATACTGGAATAGATATAGATCTCCTCCCAAGTTTAAAGAGAACTTCAATATGTTGGTTGTATTTTGTATGCAGCAATGTATGACCTAATATGTACCAGAAGTAAACTCATAGCAACTTATGTATTTCATTGTAAACAAATTCTAATTTGGGGAGGTGGGGTGGGGTGGGGGGTGGGAGGGGAGGGGTTACTTAAGTTCAAAGTATCACATTAATTATGACCATTAAGGGAATGATGGGAGTTCACCATGAAGCTGACGAATAATGATACAGAAAGTGAAAGAATCAAATTGTTTTACTGAATAGTTTATTTAACATTATTTGAGAAAGAATGCAGGGTAGTCATCACTCATGTGACTCCATTCCTATAGTGTCTTGTTCACAATGGATGAAGTGCACAGGTTAGTGGGTGATAGCAAACTGAGATAGCCCAGCCCTCAGAACAGAAGGATGGGTTTGCCCCGTACTCAGAACATGAATGAATTTCTGTGCAGAGGCTACATTAAATGTGATTCTGTTTGCAGGTATGTGGAATCATGGCTTGTGGGGGTGAGACTGATGCAGGTGGTGAGATGTGTGGCTTGTGGAACACATCACTGTCAGCAGCAACAGCCACACTGCATCGAGCTATCGTGGCAGCCAACCTGACAGCCTCAACGACATTCCATCTGCCCATCAGCCTCACGGGTGAGCTGCTGCCAGTGGCCGCAGATAAGCTGCGCTACAATGCTGACTGGCATGGTGCCTCTGTCCAGATCGAGTCTCCAGTAACAGACCTGCTGGTGCTGGCATTGTGGGCCCGAGACACCACACTAGATGGTGACCAGCCACTGGGAGCATCTGCCACAGCTGCATGAAGGAGGCCACCTTGAAACATCTGGCTCTTTCACAGTTGTTCTGCAGTCTCAACCATTGGTGAATGTCCACTTAGTCCTGAACACATTCAAGAATTTCATCTGTGGATGCCACACGTTTGCCCACACTTTGTGAGCTCTCTTGCTTGCTCATTTCATTAGTAATTACTCCTCTCCCTGTCAATTATGGATTCAGAGATCACTATTAGTTTACTATGTCCTATGCCAAAAGCTGTTATTGAATTACAATAAGAAAATCATATCAACAAGATTCAAATAAAACTTCAACTTCCATGAATGCACTGCTCTTGCACAACCTTCCCTACTCAAAAGTCTTGTCGAATATTCCTCTAACATGTGACCATAAAACTAAGTACACTACTTGGCTATCATTTGAATATTTCCTTCAGCTGATTGTTCATGACTGATCACATCTGCAGACTTCATGTTAGCTGGAAAACGTTTTGATGAGCCCAGAAAAGTATAACTGTTCATTGTTACACCACACAGAAGTATTTGCTCTTGAACTGAATGAGATGCAGCAATAGTGACTTCACAGCTTGAGATGCAACCCACAACATTCTTCATCTACCTCCGAATCTCAAGATGGGGATACTGTTCACATTTAAACTGTTGTTTTCATCATACAATAGGTTGTGGAGAATTCCACAAACAACTATAATTTGCCACTCTCACTGCCCCATCTGCAGATACAGTGCAAAACCATTTTCTTGTATTCCTCTCTTATATAGCCCCACTTCCCTAATTATATCTGTTGTGACCTAGGGCCTTATCTCTGTATGTGAGGGCATTGGTTGGGTGGCAGTGATCATGTTCTCAGAATATTCAGTGATGAGATGGTGACAAACTTCCAAGGATAGCCTGTCTAATTGTCTTTCTTGTAGTTTCACCACCTGAACTTTGTCTGAATCAGAATCAGAATTGTGCAACACATTCGTGAAACAATAACTGTAGATACACTGTTTAGAGGAAACAACAGTGACTAACAGTAATAGATAATATTATTATATGGTCATAATCACTACAGTATTTCCTGTTACCAGTTTCAACTCAGGTTGGTCATCATGAGCCACTGGCAAGTGATTACTCCAGTAAACCTTGCGTCAAGTACAGTCCAATTTGCCACACATTGTTGTGTTGGCTGAAATAATAAGACAAACAGATGCCAGATGATGACTAATCCAAATCAAAACAAAGTAAACAAGTAATGATATGGACTGTATTCTAATCAAATACTCTAAATCAAAATCTCATCCTAACCTATTACCATGCCGGGAAATTATGTAGCTCTTATTTGAGCTTCTTAGTCTCTTTCCTTATTTTAACTGGATATTAAATCCTACTCAAAATAAGCAGTACATGAGAACTGATTGTAAGAATGTGAAAGAAGGAAGAAAGTTTAGGATTTAACATCCCGCCAACATCAAAGTCATCACAGACTGTGCAGGAATGTGTTGTAGGTGACCTTTCATTCATTCTGGCTAAGAAGAAATGTAATACAGAAATGTAGGGATGGGAGCACAGTTGTCTTGTAAACAAGGTCTTTTGTAAACATACATTTACTTCCAAATCTTCCCGTCAATTGTAATCTAGCATTATTTTTCCAAACTACAACATCCCCTTGTTGTATCATTTTGAAACGGCATGGTAAGATACTTGACTCATGTACTGACTTTTTATTTTTGTGCTGTGTATGCAAGCAGTTCTGCTCTTCATTCATAACTAAATGGTATGGGATTATAATTATTCAAGAAAAGTTACAGATTCATTCACAAATCTGCAGGTGTCTCTGAAGCAGGTCCTACATTGATAATCTATTTATAATTACACATTGTGTTCTACCAGCCAGGAAAGTGACAGAGTTTTTAATAAGACAATGAATGACCATTCTTCATTGGTGTCTTTCTACATATTCAAACTAAACCAACCAATAAATATTGGGTACTGCCTGAAAACAACCAAAGCCCTTCCTTTGTTTCAAAAATACTGCAGATTGCAAAGGAAATAGTTGTATCTCCATATCCTTCCAAAAGAAGATATGGAGCTCTAACAATCAAAATTTTTGTGTTTCACCTTCTACCCCTCATCCTTGAACTCTACTAGCATCTCTTTAACTGCCTAAATACATATGTTATTATCACCCAATTAAATCATCATTACCTTGATGACCATCATACTCTAAATATGTCATATTCATTGTCTTCACAACGAATATTTAAATTATTCATTCTTTATATCTGTCAATGAAATATTTCCATTTATCTCATCCATTTCTCACTCATTCTCATGTCATTATCCAAGGATCAATTATTTATAACAAATTGTTCCTGATTATTTTTTATTTGTTCTGACATACTTGCTTCTAGTATCAGAAATACTGTTACATATGTAATGTGTCATAGTGTTAATAAGAATTTGTGATTTGCTAAAACTGAGTAACACCATTTCTGTGTTGTAATTCTAGATGTTTCATCTTACAGCAGTGACTAAAACATAAACAAGTATATTATTATTTGCTTTAAAAATCTTTAAACATCAAGAGGAAATTGTAGTAATCAGGTGATCAAAAATGATAAAATTATCCATAAAAATAAGTTTCATATTACTTTTTTGAAAAACAAAGCTTGTGCTATATCTGTGATCTGTGCATACAAACAAGAAATGGATTTATACAGGAAATTTCAGTATGTTTGGGAATATACAGAAAGCCAATCAATTGTTCATTAATAACATGTAGATTTACCAACAACACTTTTTATTCATTTACACATGATCAATAACTTTACTATGACAGTTTTTCTTGAAATGAAAGTTTCTGCATAGAAATAAAAGCTCATAACATAGTGCACAGCAAAATCATCACTTGATTATTAATTCACTTCATGTTTGAGAAGTCAAGCAAAATCTAACCTTTTTATATATGAACCATATGCAAAATGATTAATCACAGTACTGTCTATCATATTGGACTGTTGTAACCCATTTGGTGTCAAGGCTTAGCGAGCCTCACTGATGCTACACAAAGCCCTGAAAACCATAACAAATATCTGAATCACAAAAAACCTAATTATGATAACATTATATGGCTAGAACCAAAATGTTTCTAATGTCACCACATGAATTAGCCAACTTTTACAGGGAGAGGAGATAAGTTCCCAATGATTGTGTAGTTGATACATTTTAATAACTGAGAGTACAGAATCAAAACCTTTTTTTTTCTTTTTAGTGATTGAATCAAGAAAATTAAGAATTTATTTATGAAATTTGTTAACACAAAGCAGATTCTAAATAGAAAGTACAATGCAACAACAGCCTATTTTCAATTAATATTTGGTGAAGAAGAATCTAAAGTGACATCTGTCTATGTAACGGTAGACCATATGCAAGATGATGTGACAGACAGTAGTCATCTTTTATTCAATGTCCTACCTAAAAATACTCTCAGACAAAACCATCTCAATGTGGTACAATTACATTTTGCATTTCCATTAGTAGTCAGAACTACTGTACTCTAAAAGAAGTAGATAAGCCATAAAGCCAACCAAGAAAATGCATTACTTTTGCCTTGTTATCATTCATTTACAACAGCAAAAGACTTGTAACATACTTCTTTAAGTTGTTAATCAGTATTTTGTTGAGCTTATGCTTTCAGCACAAAATACAGACATGAATTATAGCATATTGTTTTAAACTATCTGAAAGCATATGAACAATGTAACTTCTCTGTAACTGTATCCAACTATTGTTGTATTACAGTTGTTTGTTGAAATAAAAAGCATAAAAACTGTTTGAAAATTTTGTGTTTATATACACGTGTGTGTGTGTGTGTGTGTGTGTGTGTGTGTGTGTGTGTGTCCATCATGGCCTTTTTGTTGACATCAGATGAACAAGCTATAGTGCCCATGGTATAGCACCAAAGTGGCTATGGACAAGATGTTGCAAAAACCATAAAAAGGCTGTTTGTCCCATTGCTTGACCACGACATGTGGGAGAAGAACAAGGCTGTGGTTTGTCATAATTTCACATTATTACAAAAATGTTTTTTTTCTATAAATTTCTGCTGCAAATGTTCTTTTTCACATTTATAAAAATTTCGATTTCACATTTATTTTTCTTAGCTAATAACAGACTCAATGACTTGCCCACATATATTCAGTAATTATTTAATTATTTTTATTTGTGCACTGTTTGGTTTTGTTAAACAAAACCATTTTATACACAAGATATACCAAAATAAATAGCATTAAACAATGAACTACACTATTAGTATTACATTATTTTGATATATGTATTGCAAAAAATATTCTCTCTTAATCACAAACTAAATCTATAAAACTATTGTATGTATCCATACATACCAACTACCTAACAATAAACACTAAAGAGTATAATATCACAGTTTTATTCCAGGAAAATAAATGCTTTTTGTCACACATACTCAGGTATTGAATAATTCCATTGGTTTTGGTATCACAGAGTTAACTAACTCATTGTTGAGTCAGTTACATCTCAATGTTACCATTTTCTAATTTTCACATAAGACTAAATGGTCATTGAGTGGTTTCTTTTCTTTGGCTGCACCCCACAGCTATGTTCTCAACAAGGACAGAAGACCATAGTGTGACAGCAGCTGACAGTTGACATCTATCTTAAATTAAATACATGTGAGCCCCATAATAAATGATTTATCTGACTGCAATGGTCAGCAATAACACAGTTCTATTACTCAGTTTAACTGAGAAGAGAAAGTAAAACTACCCAGAACTGTAAATGCTGACTCAGGTACACTGTTCAGAGAGACTTTACACAGTGAAAAACTGGAAGAAGTTTGTCAAAGACACACATTAGGTGAAGAATTTATTTCTTTCCTAAGAATATTCTTACAACATTATGAATCAACACTCATTTTACATTGAGTGAGGGACATTTTCAGTAGAGGCTGAGTAAAAATGTGGCTAACATTTGGGATCAAAATTTCTTGTGCTAGAAAGAGAGTTCTTTATTTAAGGCAAAGGACTATCTCTGACCAAGAGTTAAAAATGCACTATAATTTGTATTGCAAAATTTGCCAGTTTCTGGTTAAAAGGCAGAATTTATGTACTATATACAAAAATTCAAAACTCCACAAACAAGGCAAGTATAATTTGGAGCGTAATTTAGACATGAAACAAAATTCATACACTGAAAGCAGATGAAATAAACTTACTTGTGGAGGTACTGTGTACTCCATCACCAGGCATCAGCTTTGCCAGCTCATCTGTTAGAGAGATCACAAAAATCGTTAGGACACTAAAAATTAATAACTCTTCTTATTATGATTGTGTTTCAGCCAAAGAATTTAAATCTTATGCTTACTTGGTAACACCTTTCTTAAATTACCTTTGTAACCAATCAATGAGTCAAGGAATGTTTTATGAAAGATTAAGTATATGGTAGTAACACAATTATAAAATTATCTCTTCTTATAGATTGAGCACACTCCCTGCTTTCTCTCAAATATTTGGTAAAGTAGTAGGACACTGAATACTGAACCAGCTTTTTGAGAATGTTGAACAACAATAACTCAATTTCACTTTCATAAAGGCTTATCTATTGAGAATTCAGTATATGATCCCACAAACTTTTTTATAGTAGAACGAAATTAAGTTACCTTGCTGGTATTTTCTGTGATCTTGCAAAGGCATTTGACTGTGTAGATCATAAAATTCTGCACAAGAAAACTAAAATGGCATGGCATTAAGGTCTTCCCCTTCCATGGATGGAGCCATATTTTAATAATAGAAAGCAGAGGGTCATATTAGTAAATGATACAATGAGAATAAGATTAAATTCAGAGTAAGGAAACATTAAATATGGTGCCCAACAAGGTTCAATGCTTGGTCTACTGCTGTTCTTGGTCTACATAAATGATTTGCTGTAGACTTTGTAGGACTCTTCCCAAACTGTACTGTTTGCAGATGACACAAGCACAGAGTGATTATAATTAAAGTTTCAGTTTAAAAATTCTGTAAAAAAAAGAACTGTTGCTCAGAATGACATCAAATCTGAACACAATACTGTCAAAAAAATAGGGAAATGTTTTGGAAAGAAAAAATTTTAAAGACATTTTCCCACTAGGTGGTACTGTAAGCATCAAAATGTAAATGGGTCCAGCTACAAGTGGCAGATGAGTCACAACACTGTCACAGTGGTGTGAGTTGCACGTAAAGCAAATCACACTGTGCAATGTGCATGACCACACAAGTCTGACATTCTTCAGTTGTGGCACAGATAGTTAGGTCCTGAGTCCAAAACCTGCATAAACAGCAACAATGACACCAGTTTTTAATTGTCCTGAGGCAAAAAATGCATAAAACAGCAATGAAATCAGTTTTTTTATTGCTTGAGGCCATAAACTACAAAAAAGCAACTATAAAATCAGTTTTTAGTCATTCTCAGACTGGCACAAAACATGTACAATATGGTGTCCACTATTTTCTGCCCCAAATTGAAATTGAGAAACAGCCTGTGTCACAACAAATCAGTGTCTCAGGGAACACATTGACAGTGGACTGTGCAATATGTGCCTTCAGTTCAGCTACGTTTGTGACTGGATCATAGAACACAGCATCTTTCAGAAAACTCCACAGCCCAATGTCACACAAATTAATAGCAGGTGATCTGAATGGCCAGGCTGTGAGGAAAAGGCAGCTGATAATTCTAGCATTTCCAAACTGCCTCAACAGTAGCAGCTTCACTGACTGTGCAATTGTGGAGGAGCACCATCTTGCATAAAAATAATCCTACCTGCACATTCATGCTGCTGAAGGGTTGGGATCATATTGGTGCACAAAAGACACTCATAGCATTTACCTGTGATGGTACAGGTAACAGGAGCCACATGAATCATGCCTTCAGAAAAATGTGGCCTACAACAAATGATTCTGTCAACCTGCACCACATAGTTACTTTTGCAGAATGAAGTGATGAAGTGCAGATTGATTTTCCATTGTCTGTATTCTGCATTTCTAAGTACTGAGATATCCTTGGACATGAAAATGGACTTTGTCTGTCCACAGAATATTCCATGGCCATTTATTGTCCACTTCCATCTAAGCAAGAAATTCTACAGCAAATATTTGTCTTACTGGCAGACCAGCATGAAGGATCTCCTGAACATTGGTAATTTAGTATAGATAGCAATGCAGCACATGTCGTAGAATTTTATGCCTTGTTCTCACAGGTTTGGGCAATTCCTCATGCTCTAAATGTTCATTCACCACCATTCAACCCCTCCTGCAATGCTGTGGCACATCTTCCACTGGTATCAGATCAAATGTTTTCCTCTCTCTGCCACATTGCACTTCAAAAGCACCTGTCCTTTTCAATTTCATAATGATTTTCTCCAAGCCTCTCGCAGATATCAAACTAATGCCTTCTTACATGCCCTTGAATGTCAGGAAATTCTGCAGAGTTACTGACATACTGCCACGATTCTAGTAAAAGAGCTTTATTAGCAGTGCATGATCCTGCATTGAGACAGTAAAACTGAGCATCTCAGATGCAAACTGAGGAACAGCCATTTACCCAGCATCTTTTATTTTGCATATTCTGACTTGTAAAGTAAAATTTTCATTAAATAATTTTCTTTGCATAATGTTTCCCCCTTCTTCAATCATAACCCATTCAAATTTGATGTTGTTGTGGACTGTGTTTCTTTTTTTTACAGCATTCTGAAACTGGAACATTAATTATAATCACCCTGTGTATTGATAAAAGGTCCAAACCCATCCATACCAGACACACCCAAAATAATAATGGAACAGGCTCACAACAGGTTCACGACTAATAAATTGACCTTTAATCTTGCAAAAACTCATATTATGAAATTCCAAAAAAAATAAAATTGATGAGCAAGCACTAGAAGCAGAGATATAGAAATCTATGGACATACTCTACCCCAGGGTATCTAGGTGGTGACACCAGAACATGGATAAGTTTCCAAAAAATGTTGTTGTGACTGCTTTATTTTCAGAAATATCTCTCATCTTTTGCTGACCTGCAGATGAGATTACTGTCTTTAGGATGCTACAGTAAAGTTTGTAGTGCTGACGTTTTTTTGGATCATTACAAGTTCTGAGGGAATAATATAGCATCCTCTTTGTTCTGCATTATGTTTTTATTCCTGCAGTCGTCCATGACTTATTGACATTTCTTACATGACTGTTTCTAATTATTTTTTTCGAAAATGTGGCTTCAAAGATAGACATAAATTCATTCAGAAATGTATTATACATTTTGATCACATATGTTTCGTTGAAAACTGGACTCCAGTCTACCCCTTCCAGGCTAGTGTTGAAATTTTGGAGGGTTCATTCATTTATTATCCTAGAAGATTTCCAAGAATTTTCAGAACTGTTGCTCAGATTGATGTCAGTGAGAGTAAGCAATTGACCACCATGATCAGAAAGGCCAAGAATTGGAGGTACACTGATATTGTTGTCTCCTGACTTATCTATTAATATTGTCATGTAGAAGAAGGTGTAATTAGGTGAATGACAAACACTAACTTCACTTAATGAAGTTTTATTCAGCATTGCACATACAGTGAACTGGCTCTGGCCAGAACACCTACAGTATATATGCAGCTACAGAACATTCCAGTACAATGATGGTTGACATTTGTGGATACTTCTAGAATATACTCAAACCGAATATAGAAATTAAAATTGTACAGTCCAGGTGAGCATTAAACTCACGACCCTCCATGCAACAGTTTAGTATCATAACCACTACACCACAGTTCTACTCATCTTCTTCTGTGACATTGCTCCCTCCTTAAGAGAACAGCATCTTGGTGTTATATCCTCCTAGTCCGGGATGAGTCATTAGTCCTGCATACTCCGACTCCCGATGACTGATGCTCACCCTGGGGGTGATCTTCTTAGAATTTCTTTTGATGCTATGCTCTTCATCACCTTTCTGTTTGTTGCCTGTCGCTGGAGCTTCAAATTTACCCTGGATTGCAGGATCCTTGTAGGGCTTCATTCTAAAGATGTGGACTGTATCTCTGATCTTTCATCGTCTTGTCGGGGTCAAAATCTTCAACTTCATAAGTAACATCTGACAACTGTGTTGCAACCTTATAAGGTCCAAAGTGGTGCCTGAGTAGCTTCTCGGAGAGACAAATCTTCTGAAAAGGAGTAAAGATCCAGATGAGGTCACCAGGCTGGTAAACAACAGGGCGGTGGCTCGCGTCATACCTTCAGTGATTGTTTTCTTGAGCCTCCAGCATGCAGAGTTGAGCCAACTGCTGAGCTTCCTCAGCTGTGGTTAACACCTGGTCAATGTAGTCATTGTCCATGTCATCAGGATGTAACGGAAACACAGTGTCCATCGTCAAACTCACCTCATGCCCATACACCAGGAAAAATTGCGTAAATCCCGTGGTGTCTTGTTTGGCAGTGTTGTAGGCAAACATCACGAAAGGTAGCACCTCATACCAGTTGCTCTGCTCAGCATTGACAAACACAGATAGCATGTCAGCCAAGGTCTCATTAAGGCGTTCATTAAGCCCGTTATTTTGCAGATGGTAGGCAGTTGTCATGTGATGAGTAATGTTGCATCGACGGTTTATCTCTGTCGCAAGATTCTATTGAAAAACTTTCTTTCGATCTGTAATTAACAACCTTTGGGCACCATGTTTTAATACAATGTCTTCCATTATGAATTTGGCTACCTCAGATCCTTTGGCTGTTTCACGGCTTTCGTAATGGCATAGTGTGTCAGATGATTAGTGCAAACAATAATCAATCTATTGCCACTAGCAGACATTAGAAATCATCCAAGGAGGTCAATCCCAACACACTGGAAAGGCGTTTTGTCTGGTGGAATTTGTATGAGTCAGTCAGGCGGTTTCTGAGGGACTGCCTCTCTCCTCTGGCACTCTCGACAGTGCAACACATAGTGATGGACAATCCTAAATAAGCCTGGCCAGAAAAATCTCTTGTGGATTCTGTCATATGTTTCAATAAATCCTAAATGTCCCGCCTCAGGTGTGTCATGGAATTTCTGTAGAACATCTAAGTGCATGTGTTTAGGAATCACTGGTAGCCACTTCTTTCCAAACGGATCAAACTTTTTCCAGAAAGTAATCCATTAACTACCTTAAATTGTCCTTTCACATCCTCTGACTGATTTAAGGCAAGCATAATTTGAGATATCTTGGCGTTCTTCTTCTGCTCAGCACAGAAATCCTGGAGTGCAGTGAGACAGTCACTATCTTCATTAAAGTCTTGATGGTCTTGCACAGGGTTTCTTGACAGACAGTCAGTATCTTGGTGTTTTCTTCCACTTTTGTACACTATGGTAATGTCATACTCTTGAAGACATAGTGCCCACCTGGTAAGTCATCCTGTTGGATCCTTAAGACCTGTCAGCCAACAAAGTGAATGATGGTCTGTAACAACTGTGAATGGCCTTCCATAGAGATACTATCAAAATTTGCACATGGCCCAGTCACAGAAAGACATTCTCTTTCTGTAGTTGAGTAATTTCTCTCGGCTCTTGTAAGTGTCCTACAAGCGTAGGCTATAACCTTCTCTTTTTCATCTGAAATTTGCACCAGAACAGCACTGATCCCATACCCACTAGCATCTGTGTGTAGTTCTGTAGGTGCTCTCTCATCATACAGACCAAGTATAGGGTCAGTCATCAGAGCTTTTCACAGCACGTCGAAAGAATCTTGTTGAGAACCACCCCAGATAAATTTAGCATCAGCTTTTAACAACTCTTTGAGTGGCCTGGCTTTCATACGAAAGTCTTTGATAAAATGGCAGTAATAAGAACATAATCTGAGGAAACTTCTCACATCTCTAATACTTTTAGGAATAGGAAATTCTGTTATAGATCTCACCTTTTCTGGGTCTTGCCACGCACTTTCATTTGACACGAGGTGTCCAAATGTTTTGATTTCTTTTGCTCCAAAGAGACACTTTCTCAGATTAAGTTTCAGTCTGCCTTGTTGGAGACACTTAAGAAAGGCCATCAGTCTTTTTATATGTTCATCAAATGCCTCTGAGAACACTATAATGTCATCTAAATAACAAAGACACATCATCCAATTAAGGCGACATAGAAGATTATCCATCATCCGTTCAAAAGTTGCTGGTGCATTACACAAACCAAACGGGATTACCTTAAATTCATATAGGACCTCAGGGGTGATGAATGCAGTTTTCTCACAATCAGCCTCATCTACTTCAATTTGCCAGTATCCCGAGTACATGTCCATGGTTGAGAATATCTTAGCCCCCTTCAGACAATCTAGTGTATTGCCAATCATGGAAAAGGATAAAATTCCCTTTTAGTTATCTTATTAAGCTTCCTGTAATCAACACAAAAGTACTAACTGCCATCCTTCTTCCTGACAAGGACCACTGGTGATGACCATGGGCTCTGCAAAGGCTGAATGTTGTCATTCTTCACCATTTTCTCTACCTCGCAGCGAATTATTCGACGTTCCGTTGCTGACACATGGAATGCTATCTGGCTTATTGGTTGATGGTCTCCAGTGCTAATCCAGTGCTTCACCATCAATTTGTCTAACTTGCTCTTCACCTGTGGACTGAAGCATTCAGAGAACTCTTAACAAATGGCAAGTAGCTTCTTCTGTTGTTCCTTAGTGAGAGCTGGTGATAGTCAAGCTAGAAGATCTTGTCTCATAGTGGTAGCACTAGTTTCGCCCACAGACTCAGAATGGGAGGTTTCTGTGATGCTCAGCTGTTCTTCAATTAACAGCTCCGCGTTTGCTATGCACATGCGTCTTGGAAAGATCTGTGGTTCTCAGCGACAGTTAACTATCTGCTATTCACCAAATCTGTTCTTAAACAAGACGACAGAGGCTGTGATGGCCACGTTATTTTTCAGTGGTATGCTTCTCTTACATTCCACTACAAGATACATGGGTTGATGCATGGCATGACACGTGACTGTTACCTTTCTAGTGCTGACTGCAGGAATGATCACTTCATCCAGCACACATAGTCTCCACACACTTGGATGCGCATCTTCCTGTCCACAGTATCTCATCTCGTCCAGCATAAACTTCTACAATCTACAATTGCCTGAGAAGGTTTCAAAAAGTCCCATCCGAGAATGATGTCATGACTACACTCTTGTAAAATGATGAATTCTAAGGGCTGTGTTTGACCACTTATACCCACACAAATGGTACATCTTCCTGTAGGTTTTACATATTTCCCATTAGCCGTCTTCAGCAGAGATGTTTAGCTGTTGACAAACATGGTTTTCTGCAACTGGCAATGGTACTTCTCTGAAATGACTGAATATGATGCTCCAGAGTCCACAAGAGCTTGGACTGGTCAGCCATCTATGAGGATATTGATGTAGTTTCCTATCATTTTGTAGTGATCGACAGTGGAGGATTTTTCTCTTCGGCATCCTCACCTACAATTGAGGTTGCACCCTTTAGTTTTCCAGATTGTGGCAGCTAGGTGATTGGCTGGAGCTTTTAAATGGCAATGGAGACCGTGATCGGCATGTTGGGGAGCATCCTCTCCAGTGGCTAGCTTGTGGCGATGGTAACCTACATCATGCTGCACCCACATCTTCTTGTTCATCTTAGTCGTCCCAGAGTTGGATCAAATATCTGCCACCTTTCTCAACAATAGTGCACTACATGTCACTACATGTTCCAGTCGTCTGCAGTGGAAACACACTGATTGGTTATCCTGTGTCCTCCAGATGTCAGTCTTCCTTGGGTCCCATCCTGAGTCTCGACTTTTTCACTGTTTTAAAAGGACATGAAGGACGAGAGATTGGGTTCAATGTCTATTCAACTTCCTCCCTTATGTCCTCTTGAAGCACATTGGTTTTTTGCTTGCTGTGCAGTCCAAGTGCCTTTTGAACTTCCTCTCTCACTATCTGACAAAGAATACTTATGAAATCAGTTGCTTCCTCCATCACAGACATTGATACAACATTTGGAAGTCGTTCAAACTTCTTGTGTGTAACTCTTTTTTGATGCATTGTCTCGATATGCTTGCGCCATTTTATGAAGTCGTCTGCTGTTGAAACTTCCTTCAGTAGTAGGGCTTGATACATGTCCTCAGCAACACCCTTCATGAGATATGCAACCTAGTCTTCCTCCTTCATTCTAGGATCCACTATTTTACACAACTCCAAGACGTCTTGAATGCAGAATGCTGTAGTTTCTCCGGGACACTGTGCCCTGCACTTTAATTTATCTTCAGCCTTGCACTTCTGTCGTTGTGTGTCGCCAAAATACTTGCGCAGTTCCACCTGGAATACTTCCCAACTTGTGAAATTCTCCTTGTTGTTCTCATACCATTGTTTGTCAGTGCCCTCCTAGCAGAATAATACTTTAGCCAAACATATGATGTCATCCCATTTGTTAAATTTGGCTATACCCTCATATACCTTCAGCCACTGGTTTGGATCTTGGCTATCATCACCAGAGAACCCGGAAGGATGTCTCATGTGGTGGCACACTGTTGCTGTCATCGTAACATCCTCTTCTTCTTCTGTCTCTGGTAGATTGCGATCTGTTGAATATGGCTCAAACTCGGGTTTCTCGCCACGTAAATGGTGGCTCTGTTGTTGCCTTATGGGAGCCACTCTGTCGTCAATAACATGTGCTATTACAAGATCCAGTACCCAGTATCTCCACCAGAATAATATAACATAGAAGAAGCTGTAATTAGGTGAATGATGAACACTAACTTCACTTAACAAAAGTTTATTCAGCACTTGCACATTCAGTGAACTGCCTCTGGCCAGAACACATACAGTATACATACAGCTACAGAACATTCCCGTACAATGATGCTTGACATTTGTGGATACTTCTAGAATGTACTCGAACCGAATATAGAAATTAAAATCATACAGTCCACGTGAGTTTTGAACTCATGACCCTCCATGCAACACTTTAGTATCATAACCACTACTCCACAGTGCTACTCAGCTTCTTCTGTGACACTATGTTGTCAATCAGTCTTTGACAGTTCTTGGTCACTTTCTTGGTCACTCTAGTTGGAAATTTTACTACTGTTGTCAAATTATAAGAATCAACTAGATGTTCTAGATCTGCTTTACCATTGCTTTCATTTAGGAAATCTACATTGAAATCACCTGTAATTATTAGATCCACGGATTTTGAGTACACTTGCGATAAGACAGAATCTAACTGGCTCAGGAACATCTTTATGTTACCTGAGGGAGCTGTGTATAGTGTTAACACTACAACTGTATGGTCACTTACAGTAATTTCTACGTCACATATTTCAGTATCTTGTTCAATACAGTGACTCTTTAAATTCAGTGTGCTATATGATGTTTTATTTTTTTAATAAATTACTACTCCACCATTCTGCATGATAGATCTACAGTAATGTGTGGCTAGACAATAACCACTGAGCTGTAAAATTTCAACATTTCTCATGTGGTGTTTACTAAAGTATAAAAACATCAGCCTCCTTTATCTCTTGTGGGTCATCCAAAACAACAGTAATTTCATTAACTTTGTTTATAAGTCCTCCTACATTATGGTGAAAAATTGTCATAGCTTTGGTATTTGCTGAAAGCGGCTGCTTTCGCCTAAAAAAGTATTTATGGGCTCAGAAACAACCGGCTCATTGTTAACGGTTTCACGGAAATTCTGAGCTTGAAAATTAGTCTGATGGAATTGCTGGAGTCATTTTGTTGATTTCTTTCATGATTGCTGCATTTAAAAGAGTACCTAAGGTTTGTTTAGCTGACCTGTTAAGATGCATACTGTGTCTGGTAAACAACTCTCTTTGAAAATTACTCGTATCTACAACACAAGTATTGCTAAACTGTTTACAAGTCTTTGCAAATTTAGAGTTCGTTTGAGAGACAGCTTCATTAATACAGGACTGTGGGATTAAGTCATGTCCCTTTGGAATATTCACAATAAATACCTTAGAATGCTGAAGCGCCGTTGACTTCTCCTTGAGTGATCGTGTAACCTCAAAACCTTCATTGCAGACTAAATTGATCAAACCACCTATTATAAACACATAATCGTTTTTTACTATTTCAGGATGACAGCCTGCTACAACTTCCTGAATTTTTGCACCAGGTTTCATGATTCCACAAACATCAGCACTAATAAAACCATCTTTTACCATTTCGGCCATACCTCTACCATGACTGTCTGCAAAAATATGAACATGCTATGTTCTTTTATTGACAGCAGAAATTTCTCTTCTCAACACTGGAAGTTCAGGCTTTAGCAAATCAAACATAACTTTTTTATGACAATTTACACTTTTTGGAACGTTTGCCAAGGTCGCTTTAACATTCAAATTCAGCTTTAGTTCTGAGTCACTCACTGGAAAACTGTTACTTAGAACAGAGTATATTAAATGTGTTTACATTCTCAAACCTTGTATCATTTACTGTCGGTGACATTTTTTAGCCTAATGCATTCCATTTGTTGGATACTTTCTTCCATTCAGCCAAATTGTCGGCATTCTTTTTCGGTAGATCATCCATGTTTTGCTTCAATTTCAGCTGCATATTTTCACACTTCAGGCTGTCATTTTCTCTTCTGAGGCTGTTGATTACACATTGTAAACTTTAAATACGTCCATTATATTTAACAATTTCACTTTTGCACTTCACACATGCTATCTTTTTAGCTGCATTGCTATAATTCATTTTAGCGAATATAGGACACACTAAAAAATGAGGTAGTATGTACACAAAGCAAAAGTAATTGAAAGCGGCCCCAAAGTACCATATTCCTTAGTGTTCATGGATACAGATAATCACTTTGGACCAAGAAGGCAATAGTGTCTGACAAAAACCAAATAAATTGAAGATTTCCATCAGTGGATTTGTCAAGTCCGTACACGGGCATCAAGATGCAGTTTCTTATGATGATCGCCCTTGCTCAGGAGCACCCAGGAAGATATCAGAACACCATGAAAAGTATTTGGTGGTGACCAGCGAACGCTGGTCCAACTGAGGCGCCAGGTGGAAATGGCATGGCAAGCCGTTCCACAGGACTACATCCAGCATCTCTACGATCGTCTCCATGGGAGAATAGCAGGAATCAGCAGTGGGACATCACCTGGCAGAAAACAACCTCCATTGTTACACAGCAGCAAGAAAACCACAGCTGCTTCCTGTTAACAATAAGAAAAGACATTGGACAGTAAGGGATTGCAAAAAAGTCTTATAGTCATATAGACTATACATTCCTTGCTAGGGTCCAGAATGGATTTTTATATTCTGATACAAAAGTCTATAATAGATTGCCACTGGACACCAGGTAGGAAACAGAAAATCCTCAAATATTTAAACACAAAAATAGAGGAATACCATACCTCATAAGTCACTCCTTGTACAACATATCTGAATACTTAGACTCAGGAATGTAAATTCTGCCTAATTCTAGTATTTTGATGGGTAAAAAATCTACTCATCAAGCAGCAGCAGTGGCACACACATATAAAAGGTATTCCATATGCAAGCTTTCGCAGCCAGTGGCTCCTTCTTCATGCAGAAGACTGAAGGGGAAGAAGGATGATTGAAGAAAAATGGCTGGTGAGATTTAAGAAAAGGAGTAGGGTTCAGAAATGTCACCTAAAACCTCATGTCAGGAGAGACTTACTAGATGGGAAGAATTTGTTGGAAACTACTCCAGTGAAGATTTGAAAACCTTTGAGGTTTCAGATAGACGTTCCCCTGCTGCTGCCTGCTGAGTAGATTTTTTATGTATGCACTTACATCATATTTTCAAAAATTGATTATTGTTATTGATAATTCTGGTGTTTGTATCAGATAGATCCTGATTTTTCCAGAAAGTAGGCAGCTAATAGTGGTCTGTGTAAAGTTAAAATGATTTGTTCAAATTATTAGATAGTAGTAACAGCTGGGTGACAATATAAGGAGGAGCTGTAGTTTTTTCAGAGTAATCAAGAAGTAATTCAAAGTTAATTTGCAGAATGTGGATTCCTTGGCAGCAGCTGTATTATGTATAGACCTGCTGCCCAATTGTGGCATACAAAAATTTTTTTTGGACAAGGACTCAAACCCAGGTTACCTGCTTTTCCTGCTTATCACTATCAGTCACCATAACCACTTTGGTTTGGCTATCCGTGCTCATTTCCTGGACTGGCCCAAACTTCAATATGACACCCTGTCTACATCCTTATATCATGGTCTACTGAATTCATCATCTAATGCTTGTAAAATTACTTGGATTCCCACGACATATGAAGTTGAGGAAAGAATACAAGAATGAACCACAACAACTGGGTATCCTAACCCATTTGTTCCTACAGAATGCACTGAACTGGCCATACCTTTCACCACTGAAAAGCAACTCTAATTCTTCACTATTGTACATGAATGTATTCACCAGTGTGAATATGGATAACCATCAGCTGTATAGTGCCAGACCAGGACTTGAACCCAGATTCCCCACTTATCACAGAAGATTGCTTTACCATTAGGCTATCTGAGCTGGATTCATGGCCAGACCAAAAATTCCATATGTCATCAACCATGAGCCTACAATCGGCAGTTGTACATTCATTATGTATATTCCTGTACAGAGGAGGCATTTTAAATAGAAAATCTCTTATCTGGTGTTGGCACAGAAATACGATGTTGCGGTGCCTGTGTTGTTCAGAAATACAAAGCTTTTCGACATGCATGCACATCCAAAGGAGCAGGCATTGCTGCAACTACAGCCATTATCAAATACATGAACTGTATTTGCAATTGCAATTATGAACAACCATCAGCTGTATAATGGAATGATGACAATGAAAATTTGGGCCAGACTAGGATTCAAACCTAGATTTCACGACATCGTGAGTGGTCCCCTTACCATTAGGATATCCAAGCACGAATCACAGCCAGATCCAAACTTCCATATGTTGTCAACCATGTGTCTGCTACCTGCACTTGTACATTCGTTATGTATATTCCTGTACAGGATAGACAATTTCAATTCAAAGTCCATGTCCAGTACAATTTCTTCCCACAGCTGCAGAAATGTGAGCTGATAAATGAAACAAGAAACATGTACCAAATGCCCCCAGTTGTTTTCGCAGAACCAAAGATAATAATATACAGAACTGCTCTTTTCTAGCCTACAGTGAGTGTACTGGGGTGATGTGGGGATATAGGGTGAGGCGGGGTGATGGATGGAGAGAGCCAGGAGGCACAGAGAGGGTTAGGAGGAAGCATCTAGCAGCTTGTGGGAGAGGTGGGGGGCCACCCATGGACTAGCTAGGCCTGCGGGTAGAGGGGACAGATACTGGGTGGGAGGAGGGTGGGGCAGCAAGTTACCTTAGGTTGAGGCCCTGGAGGCTATGGCAGTGAAGAATGTATTGTAAAGATAGCTCCCATCTCCACAGCTCAGAAAAGCTGGTGGTGATGGGTAGGATCCAGATGGCATGGGATGAAGCAGCCATTGAAATTCAACTTCTTGTGCTCTACTGCATGTTGTGTCCATGGGCGACCCACCTTGTTTTTGGCAACAGTTTGGCAGTGGCCATTCATTCTGGTTGACAGCAGATTGGTTGTCATACCAATGTAAAATGCTATGCAGTGGCTGCAGCAAAACTGATTTACAACATAGCTGCTTTCACAGTTGGCCCGGCCTCTGATGGAGTGGATAAGCCTGTGATGGGACTGATGTAGATGGTGCTGGGTGGGTGGATTGGGCAGGTCTTGCTTCTGGCTCTCCCACAAGGGTATGATTCCTGTGGCAGATGATTGTGGTAGGGAGTGACATAGGGATGGGCTAGGATGTTGTGGAGGTTGGGTGGGTGTTGGAACTCCACTTTTGGAGTGAATGGAAGTATCTTGGATAGGATGTCCCTCATTTCAGAGCACAATGATAGATAATTGAAACCCTGATAAAGGACATGAATCAGTTGTTCCACCCTGGATAGCATTGAGTGACAAGGGGGCCAGTCCTTTGTGGTTGGTTCTTGGGACGGATGTGAGGAACAGATGTGTGTGGGGATATGGCACAGGAGATATGTTTGTATATTACATCTGGAGGTTATTGCCCATCTTTAAAAGCTTTTGTGAGGCCTTCAGCACATTGGGTGAGGGAATTCTCAACACTGCAGATGCATATGTCATGGTTTGCCAGGCTGTAAGGGAAGGAATTTTTGGTGTGGAAGAGGTGGGCAGCAGTTTTCAAAGTGCAAGTACTACTGCTGATTGGTGGGTTAGATGTGGACTGAGGTGTGAATGGAGCCATCTGAGAGCAGGAGATCGACGTCTAGGATGGTGGCACAGTGGATGGAAGAGAAGGTATTGAGGTTGTGGAGGAATGAAGATTAATTGTCCTGTCCTTGGTTCCAGATTATAAATATGTCATCAATAATCCTGAACCAGAGTGGTTTGGGGTTTTGGGAAGCTAGGAATGTTTCCTAGAAGTGGCCCATGAAGAGCCTGGCAGAGGATGGTGCCATGCAAGTGCCCATGTCTATGCCACAGATTAGTTTGTATATCTTCCCTTCAAAGGTAAAGTAGTTATGGATTAGGATGTGGTTGGTGAATGAGGAATGAAGTGGAGGGCTTGGAATCTGTAGGGCATTGGGTAAAGCAGTGTTCAGTTGCAGCAAGAGGGATGTTGGTGTATAAGGAGGCTGCAGGTTGCATCTGCAATGACGAGTAGGGACCAGGGAGGTAAGGGTGTGGGGACGGTGTTGAGCCAGTGCAGGAAGTGGTTGGTATCTTTAATGTGGGAGGCTAGGTTTTGGACAATTGGTTGCAGATGTCAGTCAAGACGAGCAGAGATCCTTTTGGTGGGGGCACTGTAACCAGCCACAATAGGGTGCACAGGATTGTTAGGTTTGTGGATTTTTGGGAGCATGTAGAAGGTGAGAGCATAGGCTGTTGTTGCGGTGAGTAGGGAGATGGATTCAGGGGAAAGGTTCTCAGAAGGGTCTAAGGATTTCAGCAAGGATCGGATGGTATGGGGTCACTTTGACAGAGCTTTTAGGTGGAGGTGTCAGACAACTGATGGAGACCTCTGCCAGGTAGTCACTCTGGTTCATCTCAACAGTGGTGATACCTTTGCCTGCTGGAAGGATGATCAGGTCAGGATCTGTTTTTAGGTTCTGTAGGGCAGACCTTTCTTCTGCTGAAAGGTTGTTGTTCTTAGGGAGGGATCTAAGGAAGGATGGTGAGGCTGGATTGGAAGTTAGGAATTCCTGGAATGAGACCAGGAGATTGATAAGTGGGAGTGTGAGAGGGTCACAGTTGGATGGTGGTGCAAATTGGAACAGGCAGGGTTCGCTGTTAGGATTAGATTGGCTTTGGTTGGAAGATCTGATGGCAAAGAAGTATTTCTGTTGTAGGGAGTGGAAGAAGGTGAGTAGATCTTTCATAAGTCCAACATATCTAAACCTGGGACTAGGGCTGAATGTGAGGGCTTTGATTATCTATCATCATGCCTTGAAATGAGGGACATCCTACCCAAGATATTTCCATCCCCACCCAAAGTGGTGTTCTGCTGCCCATCCAACCTCCACAACATCCTAGTCCATCCCTATGCCACTCCCACACCCAACCCGTGCCACAGCAATCATACCCTTGTCGAAGACCCAGATGCAAGACATGCCCAATCCACCCACCCAACACCACCTACTCCAGTCCCATCACAGGCTTATCCTACACCATCAGATGCTGGGCCAACTGTGAAAGCAGCCATGTTATATACCATTTCTGTTGCAACCACTTTTAACAGCCTCCTTTGTTATGTACAATTGGGTGAACATTAATTGTAATAAATGTTCATGGAGTAAAAATATTGGCAAGTCTAGTGGTAGTTTTAAAGAAAAAATACTCATCTCATCTTCTATTTTTTTATGGTTCTTCTTAAATTTGTTGCTTGAATTTCTTTCTGGCTGAAACCCAGATTCTCTTGTAGTTCTGGAAACCGTATACATTGATGTGTTTCTTGTAATAACAAAGATGACAAACGGATTCATATATAATTTTCATTTTTAATAGTCCTAGATGTGTTGCTGCCATCAATTACAATGTTCACCCAGTGAAATTCATTCCATTTATACGCGACTCCATAAAACTTTACATCTCTCCTTCCTTCCTTCCTTTCTTCCCGCCAGACAACATACAATACAGCACACACCCAGTTAACATCATTCCAAAGTGCACCAGTAAAGAGATAGTCATACTAAGATTAAAACATAGAACATGAAATCAAAAATAATTTACAGAAAATGAAATTCACTCAACAGCTCAATAGAACAGTTATGATAACATACATTCATATAAACAAAATTTATCTTTTTGTAGTGCAGTAATTTTATGAAATTTGATTTTTACATCACAGGGGTTAATTGTGTTTGTAGACATATACTATTATACAGTCAGAGTTTAAAACATTTCAAGTAAGATCAAAAAAAGGATAAGATCATAAATTTAAGAATACGCATGGTCCAAATGGCTTATTCCATGTTACACTCCCCTTGAGTGTTTTGCTTGCATTCCAGTGCAAGGGAAGGTCTCTCAGGCATGCATAATGTTTACAAATTTGAAAAGTAGAACATGCAGTAAAACAAGTGTTTACAAAATATCATTGTAGGTTTCTGTGGCTTAAATAGCTGAAAGCTGGTAAAAAGAGGCATCTGGTGTGCATTGGATCGGTTGGTGGTATCCGATGGCTCTTCCTACTGCTGATGGTCTTGATGATTTTTTAGGAGTGGACACAACTCCCAGGGTATTTCCTACAACATTTCACAGTGTATCAGCTTCAGAAACCAAAGTTTCCTATCACATATATGAAATATTTCATGAGAAAATTGCAAGATAAACAAGGCTCTCAGAATCTGAATTTCAGAAAAGAAAAAACAGAGAAATATCAAAATGACTTCTTAACTAATTTGAAGTTAAGTGAAAAGAATACTCAGCAAACCCTTAGGCAAAAGCAAATACTAGCTCAATTTGGAAAAAAAAAAAAAAAAAAGAAAAAAGAAAAAATGGAAAAGGTTACGTCTCACCAAAAAAAATAAAAATAAAATAAAAATCAGATTTTGTCAGATGTAATTATGCTGTTGAATTTTTTACAAATACTAATTAGCAATATTAAAAAAAAAAATGTACTAAGACAAAATCGTAAAGCAAATATTTATGTATTAGGGGGTAGCAAGACTAAAACTAACACTCAACAATCAGTAAATTTTAACTTGGATGCAGAAAATAATAATATAAATGATTTGTTCTATTATACACTTGGCTTCCTAAAGATACTCATTTTTTTTTGGAAAAGTTAATACTATTTTGAAAATAGTCTTTTCTGTTACTTTCATCATAACTGTAAAATATGGTACCACTTGCAATATTGTAGATTATGATACCAATTTCACTACTGATAAATGTGATGCCATATCTCATAAGCAAGTCCTTTGTGCCTTTTTGGCACTGCCATGGCTTACAATACCATTTTACATTGTCAGTAGTTCATGAAACACTGTGTGCAGCATACACACTACTAAAATGTCAAAGCACTGGATAAAGTTCTGTGTGCTACATAAGCACTACTCAGTTCCAGGATACTAGATTATGTGTATAGTAGTTCAAATATAAGTCTGGTGTGCTAATGTGGCACAACTTCAATTTGGGATACCATACGGTAAAATCTATCACATAACTGAAAGTTCTTTATGACAATTTAAGTTCAAGTCCAGTTGAGGATACCTCGTAGTGTTTTTAAACACACAGCCAAGTTCACTCTTAATTTGGTTCAACTCATGGTTGAGGATAATATACAACATCAATGAAATAACATATTTATAAGCACTATGGTAAATGTCCATAGAACATGTCATGTAACTAACTCTTAAAGCAAAAAAACGAAAATGTCCTCCCCAGATCATGGGGTTAAATAAAATTTAGATACCATTTTTAGTTGAAAATTCACTTAAGGCTACATAGAACTGGAAAAAGTCCACTTAGGCAATACAAAAAATTATATACTGTACACAAATGATATTATGTATCAAATTCTGGGAAGCAAGTGGTCACAGATTTCAATAACTCTGCTGATATCTTTTACACACTTAGGTGAAAGTAGTATTTGTTTGTTTCAGAGTTCTGTGTCATAGACATCTACGAAAATTGCATGGTGCCTTCTGCATTATTTACAAGTAGTTCAAAGACAAAGAATAGTATACATATATTACTAGTTATCAGACAGTATCTTCAAGGTGTTTACAAAAATGATAAAATGTTATGCAGTTTGTTATGTGGTGTGGGTATAGTATTCAATGCCAAAGTAGTCTTTGTACCTGTTAGTATCATTCAGGAATCACCCCCATACTCATATTTGGGTACATAAATAACAAGACAACAAAGAAAATACGTAATAACACTAAGATATTTACAAGTCACTGTGTGGGATACAGTTGTGTTGAAACACTTAAAAACTACAATTACTGTAAAATGTTGATCATTACACTGTATGGTTGTAACACTTGGTGCATGTCAAGTATAAGATGAATTCAGTATAAAGTCTTCCATCTGGGGTAAAATGATTCAAAAACATAGTATATTCCTCATCACGTTTTTAGAAAAGTAACATATAACTCCCACCTCTCATTATATTTTCAGAAACAGTAAGAGAACAGTTATACACTCCTGGAAATGGAAAAAAGAACACATTGACACCGGTGTGTCAGACCCACCATACTTGCTCCGGACACTGCGAGGGCTGTACAAGCAATGATCACACGCACGGCACAGCGGACACACCAGGAACCGCGGTGTTGGCCGTCGAATGGCGCTAGCTGCGCAGCATTTGTGCACCGCCGCCGTCAGTGTCAGCCAGTTTGACGTGGCATATGGAGCTCCATCGCAGTCTTTAACACTGGTAGCATGCCGCGACAGCGTGGACGTGAACCGTATGTGCAGTTGACGGACTTTGAGCGAGGGCGTATAGTGGGCATGCGGGAGGCCGGTTGGACATACCGCCGAATTGCTCAACACGTGGGGCGTGAGGTCTCCACAGTACATCGATGTTGTCGCCAGTGGTCGGCGGAAGGTGCACGTGCCCGTCGACCTGGGACCAGACCGCAGCGACGCATGGATGCACGCCAAGACCGTAGGATCCTGCGCAGTGCCGTAGGGGACCGCACCGCCACTTCCCAGCAAATTAGAAACACTGTTGCTCCTGGGGTATCGGCAAGGACCATTCGCAACCATCTCCATGAAGCTGGGCTACGGTCCCGCACACCGTTAGGCCGTCTTCCGCTCACGCCCCAACATCGTGCAGCCCGCCTCCAGTGGTGTCGCGACAGGCGTGAATGGAGGGACGAATGGAGACGTGTCGTCTTCAGTGATGAAAGTCACTTCTGCCTTGGTGCCAATGATGGCCGTATGCGTGTTTGGCACCATGCAGGTGAGCGCCACAATCAGGACTGCATACGACCGAGGCACACAGGGCCAACACCCGGCATCATGGTGTGGGGAGCGATCTCCTACACTGGCCATACACCACTGGTGATCGTCGAGGGGACACTGAATAGTGCACGGTACATCCAAACCGTCATCGAACCCATCGTTCTACCATTCCTAGACCGGCAAGGGAACTTGCTGTTCCAACAGGACAATGCACGTCCGCATGTATCCCGTGCCACCCAACGTGCTCTAGAAGGTGTAAGTCAACTACCCTGGCCAGCAAGATCTCCGGATCTGTCCCCCATTGAGCATGTTTGGGACTGGATGAAGCGTCGTCTCACACGGTCTGCACGTCCAGCACGAACACTGGTCCAACTGAGGCGCCAGGTGGAAATGGCATGGCAAGCCATTCCACAGGACTACATCCAGCATCTCTACGATCATCTCCATGGGAGAATAGCAGCCTGCATTGCTGCGAAAGGTGGATATACACTGTACTAGTGCCGACATTGTGCATGCTCTGTTGCCTGTGTCTATGTGCCTGTGGTTCTGTCAGTGTGATCATGTGATGTATCTGACCCCAGGAATGTGTCAATAAAGTTTCCCCTTCCTGGGACAATGAATTCACGGTGTTCTTATTTCAATTTCCAGGAGTGTATGTCTCAAGTGTATAGTCTGATACAGTAAGTAGTTCAATTTAGAAAGCCTTTTGAGTACTGAATACATCAACCATCAAGTGTTCAGATGTGTTGTTATGGCTTACCTGATATGATTCAACGTAAGAATAAAAAAATTTCAGAAGTTCAGAAATTAACTTTTTTCACTTCTCATTACCTTTCAACAGTGTACAAGTATGTAGTGGTGTATAGGTACAGTTGTTGATTCACTAAAACATTCTCCAGTTTACTTCCTATTTTCAAGTGTCATGTTCTTCACATTAATTACCAACAACATGCTTAATCACTTTTCAGTGTACAGATTACTGGCATGTTGCCTAATTACAAAAAATGTCTCACTTCACATAGAATCAACCTTTCTGCATAAATATAACTGAGTATTTACTTGTATCTGTTACTTCAAATCAAAAATAACTTGCATTACAAACCTTGATGACTATATGTGTCTTTCATAAACTTCCTCCACGGTAAGAAAAAACAGGTTCCCTAACCAGTCTCTACCTAACATCATTCTCCTCATTACATCAATAATACATCAGTACTTCATTAAATACATCAAATATCTCCTCAGTTCATGAACATAATAACTCCATCTCATAGCCTCATAATATCACCTCATTTCTCCACTAAATACTCCATAATAATAATCACCTAAGAAAAATCACCTGCTTCATCTTACACAATAGATCAACCTCACAAAATAAAATCGCACAGCAGCATACCTCACAACTGATATAGCATTTCCTCTAACAACAGAAACAGACATTACTCTATTTACATGTTTTATTACTTTACTGTATGTAATCATTGCGTTGCTTACACAACTCATTACTGTATACAATCATATTACTTCAACTTAAGGGTGAGAAAGGTAATACTCCCTACAATCATTTCATTACTTTCAAATACACTTCACTAGGCAACTGTACTTTCCCTTGTTTCATTATACAAACACTTTGAAAATTAGTGCATGACACTAAATATCTCAGGTGTTGTCTTCTACTAATAGCTATATATATAGTTCCTCAAAATTTACCAAAAATTGTGTATACATTGTGTACAAATCTCATTACCCTTGCAATTATGCATCCTTTTACACTTACATGTTTACTGGTTACACAGGGTGTTCAACATAATTTGATATACTTGTGCAATTTGTAAAATTCCATTACCTTACCTTTTTAGTATAATTTTCCCACCCTGATAATTTCTAGAATTATTTGGATTCCTGTCATTCCTCCCCAGCATGTTGTTGTTATGTCCTTGGTTAAAATTATCATTACTATTTGTATTTCTATTATGATTGTGATTACTCCAGTTTGGCCTCCTCAAATCAGTGCTATGTTGGCCAAACCTGTTATATGCCCAGTCCAACTTTTCTACATATCTCAGGAGCTGGTCTACAGAATCATCTGGCCCATAAATTAATCCCATTTGAATTCTTTCTAGTAGCCTTATCTTAAGTGCATCTATTTGAGTTAATTCATCAAAAGGTTGGTCTAAGTGTGCAAGTTTCATGATCTGGTCTTTGCAAAACTCTTTCATATCCACTCTCTCTCTACTCCCTGTACATCGGACCATTTAACAACTCACTCTTTATCCTTGCCTGTTCAGTATCAAACCAAACCTTTTTCAAGAAACAGTTTTCAAATTCATCTATGGATAAATTGCTACAGTCAAGTTGGTTGGTCCATGACAAGGCTTCCCCTTTGAATGTACTTTTAGTAAACTTAATTTTTAATTCATCACTCATACCAGGGAGAAAACTATCATGGCAATGTTGTATAAAATCAATTGGATGAAAATGTTTGTCACCAGGGAAACACTTTAGTAGCATAGTAGGATAGCTTGGGTGTCCTACATTACAGAATGTTTTTAGACAAGCCCAACCTTGTAACTGTTGTGCTTGTGTTTTGGTAATAGTGATATCACTATGTAAGTCTGACTCATTTGAGTCCATTATCTCGACCATCTTCTGAACTTTTTCATCTACATTTGGGGCAACACTGACTATTTTTCATTTAGCTTATTCATAAATATTACAACTTGTTAACTAGTGTCTCCAACAGCATCTTTACATCTAACTTCAACAGAATGTATCTCAGATTTGAGATCCTCATCTACTTCCTCTATTTTTGTCTCTAAAGATTGTATTTTGGACTCTGGAGCCTTTACTCTCCCCTCTATTTTTTCACACATTCATCTATAGCTTTCACTTGAGAAAATGAACTAACTAAGTCTTTTTAACATTAGAAATTTGTGCATTAAGCTCTGCTCTAATGAGATTATGTTATGAGACTATTGACTTTTCAAGTTTTTCACAATTTTTTCCATTGATGACAGTTTTTTTCACATTTTTCAATATTTTTTCCATTGATGACATTAATGCAGTAAACATGTCTTGTAAATAGCAGGTATGCTCATAGCCCTGGGTTTCTCAGTCAGCATTGTTTCACTTACATGCAACTGTTATTGTTTCTCACAGTCTGAACTCGAATCTAATATGCTACTGTCTAAAAATCCCGAGTCTGCACTGATTTCATTTAACTAACACATCCTGAAACCTGTCTTTATTGGCTATGTCCTGTTTAATGTCACTAGTTGAAGCTAGTAGGTTTAGCATATTTATTTCACTGTTCTGAGCATGATTCTTTTTTTGGAAAGTTGTTCGTAAATTATCAGTGCAAGAAAAAACTGGTAAAATGTTCACACAACACTGCACTGAGAAAATACAAAAATAAATATTTTAATTGGTTATTATTGCCCTGGATTGGATAGGTGGCATCAACTTTGGTAATAATGCTTCAACCTTTTACAACCATGTATGTCCATAGTGTTGTGTCATTCCAAAACTTCTCCACATGTACTATGTCGAACTATATCTAATTTAAAATCATTCCACTTTGCAACACAATTATATGCTTTTTGATCACCTGAAACATAAACACTGTCAAAAATCCAAATGTACAATTATCCTGGTCGCAATGGCACTACTTTAACGACCTCCTTGACATCTCTCCTTCCTTCCCACCAGACAATATGCAATCCAGCTCGCACCCAGTTAACATTGTTCCAAAGTATGTCAGTAAAGATATAGTCATACTAAGATCAAAATATAGAACATTAAATCCAAAATAATTTACAGAAAATGAAATTCCCTCAACAGCTCAATAGAACAATTAAGATAACATATATTCACATAAACAAAATTTATCTTTTTATAGTGCAGTAATTTTATGAAATTTGATTTTTAAATCATAGGGGTTAATTGTGTAAGCATGGCATACACTACTATACAGCCAGAGCTTAAAACATTCCAAATAAGATTGAAAAAAGGATAAGATTGTATATTTGAGAATATACATGGTCCAAATGGCTTACTGCATGTTACAAACCGCACAGCAGTTTACGCCGGAATGACAACCAACCAGCTGTCAACCAGAGTGAATGGTCATCACCAAACTGTTGCCATAAATAAGGTGGACCACCCAGTGGCACAATTTGCAGCAGAGCACAACATGTGAGATTTCAATGGCTGCTTCATCCCATCCCATCTGGATCCTCCCCATCACTGCCAGCTTTTCTGAACTGTGCAGATGGGAGCTATTTTTACAGCACATCCTTCGCCGCCAAAGACTCTATGGCCAAACCTAAAATAACTTGTTGTGCATGTTTCTCCCATGAGCTCAAAAAATAAACTTCATTCCAGAAGCTAGCAAATTTCTGTATCTTTCGTTTGTGTACCTACTGATGCAACACTTCTGCCTTTTGGTGAGTCATCTCCTGTATTCCTACATAATTCAATACATTATCAGTTTGAAGAAAGTCAGGACACATAGTGGATATTGACAAATAGCAAGTATGCTCATAGTCCTTTTTCAGCAAATCTCAAAACTATTTGACTGTTCTCTGCAATTCTCCTTGCAACCAAACATGCCAGGTGGCTCTGAGTTCTAAAAACTTTCTGATATCATTATATCATTGTTGTATAATGTTTCTTTCTCATGTTACCACCAGTATCAGAAACTATTAAAATGATATACAGAAAGCATTCACACATATCTGAAAATTATCTGCATGACAACAAAGTAACATGTATAAATCTCAAACAACCTAAACTCTTGTCGGATGATTCCATTGTAGGTAGTAGGTTCCTATTATAAAGTGGTAACAATAGTAAATTTGGTGATCAATCAACACAGCTTTTCAATATTTTTATGTTTTTTTAGTAATAAAGAAGGCATTCTTTTCTCCAAGCCTCTCCTTTTTATGAAAATAATGTGAGTTGCCCTCCACTTGTATCCCAGATCATATCCTTGATGCAGTCTTGGCTTTCAGGCATCTCTTTTGCATTGTTTCAAGAATTACATGACTCTACTATTGTTATGTTTGTGTTTTAAGTACATTTCCTGTGTAGACTGCTGTCTGAAACTTCTTGCTCTATTTAAACCAATGGGTTGTGAATTTTCCAGGTTTCACTAGATTGCAGGCCAGTTTTCCTCAGAATGTTTGAAGAATCTGCTGTCTTCATCATGTTCATGAATCACTCATATATCATACATTCAATGAGCTGAGAAGAGAAACTGATAATTCCCTGTTTTACCAGAATCAAATAACCTTTCCAGACATCTTTATTGCAATTTCATTTGTCATTAATTAATTCAATCATACATACACTGAATCTGGAAGTGGACAATGTGACTTTGCAGTCAGAGTCATCAGAAAGGGGTAATGACCCTATCTCATGGTTATCTCGCAGTCAAGACAGCAAGAGATGGAAACAGACACAAACATCAACACCTGAGTTTGGTCAATAACATGTAGGTACCATAGTGGGTGAGAGGTTGTTTAACAATCCAGGATCTTGCTCTTTTGTTAGCAAAACAACAGCAACACTGTTTCAGTTTGTTGCCCGACAATCCCACCATGTAGCATGAGCATTAAGATCACTGCAAATCAGGTAAGGTGACTGAGATTACAAGATATGTTTGTACCATACATCATTTGATATGCATTTTCACAGTGGACAGCAATATGACATGTTTGATAATGAGCCAAATGGTGATGTGATACCATTAGGCAGAGTGGTGGTCATACTATACACAATGTGACATAGCAAGATGGATTCTTCCCATCTGTTATGTTTTTCTATTCTCATAATTAACATTTTTTCCTATTTTTTGTCTTATTTTCCACACACTGACCTCTTGGCACATAACAATACAATACAATACTCCATCTGAACAGGACTCACATCCAGCCATCCTGATTTAGGTTTTCAAAGATTTCCCTAAATCGCTCCAGGCAAATGCCGGGATGGTTCCTTTGAAAGGGCACGGCCATCTCCCTTCTCCATCCTTCCTTATTCCGATGAGACCAATGACCTTGCTGTCTGGTCTCCTCCCCAAAATAACCCAACCCCCAACCCTGGACTCACAAGGCCCAGTGGTTCCAACTGACTGCTGTGTCATCCTCAGCTGATGGGCATTGCTGGACGTGGGTATAGAGGGGCATGTGGTCAGCAGACTGTTGTCAGTTTTAGGGACCAGAACCAATACTTCTAGATCAAGTAGCACCCTTATTGGCCTCACAAAGTTGGCATTAGCATGTAACACATACTTAAAAATCTCAATCTCTTAGTTAGGCTCAGTTTCACTTGCACTTATTATTCAAACTCTCATTTTGATTGTACTGACTCCAGGAATACCATTAGTATGGCTACAGAATATGTTAATTAAAAGTTACAGCTAATTGAAGTCAACACTGTAGTTTGATATGTGAAAAACTTTGTGAGCTAAGGAGCATAATTCCATATAATGGCCCATACTAATAAAAAGTAAATCATTTTGGCTCCCATGTAAAGAATTTGAAATTATCTAAAACAAACTATCTTCCAAAATAATTAAACTTGTAGTTCAGAGCCATCACCATTTTCCTCTGCAGATATTGTCTGAGCCACTGTTAGATTCTCAACTCTGACCTACTTTTATTACCTTAATTTTTCTGTACAATGTGATGTGCAACATTCATTCATTAACTCACTGATTATTAATTTCATGTACTCCAACATTCTGATGACTTAAAGTGTGAGTGTGGATGTGGGTTATGTTGGCTTATTCCCCCAAACCACTTTCCACTTCTTTACGAGATGACTTACTTCGAATTTGCAGCCATTCTTCTTTAGTGAATAGCCAGCTGCTGGAAATCCTCTTGACTTCTTCTCTGTCAAATAATGCTAGGTACAGGAATTTTTAGACACTTTCTGCTTATGAAATTAGTAGGCATACAAACTTTACTTTTCTTCAGCTAACAATGTATTTGACCTCCATACACAATAAAAATTTCACTTTCCACATGTAACTTCCTGCAAGTCTCTCATACAGCTGGACATTAGAAACAAATTGAGTTTCAGTTAAAAGAAAGTTGACTTGGATACCATGACATTTCTTAACACGACTCATAAAATGAGTCTTGCCTCTAACAAGATTGCGTCAAGAGTATACAGGAGTACTTTTTCAACTGTATTTGTTTTAATAACGATAGTCAATCTCACAATAAGCACAGAGCTGCATATAAACTCCATGGTTCTTCCTTACACACTCACTAAAACATCTATGGATTGAACGACAGGTATTTGTCGGAGCCATCCGACTGCCGCATTTACTATCTACCCGCGACTGATTTTAAATCTGCACACACAAACATGTGACGTGCAGTGGTAGGATTCTACAATTCCACACTCATATCCAGAATATCATGTTTTCGAGATGGTAGAACGATGAGTGGTTCTAGAATTTACACAGAGATTGTCGAATCACACTACTTTGTGCTAATTTGCAGTACAGCATTCATACATATAAACATGGGGATTCATATTTTGCTATAAGCATAGTATCTACATATTTTTCTAAATTTCTGACCAGCAACATTTTCAATAAGCCAAAATCAAATCAACAGCTCCAAGTACAAATATCGTGGCCAAACTGAATTATGATGTTCACCAGAATTTTTACTTCAGTATTTTTCTCCTGTATAAAAATCATGTCTTTAGCACTGCAACTTTAGCAGCAATACCAATCTTCAGGATGTCATAAGTCATCTAAGGAACTCTCTCACTGATGAATAGAACTCCAAGTTCTGTTACAACGTTCTTCGTGGGAAAATGGTAGCACAATTAAAATCACAATTGTAGTTACAATGTTTGTACAGGAAAAGTTTCTGATTACAAGTGTGTGCTATTTAGCTTCCTTACTATTAATTTGGAAGCAGTGCCATCGAAGGTTGGTTGTTGTCAATAATAGCTGACCTCATTGTAGACATGATCATCAGTATGAGTATAACCAGTGATCTTGCCTAGAATAGTGATTGATAAAAAGGTGTGCAAATGGGTTCCAAGTTTGCTATGTTTATAGTTTGTAGCAGTAAGTAAGTTCTTAAGTGATCACATACACAAGTCAGACATTAAAAATGCAGAATGCAATGCAACATACTCCTCCCTGGAAACAGTTAGAACTCAATGGTACTCAAATAATGAAAGGAAGACCCATAAAAGGAGAAGGAATCATCCTCATATATAGTAAATAGAGCAAAGGAATTCCTCAACTGAGGTTGAGCACACTAGGGCTGTAAGAGTGCTGAAATTCAAGCTAGATTAATGAACCTTGAATGCAATCCCAACCTATGCTGACTGAAATGCCATAATAAGTTAACCTAAGAAAACAGGCAGGATATATCTGAACAGTTTTCCCATACTGGAGATCACAAGCAGACAGTCGGAATTCATCTGTTGGCATATCAAAAATTTTAGCAGGTGCAGATCTGAAATGTGACTGAATCAAGAGAAAAATTTCAAAATTATATTCTGTTAACAGCTGATGTGAATAACGTTAAGATGTGACAGAAAATGTTTCTGCATACTCTCTATTACAGATATGTGGGTAAGAACTGCCATGATAAAACTGGGAGCAGATGGAATTTAATTGTTTGATATGAGAGGAAAACTTGAAATAAAGAAGTCAGTGCAAGAGCATATAAATGGCTTCCTTTGTGTAGAGTCACATTACACAAGGAAAGAAACATGCAGAAAATATAAGTACCTTGATGCCAAACTGAGCATAACAAAGAAGCACAAAATGTAATGAGGATGGTATCTTGCACTGTTAGCTGCAACAGGCAGAACACATGCTTTGTTGGTGCTGCTTATTTTAGTGATTTTGACCAAGATGAACTCATGCTGCAGTGTTCTTCTGCAGCATTCTTGTGCATAAGTGTGCACAGAGTCAGCTAAGTGAAAAATCTGTGTAATGTGTAGGTTTGTTTATAAATTAAAGTTGACTTTGGAATTTGCCTTTGTGTGAGACCATGTGTATAAGATTCTTGAGTGTCACATACGATGGTTGGAACTTTAATAATGGCAACTATTCTTTACATTTCATTTTGTATTACCATTTATCATTGCAGCTATGGCAGCAATTCATTAATTCTTCCTTCATCAAACAGGATCTAATAACCCGTTAGGGCTAAACAGAGATATCGAAAAAATCCCATTTCACCCATACTTTACTTTCAAGGATTCTATCATATTTGTATTAATAACATCGTTATTAATGATATGAATATAATAGAGGGAAACATTACACGTGGGAAAAATATATCTAAAAAGAAAGATGATGAGACTTACCAAACAAAAGCGCTGGCAGGTAGATAGACACACAAACAAACACAAACATACACACAAAATACTAGCTTTCGCAACCAACGGTTGCCTCGTCAGGAAAGAGGGAAGGAGAGGGAAAGACAAAAGGATATGGGTTTTAAGGGAGAGGGTAAGGAGTCATTCCAATCCCGGGAGCGGAAAGACTTACCTTAGGGGGAAAAAAGGACATGTATACACTCGCACACACACACACATATCCATCCGCATATACACAGACACAAGCAGACATTTGTAAAGGCAAAGAGTTTGGGCAGAGATGTCAGTCGGGGCGGAAGTACAGAGGCAAAGATGATGTTGAAAGACAGGTGAGGTACGAGCGGCGGCAAATTGAAATCAGAAGTTAGTGGAGATTGAGGCCTGGCGGATAGCGAGAAGAGAGGATATGCTGAAGGGCAAGTTCCCATCTCCGGAGTTCTGACAGGCTGGTGTTAGTGGGAAGTATCCAGATAACCCGGACGGTGTAACACTGTGCCAAGATGTGCTGGCCATGCACCAAGGCATGTTTAGCCAGAGGGTGATCCTCATTACCAACAAACACTGTCTGCCTGTGTCCATTCATGCGAATGGACAGTTTGTTGCTGGTCATTCCCACATAGAAGGCTTCACAGTGTAGGCAGGTCAGTTGGTAAATCACGTGGGTGCTTTCACACGTGGCTCTGCCTTTGATCGTGTACACCTTCCGGGTTACAGGACTGGAATAGGTGGTGGTGGGAGGGTGCATGGGACAGGTTTTACACCGGGGGCGGTTACAGGGGTAGGAGCCAGAGGTAGGGAAGGTGGTTTGGGGATTTCATAGGGATGAACTAAGAGGTTACGAAGGTTAGGTGGACGGCGGAAAGACACTCTTGGTGGAGTGGGGAGGATTTCATGAAGGATGAATCTCATTTCAGGGCAGGATTTGAGGAAGTCGTATCCCTGCTGGAGAGCCACATTCAGAATCTGATCCAGTCCCGGAAAGTATCCTGTCACAAGTGGGGCACTTTTGGGGTTCTTCTGTGGAAGGTTCCGGGTTTGAGGAGATGAGGAAGTGGCTCTGGTTATTTGCTTCTGTACTAGGTCGGGAGGGTAGTTACGTGATGCAAAAGCTGTTTTCAGGTTGTTGGTGTACTGGTTCAAGGATTCCGGACTGGAGCAGATTCGTTTGCCACGAAGACCTAGGCTGTAGGGAAGGGACCGTTTGATATGGAATGGGTGGCAGCTGTCATAATGGAGGTACTGTTGCTTGTTGGTGGGTTTGATGTGGACAGATGTGTGAAGCTGGCCATTGGACAGGTGGAGGTCAACGTCAAGGAAAGTGAGGGCTGCTCCAGTCTGGAATCCTTGAACCAGTACACCAACAACCTGAAAACAGCTTTTGCATCACGTAACTACCCTCCCGACCTAGTACAGAAGCAAATAACCAGAGCCACTTCCTCATCTCCTCAAACCCGGAACCTTCCACAGAAAAACCCCAAAAGTGCCCCACTTGTGACAGGATACTTTCCGGGACTGGATCAGATTCTGAATGTGGCTCTCCAGCAGGGATACGACTTCCTCAAATCCTGCCCTGAAATGAGATCCATCCTTCATGAAATCCTCCCCACTCCACCAAGAATGTCTTTCCACCGTCCACCTAACCTTCGTAACCTCTTAGTTCATCCCTATGAAATCCCCAAACCACCTTCCCTACCCTCTGGCTCCTACCCCTGTAACCGCCCCCGGTGTAAAACCTGTCCCATGCACCCTCCCACCACCACCTATTCCAGTCCTGTAACCCGGAAGGTGTACACGATCAAAGGCAGAGCCACGTGTGAAAGCACCCACGTGATTTACCAACTGACCTGCCTACACCGTGAAGCGTTCTATGTGGGAATGACCTGCAACAAACTGTCCATTCGCATGAATGGACACAAGCAGACAGTGTTTGTTGGTAATGAGGATCACCCTGTGGCTAAACATGCCTTGTTGCACGGCCAGCACATCTTGGCACAGTGTTACACCGGCCGGGTTATCTGGATACTTCCCACTAACACCAACCTGTCGGAACTCCGGAGATGGGAACTTGCCCTTCAGCATATCCTCTCTTCTCGCTATTCGCCAGGCCTCAATCTCCGCTAATTTCTGATTTCAATTTGCCGCCGCTCATACCTCACCTGTCTTTCATCATCATCTTTGCCTCTGTACTTCCGCCCCGACTGACATCTCTGCCCAAACTCTTTGCCTTTACAAATGTCTGCTTGTGTCTGTGTATATGCGGATGGATATGTGCGTGTGTGCGAGTGTATACATGTCCTTTTTTCCCCCTAAGTTAAGTCTTTCCGCTCCCGGGATTGGAATGACTCCTTACCCTCTCCCTTAAAACCCATATCCTTTTGTCTTTCCCTCTCCTTCCCTCTTTCCTGACGAGGCAACCGTTGGTTGCGAAAGCTAGTATTTTGTGTGTATGTTTGTGTTTGTTTGTGTGTCTATCGACCTGCCAGTGCTTTTGTTTGGTAAGTCTCATCATCTTTCTTTTTAGATATATAACATCGTTATTAATTATATAATGTTTAATTAATCCTTACCTTCTAGGAGACCCAGATAATTTTGTACCCACTAATCCATTAGCAACACCAGTCCATATTCAACCAGAATGATATTTCTTATTTGCATATGCAATTCTACCATCAATTCCTAACAAGTTAGGAGGTGTTATTGCACTATTCTTATCAACTAGAATCTTAATAATTTTACCATTCTATAATAAAACACCATTCCGAGGTGTCCAATTTCATCCTATTAATCAGATTCTATTCTGAATCATAGTAGTTGTCGTATGTTTATTAACATGAACTGGTTAACGACCAGTTGAAGAGCCTTACATCATAACAGGGCAAATGTTAACAATTATCTACTTTACATACTTCTTAATTAATGTCCATGTTGTAATTACCTCATGTTGTAATTACCTCAAAACGTTTTAGGAAACTAGTAGTATTTACAATAGGTTTTTGTGTTGCAGTAATACAAATCTTGTTTTGTGTATTTGTTTCAATTCTTAAAGGAAATTAGCAACATTTCAGCTCAAGAGATTAAAAGATAATCAGCAGGCTTAATTTAAAGTTATTTGTTCATTGCCTTATAGCACATTGCTCAAGCCAAATTGCAGCCCCACTGTGAATGCTGTTCTCAAACATGGGATGATTTCATAAGCAGCTGGAGATCACCCTGACTACTGTCAAATGATTGGCAGCTACTGTGAATCAGTGTGTTGGAAGAGCTCCTGCAAGCCGTGTAACCTGTGATACTTGTACCAGGGGTACCTCACATACTATCCTCTCCCATGGATCCTGTCTCCTCTGCAGAAAGTACAGGACCTGTCAGTCATCCACTTGACAGTGAGTGGCATGTTTATGGTAGATATAGGCATCCTGTACAAGGTGGACGGGGACCAGGGAGGACTCAGGATGTTGTACCAATTCCCCTAATCAACAAGTTTGAAGTATTGTCTTTCACTGAAACTGAGCCAGTGGTACTCATTTTAGTTGTTTTGGAAAACCTGTTTTGTCCAGCATCGAGGGAAGAGGCAAAATATTAATCATCGGCAGTTCAAATTATGGTACCATTTAGGGAATTGGTAGCAAAGGACAGGAAAGGACACCAGGTGCATTCAGTGTGTATGCCTAGGGGCCTCATTGAACACACTGAAGAGGCCATTACAGCAGCCATTGAGGGAACAAGGTGCAACCAACTATATAGATTGTGGCACAGTGGAACAAATGATGCCTGTTGTCTGGGCTCCGAGGTCATTCTTGGGTCATTTCAGTGACTGGTGGGGAACATTGAGAAGACCAGCCTTGTGCATGGAGTTTCAACAAAGCTCCCAATTTGCAGTATTGTCCCCAGAATTGAGTGTGACCCTTCATTTCTGAGTTGAGCGGTAGGACTGAACCAGAAACTTTGAAAGTTCCATGAGAAGCTAAGCTGTGGTTTCCTGGACTTGTGCCACTAGGTTGAGGACTATGGGGTCCCCCTAAATGAGTAAGATGCGTACTACACATCAGAGGCTGCTATTAAGGTAGCTGACTATGTGCAGGTTGCACACAAGGGCTTTTTAGGTGAGGTGACTTTGCATCCAATCCAGATAATGAAAATTGTAAAAAATCCACAAGTATCAGTGTCAGATCAAAAGAAATGCCTCTTACAGGTGAGAGTATTAGAATCCTAATGGTAAACTTCCAAAGCATTAGCAACAAAGTGGCAGAGTTTGAAGCACTCATGAAAAGCAGTGAAGCTCACTTAATACTAGGTACAGAAAGCTGGTTGAAACCTGAGACTAATAGCAGTGAGATTTTTGGGGAAAATTTAAGTGTGCATCAAAAGGATAGGCAAATTGAAAATGGAGATGGTATATTTGCCACAGTAGGCAAGAAACTTAAATCCACCATGGTAGAAGTTGAAGCTCCATGTGAGATTGTTTGGGTAAGATACAATATCAGAGGTGGGTGTAAAATGATAGTTAGATCCTTCTGTTGCCCCCAGACTCATCTCCTGATATAACCAAAAACTTTAGAGACAACCTCAGTTCACTTGCAAGTTCCCCAATCGTACAGTAATAACCAGTGGATACTTTAATCATCCAACAATTAATGGGAAAACTGCAGTTTCTTAGTAGTGGCCATGATAAGACATACTGTGGAACTTTACTAAATAACTCCTCTAAAAACTACCTCGAACAGATAGTTAGAACTCCACCCACGTTAGAAATATATTGATCTAATGACAACTAATAGACCTGACATCTTTGAGGATGTCCACATCAAAACTGGTATCAGTGACAATTATGTAGTTGCAGCAACAGTGATTACCAAAGTACAAAGGGCAACTAAAACAAGCAAAAATAAATATATGTTCAGTAAACTATACAAAAAATCAGTAGTGTCATATCTCAAAGAGGAACCTGAATCTTTTAGCACAGGGCATGAGCATGTAATGAAACTCTGGCTCAAGTTTAAAAGAATAGTTGACCACGCACTGGATAGATATGTAGCCAGTAGAGCAGCTCATAATTGGAAGGAACCTCCTTGGTATACAGACACTGTAAAGAAACCTCTAAAGAAACAGAGATGACTGCATAATAGTTGTTGTTGTGTACATAGTTCTGCATAGTCAGTGCATACACAACTTTCCCACTAGAGCGTGCCCCACTAAGCACAACAGCGCAGGCGCAGCGCTCATCCATCTCCGCACTACAAGATGGCGCTGCCATAGAGACAGACCAAATTCTGCTTCCGCCAATCCGCGTATTAATATGTAACACAGTCAATGAGATTGCTGCTAACGTAGAACCTTTTCTCCTCGCGGATCACACTCGCGCAGTGATACATGAATGCGCGAGGTATTATAACGAGGGTACAGACCTCCAATTAGTCAGTCTGCATTAGTCTGTACCAGTCTGTATGAGTTCTACATTTGCCTGTACCAGTCTATAGTCAAGTTTAAGTCTGCGCCTAATAAGATTATCATATACCTGTACATAGCCATGAAGATAATAAGATTATCATATACCTGTACATAGCCATGAAGATAAATGTATAGACACTTTTGTCAAGTATCAGAGATATATGTGAGAATAAGATTAACGTACCAATACCAAAGGAACTTCAGACTGTCAATTTTGGTCCCCGTCAATCTGCTACTCTAAGAGTGCAAGTGGCAGTTCTATCGTCTGACCTAACGGCAGAAGATTAACGTGCCACGATAAGACCACTAGACACATTGCTGACACTCGCCTACTTCATTAGAGCGACAAGTCAAATAATCTGATGGTGTGTGTACTGAAGGTCTTACAGTACGCTCACCACAGTTGTAAAACAAAGCCTAGGACTAAAGACAGAGAGATGCTTATGGAAAGAGTCTGTCAAGAGAGCAATAAGTGATGCCTTCTGTAGCAGAATATTGTCAAGTGATCCTTCACAGAACCCAAAGAAATTCTGGCTGCATGTGAAACCTGTTAGTGGGACAAAAGTTAATGTCCATTCCCTACTGAATGAGTCAGGAACTGAAATTGAGGGTAGAAAAGCAAAAGCTGAAATTCATAATTCTGTTTTCAAATGTTCCTTTACAAAGAAAAACCCAGGAAAAATGCCACAATTTAATCCTTGTGCCACTGAAAAGATGAATGAATAAGTATCAGGGCCAGTGGTGCTGAGAAACAACTGAAATCATTAAAACTGTGCAAAGCTCCAGGCCCAAGTGAAATCGTAATAGATTGTATACTGAATTTGTGGCTGAGTTAGCCTCTCTTCTAACTATAATCTGCCATAGATCCTTTGAACAAAAAACTGTGCCCAGTTCTTGGAAGAAAGCACATGTCACATCTGTCTACAAGAATGGTAGTAGAAGTGATTCACAAATCTACTGTCCAATATCCCTGATGTCAATTTGTTGTAGAATCTTAGAAGATATTCTGAGCTCAAACATAATGAGGTACCTTGAACAGAATAACCTCAATGCCGAATAACATGGATTCCAAAAGCATCAATCACGTGAAACCAAACTCGCACTTCTCTCACAACATATTGAAAGCTTTGGATCAAGGTAAGCAGGTAGCTGAGTAAATGATTTCTGAAAAGGATTTAACTCAGTACCACACCTATGCTTATTGTCAAAAGTATGATCATATGAGGTATGAAGTAAAATTTGTTACTGGACTGAGAACTTTTTGGCAGGAAGGTTGCAACATGTTCTCTTGGATGGAGAGTCATAGTCAGATGCAGAAGTAGCTTTTGGTGTGCGCCAGGGAAATGTGTTGGGACCCTTGCTGTTCATGCTCTATATTAATGATCTTGCAGACAATATTAAGAGTAAAAGCAGGCTTTTTGCAGATGGTGCAGCTATCTGTAACAAAGTACTATCTGAAAGAAGCTGCATAAATATTCAGTCAGGTCTTGATAAGATTTCAAAGTGATGCAGAGATTGACAACTTGCTTTAAATGCTCAGAAATGTAAAATTGTTCACTTTAAAGAATGAATAAATGTAGTATCCTATGACTATAATATCAATGAGTCACTGTTGGAATCAGCCAACTCATACAAATACCTGGGTGTAATACTCTGTAGGGATATTAAATGAAATGAAACCACACACTCAGTCATGGATAAAGCACATGGTGGACTTCAGTTTATTGGTATAATAATGGGGATGTGCAATCTGTCTACAAAGGAGATTGCTTACGAGTCACGTGTGTGACCTGTTCAAGGATATTGCCCCAGTGTGTGGGACCCATACTAAGGAGGACTGACAGGAGATACTGAACATATACAGAGACGGGCTGCATAAATTGTCACTGAAAGAACTGAACTGGAAGACTCTTGAAGATAAACGTAAACTATCCCAAGAAAGCCTATTAAAAAGATTTCAAGAATCAGCTTTAAATGATTCACTACCATCTCTTATGTATCACTCACATAAGGATTGATGAGATAAGATTAGAATAATTATTCCATGCACAGAGGCATTCAAACAATCATTCTTCCCGCACTTCATATGTGATTGGAATGGGAAGAAACCCTAATAACTAGTATGATGAGATGTAACCTCTGCCGTGCACCTCATGGTGGTTTGCAGAGTATTGATGTAAATGTAGCAAAGCATATAACATTGGCTTGGGCAACTCAGTCAGATTACATGAAATAATGTCTATTCTTAACAAAATTAAACACCTGGTAATTCGAAATTATCCCAGCTGGAACTACCCTGGTTATCCTGGATCTAACCAACAGAATGTACGGCCAGTTGTAATGTTGCAGAATTGGATGCATTTTAAGGAAAGCTGTTATTCTGAAAATATCAAAGTACCCGATACTATCTTACAAGTTTACACGAAGTGGTGCAAACACCTGTATGCATTGTAACATTATAAATTAAATATACGGATGTAATTAGATTACCTGGAATGCACGATGTAATATGAATGGTTCAAATGGCTCTAAGCACTATGGGACTTAACATCTGAGGTCATCAGTCCCCTAGCTTAGAACTACTTAAACCTAACTAACCTACAGACATCACACACATCCATGCCCGAGGCAGGATTCGAACCTGTGACAATAGCAGCAGCGTGGTTCCGTACTGAAGCACCTAGAACTGCTCAGCCGCAGCAGCTGGCACAATATGATAAAAATGAGATGTAATATAGCTGTTGTCCAAAAATCTATACATCAAATATAAACAAATGTTATAACCTCTACTTACAAAATTCGTACATAGAACCTGATTGTAATTAATCCTCAGCTAAGTGTAAACACACAGGATTCATGTTAGCATCAAAATCAAACCTGTATTTAAGAAGTTATTAAGATTTCTAAATCAAACATTATTGTAAAAAGGTATTTCATGTAATTTGGCAATGATAACAGTAATATTTCAACATGTTAACTTTCTTAGAAAGATTGTAACGAACTGTAAAACTAAATTCTGTAACTTGTTTTAGAGAACCGATCAATTGTTAATTGTAAACTTCAAAATTTCTGTTTAAAACAATGAATGCTTTCATATTTCAATTGTTAAAAGCTATATAAGCAACAGTGGCAACAGCCGATCAAAGTTAGTTTTGAGTCAGTAATGTTTGAGTTTAGTTCACTGTCAGTGTCAACTTTTTGCTCCAAATAAACAAGCTATCAAGTACATTTACATGTTGACCACATCATTTACTAAATTTGATTGACCTGATGTGTTGACAGTATGAAAAGCTCACTTTGCATGAAGATGATGAGTATGAAACTCATTGAAATGATGCAACAAGACGCCACTGCTCAGCTGATCATCCTAGAAGATTTTATCATTGAAGTGCCCAAGCTCTCTTTCAGGTGGAGATAAACAGCAGGAAGGGATCTACACCTCAACACAAACTTCGAGAAACATTAAGTAAGTTACTGGTAGACACAACAGGTTGCTACATTTTACCATCTACTAACATTCACAGAATGTCCTCAAGAAAGAAATGGCAGTTAACTAGTCCTCCAAGATATACAAGCACAATGGGGACTTGTAAGCTCACTGCATCAGATGTCTATCACTGGCTTTTGCCACTTCGCTCCTTGTGGCTGCTAGTATGCAACGCGGCTTCTATAAGCTTATGACTGAGTCTGAACTGATTGGCTCTAGTCACCCTATTGGGTCACTGCTTTCTACTACATATATTACTCTTGCTCTTCTATTATGCAGTAAGACAAATTATGCAGGCATATTGACTGTCATTGTACTTTATTTGTCTCCAACTCAACTAATGTCAACACTTCCATTGAGCCTAGAGATTTCCTACTTTGTCTCATTATGTCTTAATACCTGACTTAAATGTATGCTTTTTCAAAGATGATCCTTCCAGCCTCTATTAAGTCTTCAA